>NW_024426663.1:69040807-69263307 GCF_017311325.1 Ursus maritimus
GTGTTGAGTTAGCTCCTGGACCACTAACTTCCTTTTATTCACTATTGCCTTCCCCCATACCTTATCTTTAGTTATTCTCACTTTTTTTTAATTCTTTGAAATATGAATTGCTGAACTTCCTAGTTTCAGTCTTTCTCTTTTAGCTTACAATATCCTAGATTGATAATTCTATAACTGTGACAGAGATTGAGAGTTTCTTCCATTACTGGTTTTCCTCATCTGGTAGTGTAAAAGAATCATTGATATGTTTTTTAAATCTGGGCAGCTAAAAATATATTCAGCCACCCAGAATATAGACTGTATTTTAGCCTCCTTTATAATGGGTTAGCCACTTTACCAATATCTGACCAAAGGGATATAAATGTAAGTTGTGGGTATAGCTTATGTTCAAGTGAATGTACCTTCCATTCTTCCTCCTTATCACTAGCTGGAATCTTGGCATCATGACAGGAGGTCCAGCAATATTTAAAAATACACAGATAAAGACCATGTGAAATAATGGTGAGGTCAAAATTTGGAAGGAATTTGGGTTCCTGATTACTTCATTGAACTGTACTACCAAGTCTGGGCTTTTCCTGAATGAAAGAAATAAAAAACAAAATTTGTGTGTTTGAGCGACTGTAAATTTGGGTTTTCTGTAACATTAGGGTGAACCTAGTTTTCTCTGATATAATGATAATGGTAATTATATTTTTAAAAATTCTGTTGATTAATCTACTCATGTATTACTTTCCTTCCCAGTCATTTTTCTTGTTGTTTATATATATCTGTACTTTAAAAATGCTTGTATTTTTGTGTTCTACAACTGGAGGGTATCCTAGGTTTTGATTCCTCAAAGTGTTTTTTCAAAATATTAAAGGTCAGGTTAGAAAAATATCATAAATAGGTCTCTATTCATTTGTTTGCTTTCTTTCAGGAATTACAACCCAGTGCTGCCTGTTATCTAGTGTAAGACAATTATATATGAAATTCTGACAATTATCTATGAAACTTATTCAGTTCTGTAGTTGCTTATAACAGAAAGTAATTCTAGACCTTGTTATTCTCTCAAGGCTGGGAGATGAACATCCTTGCTGCTTTTTTTTTTTTTAATGTTCTCAGTGTCCGTATTAATTGTACTTTTTCTGAACAACAAGATATATTTTATGTTATGAGTATTTGAGTTTCAAAATTATTTTATTGTATTAAGAACTGAAATTATTGCTAAATACCATGGTGTCATTTAATTTGTCCTCGAACACCTATGTTTCTTATGACTTAGATCTGGAGGCTAAAAGGACTCTGACTCTTCGTAAATAAAAACACTTCTTTAGTAATATTGTGTATTTCCATGAGAAGACATGAATATTTGATTCCTCTGTGACATTAGTATCTGTTTTGATCATTGTCTAGCTTTATTTCTTAGTGGTTCCAAAATGGTGATATTTTAATTGCATTATTTATTATTTATTTAGGTGGTATCCTGCTTCTATAAAGAGAAATTTTCTCAACTATTTGGTTATGTTAGGGTATTGTCATGTAGAAGAGACGGGATAAATACTTGATAGCCTTTATCAGTTTTAAAAAGGAATTTGTTTGCTAGCATAATCAAAAAATTGACTAAGAAGTTTTATGGGGTTTTTGTTTGTTTTAATACTTTTTTAGAAAATAAGCACCAACTTTGGAAAAAATTATCTGCCTCACTGGGTTCTTAATCCTACTCTGTTAACCAGTTGGTCAGAGAATGAGTAAGGGTAAATCATGTTACATAAGAAGGTACATATAAGCTACTCAGCTACTTTCTTCCTCTTTTCCTAGATGTATTTCAGACAAATTGAAATGTTACTGCTCCTTAGTAGTTTTCTTTTTTTCTAGGAGAAAAAGCAACAGGAATGAGAGTCATAAGGAAAAAAAAGTAGGGTAGGCAAAGGGGTATGGATTATCTTAAGGTGGAGATTCACAAACCACTTGGGTTGCTGGGGGAGAGTGCAGTTAAGCTACATTGTCATCAGACATATTGCATCCCCAGAGTAAATTGTATAAAAAGAGTCAAGAGAGGGAGAACCAGTTGTATTTCAGGATAGGGCAAAAGTGAAAAACAGGAGAACCAAGTTCTGTTACTAAGTTCCAGAAGTGATTATTGGGCTGAAAACTGGAGGAAAAGGAAAGAATGTTAGGGACTCTGTAGGCTGTGGAATGAAGAGAGGTCAAGATCAATGGTAAAGTCAAAGGGTCTAAGATAATTGCTTTAAAAGAGTTGGAGAATCCAAAGGTCATTTTCATTGAGCCATTTACATAATACCTGAGCAGAAAAATGTGGAAGGAAGAAATTCTTAAAATTGCTGAAGTGCTCGGTCCTTAATTTATTCTGTGGTGATGTTTCAGATTTGGGGGAGGTGGTTGATTATGTTGGATTATATGTTGGTTTGGATGCTGTGTGTATCTTTATCAGAATAGAACTCAGTTTTAAATGGAGTTGCTCCCATTTTTGCTATTTGGTTATAAAAAGACTGTTAATTCTAATAGCGCTTAAATTAAGCAATCATGAATAAGAACCTCTTGTCAGGAATCCTAGATAGAAGGATAACAATTGCTTGTCAGCATTATCAACCTGCCCTGTTAAAAACTAGCTTCTTGGGGCGCCTGGGTGGCACAGCAGTTGGGCGTCTGCCTTCAGCTCAGGGCGTGATCCCGGCGTTATGGGATCGAGCCCCACATTAGGCTCCTCTGCTATGAGCCTGCTTCTCCCTCTCCCACTCCCCCTGCTTGTGTTCCCTCTCTCTCTGGCTGTCTCTATCGCTGTCAAATAAATGAATAAAATCTTAAAAAAAAAAAAAAACTAGCTTCTTTATTTTCAACGTGTAGATTCAGCAGCACTAATGCAGGGCTACAACCAGAATACAAATGCTAAAATTCTTATGGTTGCCTCAATTTTGTTATATTGGTCATAGCTAAAAGAGGATTACATCTTACTTAACATATGTCCAGCCGTTAATATAAGACATACTAATAATCAAATACATAAAAGGAAAACAACCCCACAAATTGGAAATGCAATAGAAGCCAAAGGAGCAATAGTATAGATAGTGTTCTATCAATGGAAACACAACAGCAAGGTCGAATGGGTAGAACAAAACTAGATAATTAGAAATCATGAAAAGGGCTGAAAAGAAATTGTATTTCATGTGAGAATTCTGGATGTGTCTTACTCCTTATAGTATGTCAAATCCAAGTAGTGACAGAAGTAGTTTAAGAAATGTCAATTTTGGTTAGAATTTTCACAGTATACTCGCATTGTCTATCTAGCCTAGAATACTGTTATTTAAACAGAAATGGGAAAAATGGGCTTATGAATTTAGAAGAATGGTGAATCACCCATGTATAATAATTTTGTGTCAAAAAAGAAGTATAAATTTATACTTTTAGATATGAATTTTACCTTATAAAGATTTTTGTGAGGTAGCTTCCACAGCAAAGAAATGGCCTTTAGTTTTGAGATAAATGGGGTGGTTCTTTTTTTTTTTTTTCCAGTTTTCAGGAAGTGAACTTTAAATTTTCATGTTATCATATTTAACATGAGAACACCTCATAATAATATTTTTACCTGTAGGAATCAATTGCAATGTCGTATGTTTGTTTGTTTGTTTATTTATTTATCTAAGAAAGAGAGGGAATGTACAGGAGTGGGGGCAGGAAGAGGGGCAGAAGGAGAGGGAGAGAGAGAATCTTAAGCGGGCTCCACACCCAGCGTGGAACCCTACAGGGGCTCTGTCTCATGGCCCTGAGATCATAACCGAGTTGAAATCAAGAGTTGGATGCTTAGCCCACTGAGCCACCCAGGCACCCCGGATGTATATTCTTAATGAGAAGTGATTTCTACATGAATCCAGTGATCTATGCCCTAAGCATATTGGAATGTGATATCAAAAAAAAATGAATTATTAAATGATTCTAAACTTTTCATTGAAGAAACAGAGTTTCCTATGGTCATGTATATTTTAATATATTTACTAGGGTTTAAGTCCATTTTTCGTTGGCTTTGCATTGAGGTTTGCAGAATAGCATCGATCTAGTACCATAGCCAAAATACTGGGTTATCACTGCTTGTGGAATAAAGGAACCATGTGAACTTCTATACTGAAGCAGAGATATTGGAATAACATTAAGCTTTGTTTCATTCAACTCTACAGCTATTCTAAGTGAAGACTTTGCTTCCCATTTTATTGCCTCCATAACGTATCATGGCCCAATAGTAATAGGCTCATAATTAAAATGTTATGGCTCTTAAAAGTATTACTAAATCAAAAATATTGAGATCATATATCAGAACTACATTTTTCTACCTATTTGCATATTTTAACTTTTTGAATATTTGTTTCAAGTGAGAATGTCATATAATAAATATGTTAAATATGTTAATCGTGTAAATCTCCCTTGATTTCTATGCTTCTTTCCTATTAATTTTCATTCTTTGATTGTAATGCTTGAACTAGCAGTGGACAGGCAGGGAATGATCAGATTTTAGTTCAGTATTTAAAACCCTAAAAGTTATTTAACAATCCTCACTTATTCTCTGATTCTGTAACCCAAATGTGACTATACACATTCACATTTGTATTCAAGCTCATGTTACAAAAGCAATTTATTATACTTTCCCTGATCAAAGCTTCTCAGCTTCCGCAAAATCCTCCCAGTTTCCATTGCTTCCAGTGTAGTGACTGGCTCCATGATTATCCTAGATACCTGAGTCTGTCACAAATATTTCCCATTATCTTGCTTTTTGCATCAATTGCTGTAGCCTTTTTTTTCCCCCTAAAGCTTGGTCCTTTTATTTTTTTTTAAAGAGTTTTTTAAAGGATTTTATTTATTTATTTGAGACAGAGAGATACAGAGAGAGAGAGAGCATGAGCAGGGGGGGAGAGGCAGAGGCAGAGGGAGAAACAGACTCCCGGCTGAGCCAGAGCCCGATTTGGGGCTCGATCCCTGGATGCTTGGATCATGACCTGAGCCAAAGGCAGATAGATGCCTAACCGTCTGAGCCACCTAGGTGCCCCGTGGTCCTTTGACATCTTGTATCCATGCTTCGCCATCCCTAATGCTGCATTTGTAGCTCAGGCATTAATCATTTGTCACCTGCTCTTGGAATAGTCCTCTTAGCTGGACTTTCTACTTCTAGAGTGACATCCTCCAATTCAGGCCATACCCTGTCCAGAGTAATCTTTGTGACAAGGTTACGTATTCTTCAGTGGTTCCCCCGTACTTAAACAGGATAACTATTAAACCCTTCCCACATGGCCTATAACACCCTACCTCTGCCTACAGCTTCAACCGTTAGAACTCTCACCTTTGCATTTTATACACCTCAGATGTTCAACTAGTTGTAATCCCTGAAACATTCTTTCGTTACTTCCCTCTGAATATTTGCTCAGGCTGTTGCCACTGCTTGGAAATCCCTTCCTCGCCTGTCTGCTTGATAAATATCTACTCTTTCTGCATGCTTTGACAAGACACCCACAAGTCTTTCTCCCCTTCCATCATTCAAAACTTCATCACCCCATTTGGTCTGAGACCAATAACATTTTTTATTACTGTGTATTTTATTCCCCACTAGAGGATCTGGACTCTCATCCTCCTATACCTTGTGTTTAACCTTATCTGACTCCGTTTTTTATCACTATTCCCAATTTTATTTTCTAAATTCTGCTAGTGCACTCTCTGGAAGTTGTGATTTGTCCTTATCAAATGTCCTTCAAACTTTTCATTAAATATTTTCTTTAACTTAGTACTCTAGCCAAGATTCGGTTCTACCCTTACTGCACTATTTTTTATGTAGCTTTCTCAAGTCGTGACTAATTTTTCTCCAGTGGATCCTTGTGCCCCAAAACCTGAAATTGGAAAAAGTGTGCTTCTTATTTCTCTCTGTTGTATCCAGAACATTATCTCTCTCTCCTTCCTAAAAGCCTCTAGCCTGGAAGCTTCTGCCATCAGACTGTGTCCCTCATTTTTGGCCAGTTTCTCATTCCTTGAAGATTTACATACTGGTTAACTGTAACTTTCTCTGGTACAGTAAATTTAAAATTTTGATGATTTCAGTACCTATGTAGACTTAAGTAGATGAATCTTCCAGTTCCCTGCCTTGGTTTCTCAATTCCTTGATTTTCATTTATTTACCCCATTTCTCACCCTAAAACAGCCATCCTCTCTCATGTTCTTACTATAAACTAGCCATAACTAACAACTGCCCTCTTTCCTCCATAATTTCAGTTGTAAGCATCCTGCTTTCTTTTCCTTTACAACATTTTATTATAAACATTTCAAATATATAAAAAGGTTAAAATAGCTTTACAGTAAATACCTGTATACCCACTACCCAGATTGTATCATTAACTTTTTACTATATTTGTTATACAACGTATCTATTTATCTGTCTATTCATTCCTCTATCCATTATTAATTCATCTTATTTTAGGTGTATTTTAATGTAAATTATAGACATCAGTAAAATTCGTCTTTAATACCTCATTATGAACACCATTAACTATAGTTTAATATTGTTACAATAATGGTAATTCTTTTTGACACACACAAATAATTGTTTGCATCCTGCTTTGCCCTTGGACTGTGACCTCCTTGAGGGCACGCACAAGATCCACTTATATTTGTATCCCTGGTGGCTGGCAGAGGAGCATTTTGTAGGTGGCAAATAAATTCTTGTTGAGTTGAGAAGATGAGGGTTTTGCCTCGCAGTAGGACTAATCTAGTCATTAAGATAGTAGAATAAATCCTACTGGATCTCTCAAATCCAGAATTAAGTTACCTTAACAAATCAGGCGGGGAACATTGCCAGGATGTCAGGACACAGACTGAGTTTATAGATAAGTCAGGCTTTCCTTGAAATGCTTTTCTTACATTTCATCATGTTCTAAAGAAATGACAAAATTGAAATTTGGTGCATGAGCAAAAAGCATAATACTTAATTGCTTTCTTCAGAAAGGCATGCTTATCACTGCAGTCACATTTATTTTCTATTATGACTAAGTAGAGGCTAATATTATTATTAGTTTAGTATGCCTAGAATAATTATGATTATAGTCTCATAATATAGAATTATTTTCAGAGTGTGTTTTACCTTCAAGCTTGTTGAAGCAAAACTATATGCTATATAGCAGAAAGACACCATTTAAGGAATAAAATGTTCATGTCCAATCTTGTGAGGTTACATGGATCAGTCACTTCACAAACTGTACGCAACCTGACTTGGCTTTTAGACATCTGTGTTGATTTTCCATGGTTGCCTCTAGTAGAAGTTATACTGATGTCATCATGTTAATAAGAGAATAAGGATTGTGTAATATACCATCTTCCCAGCAATGTAATTGGATAATTTATCCCTCCTGCTATGAGAATCAGTCAGCCTATTTACTGAACAGATGCAAAAGAAGAGAAATGTGTGAGATGCTCTGACAGAATGACACCATCCACAATGCTAAACAAGAAGCATGTGTCGTAAATGTGAACCTTACATAATAGAATAACACCTTTTAAAACACAAGTGTGATCATAAAACCATCTGCTTCATAATCAGTTTGCAGAGTACATCTGGTATTGCTATATTGGCTCACCAAATTGTTCCTAAATGCATTTTAAAAACATAAAAGGAATACAGATAGTCTATAGGTTGAGAGACTAAGTGTCCAGATGGCTTCCTTTGGTGCCTTTCTAATTTCATCATTGTATTTCTTAATTAAGCTGTCTTGGTAAGCATGTAACTATTACCATTAAAAACACATTTTGATTAAATGAGTGTTTGAAGGACTCAGGTAAGTGGTGGTTTCAATTTAGCTGTGTAAGTTGAGTCGAATTTTATTTCTATCTAATTACTCCTTTCTATTAAAATGAAAGAAACAACAACACAAGGGTTCTTATTTCAGTGGTAATATCATACATGACGATACTGTCAGAGGAAATAGCAAAGCTTAAAATGATGTGATTAATACAGGGCACGCAGTTGGTTCTGACTGAACAGGTTTAAAAAGGCAGTTAAAAACTGAGTCTAAACTCAGAAGAAGCCTTTAACTTTTATTGTCATTGACATTAGGTAATTTGTTATCACATCTTCTGTAACGTTACATTTGAGTTGGAAACAGTTATTTTCTGGTTGATCAATATTTCACAGGCAAAGTTCTTCTATACATTGGAGAAAAACTGCAAAGAATTCATGCATTTTAGGTTATTTTAAAAACCATGTGGACTACTCTTTTCATCATAACCCTTAACAGTTTCCTTAGTTAGGATTTTAGGATTCACATTTGCATTTGTGTCTCTCTCCTGTCAATGTTATTCTTTTTTAAGATTTTATTTTTAAGGGCACCTAGGTGGCTCAGTCAGTTAAGTGTCTGACTCTTGATTTCGGCTCAGGTCATGATCTCAGGATCATGAGATTGAGCCTCACATTGGGCTTGAACTCAGCAGGGAGTCTGCTTGAGATTCTCTCTCTCTCTCTCTCTCTCTCCCTCTGCCTCTCTCCCCTGTGCACATGTGTGTGCACTCATGCTCACACACACTCTCTGTCTAAAATAAATACATAGGTCTTTAAAAAACTATATTTTAAGTCATCTCTACAACCATTGTGGGGTCGAACTCACAACCCTGAAATCAAGAACCGTATGCTCCACTGACTGAGTCAGCCAGACAC
The DNA here is from genome assembly GCF_017311325.1 of Ursus maritimus. Classification (NCBI taxonomy): domain Eukaryota; kingdom Metazoa; phylum Chordata; class Mammalia; order Carnivora; family Ursidae; genus Ursus; species Ursus maritimus. The sequence continues at coordinate 69,049,482 of NW_024426663.1, forward strand.
CCCTCTCTCCTATCAATACTGTTATTTTCAGTACAATCCTCTTCCTTTTGCTGTCCTGGGGGAATTGGTTGAAGTGTTTCCAATAGAATGTTTTAACAGTTCTTAAAATCAACATATTTAATTTCTTTTCCAGTGTTGATGACAATGTGGGGGAAAGGCCAGTGCCCTTGATAGGTGTATAATACTCTAATATTCTAGTGATTTTTACAGAAATGTAGTGATATGCCTTAAAATGTGAACTGTTTATACCCTCTGATTTAGCAATATTATTTTGAGAACTATGGGCACACTTCACAACTCTATACAGATATGTTGACATATCCACTGAGAGTATTCATTGTACCCTCATTTGCAAATTGTGAAAAATTGGAAACAAGAAAATTGTTGCCTAATAAGGGATAAGTTAAACAAATTGTGTCCCATCTGTGCCCTTCTTTTTGTCAAAAGGAATCCCAAACTATTAAATGTTATAAGTGCCTAAAAACAGAAACACAAAACAAATATAAAAATGTTGTTCAAGTGTTTCTATATGCTTTAAAAAAATCTGTTTTTTTTTACTTTGGGCTTGGATCATGGGAGACTTCTTTCTATGTTACATAGTTCTGTTACACTTAAATATTTTATAGCCAGCATGCATCAGTCTTGTAAACTGACAAATAGTAAAGATAATGAACCATTTCAGGGGTTGCAGTGGAATGATTTTAATTCCTTCATCTCCCTTACCCCCTACATGCAATAATTGTTAACCCTTGTATTTCATACTACTTTTGAAATTTTTCCCATCTTTTGCTATTTTAAAATCCAACCCTTCCCATAACTGTTACTTTTTCAGTGTCAATGCAATAATCTACATAATTGCACTGTTTTTTTCAGGATTATTATTCTTAGTCTGATTTCCATTGTACATTTCTTTTTGAAAATTTATTTGGGGTTCAGAATAATTTGTTTCCTATATAGAATCAGCAGATGTGATTTTGTTGGTCTTATTTTTAGATACTTCTGCAACATAGTTATTCTTGCACATCCTAGGCTTTTCTTCCCCCTTGTCCTAGAATTATCTGCTATGAAAACTGGGGAATTAATATGTCATACAATTAATTGCCAGTAGATTGATGTTATAGACTATCTCTGAGAAGACCTTTTTTTTTTTTTTTTTTTTTTTAAGCTAGTAGACCCTGAAAAGCTTGGGAATAAAAAATGGTTCAGAATTTAAGTAGCATGTATACTTATGGACTTCTTATCTCTTAGTAAATTTTAATTGAATTCACCTTCACTTTCTACAGACGGTAGAGGCCTTGACATCGGTAGCTTTACAAATGAGATTCTATAGTTCTTTAAGGAAAAATATGGAGCAAATGCAATTAGAATTAGAGCTTTTAAGAGTCAGAATGGATTTTGGTGATAGAAGAATACTGACTTTCACTTTCAGTTTTAGGTAATATCTGAACTAATAGGTAGAGTAGTGAATACAAAGTATAATTTCAGAAACTTTGAAGATAAACACTTGAAGTAGGAATAATTATAAAACCAGCCCAAATCAGGTGAATAGAGAAGAAAATGAGGGAAGAAAAATAGGCAGTATTAAAATTTCCTAATTGTTCATTGTGAGTGGCAGTGGTAGTCAAAGCCAACTTTCTAAAGAAGTATGGAACCAAATATATTTTATAAAGTTGTGCTTGTATTGGTAAGTATATAACTAAATAAAAGCAGATTATTAAACTTATAAATTATCAAAACCAAAAACCTAGTCACTTCCTATGGATTCCAAATTATTATGATAAAAACTTAAAATTGCTTGATTTCAAAGGTAAAGCATCGTCAGAAAGAAAGAATTACTAAAGGATTACTCTAGCAAAATAAAATTGAATGAATTAATAGTGAAATTCTAAAATTAGTGGGGAGAAAATGAATTAGGAAACTTTGTTAATTCTAAGGACAGAATCTTTAAAATGCCTAAAAACAATTTGAAGTGAAAATTCCAAACTATGTCAATATGGGAAATAGAAGGACAAAAGCAAGTAGAGAGAAGGAATAAAATAGATATAGCATATTACTGTTCTGTTGAAGTGGAGACCATATTGATGAACGCTAGATGCTATAAACAAAAAGTGCAAGTGATAACAATTTCCTAATAACTAGAAGAAAGTAGAGTGCATGTGTAAAAGCAATAGAGGAAAAAAGAACAAAAAGACACAAGCAAAAAAAAAAATGCAAAAGAGGAAAAAACAAAAACCAAAAAGCATAGTAAAAATAAAAATACAAAATGATACAGTAAGAGATACAACAGACAGGTCGGTAACCACAGTGAATGTACCTATTTTAAACAATTGAAGCTCAAATTAATCTAAAAACCTGTAAATCTAGGTAAATCCACATAGTAGATGTTACATATATGTTCCTTACAACACTGAATAAGCAGAGGAAAATGGGGGAGTGTTTCCCCATAATAAGAACAATTCATCTTGAAGAACAAAAACATGTAATAGCACCTTTATGCACCTAACATACTTGCTTGAATTTATTAGACAATTTGAAAAATACAAAATCTATAAACATAGTGGGAAATTTTAATATCCATCACTCAGAAAAGACAGCTTAAAAGATTAAAAATAAATTAAGGTTATTGAAAATTATAGCCTCAATACTAGGGTTGATCTAGAGACTTGCACAAATTTCCTACTCCCAAAATAGAGAATATACATTTTTTCTAAACAAATAAAAATATTTTTCCAAATTTTTTATGTTTATCCTTGGAGTAAAATGTTAATAAACAGCAAAAATTGTTTTCCTGCAGAATACATTTCCTGATCCCAATATAATGTAATTAGATATTAATAATCAGTTAAGTACACAACTAGAAAATAAAAACACAACTCTAAATGATGTTTGTGTCAAGTGGAAATGCAGATGGGTATTATAAGGTGTTCGTCATTGAACAAGTATATGAGTATCACATATCCAAATTTGTGGGTGTGGGTAAAGCAGTACACTCAAAAAATTTAGGACTTAAATATGTGGTAAAACTAATGAAATATCGAAAGCAAATGAAATGAACTTTAAGAGACTAAAAATAAAACATACCTCCATCTAATTCAGAAGAAATTAATTACTGAAAGAGAAAAGAAGGCAGAAATATTAAAAATAAAATATAAATAAACAAAAAACCCAGAAGATTTTATCAGTGAATCTAATATTATTCTTTTGAAAGTAATAAGAACCTTTGGTAAATGTCATCGAGAGGAAAGCAGAAAGCACAAATGACTTCAGTTTGTTATTACTCGTAGTGCTACCAGGTAGTAGTACAAAGATGATGACAGACTTTATGGAAAAAAAATTAGAACGTCTAGAGGAAATGACAATTTTTTTTTTTTTTGAGAGAGGGAGAGCATTCAAGAGGGGAGGAGCAGAAGGAGAGAGAAAGAGAGAGAATCTTAAGTAGGCCCCACACCCAGCACAGAGCCAGACACAGGACTTCATCTCACAATCCTGATGTCATGATCTGAGCCGAAGTCAAGTGTCAAACACTTAACCGACTGAGCCACTCAGGTGTCCCTGACATGACAATATTCTAAGGCCATATAGAGAACCAAAATTAACCAAGAAAAAATTAAAATGAGTAGACAAGTGAGTTGTTAGATTGTATTGTCGAGTTCATCAAATTGGAAAAAGTATGTGGCCAACCTGCAGAAATTAATTGATTTCTTTACTTCAACAATAACCATTTAGAAAATGTTGAGTGGAAGAAGGAAATTGAACTATTGGTTCAACAGTGTGATATTTATGTGAATACTCTCTTCAATTCAAAGATCATTCTTTTTTTATGCTGCTGCATATGTATGTAGGTAAATATAATACACAAGAAGTTATGTGGATGGTTTCATGTCAGACTAACTGTAGTGTTTTTTCTGGCATAGGAACGAGAGTAGGATGGTGGGATGTGGGCAAACTTTAAACATTATAGATAACACTGTAAGTCTAATTGGTAAGATAAAAGCAAAGGTCTTCTTTGTAATCAAAAAAATTTTTACAAGATTTATCTCTTTTACTTTCACACTCAAATATTAAGTTAAAATGTAAAGATACAGAAAGCAAAAGAGTTAGTAAAAGTTAATAATAGCCTGTTGTGAGGCTATTTAACTAGGAGAATGTAATGAAATGCTGGGTCCTGCACTGCATTTTGCCTGTGGCTGTGTGGGGCTGCTCATATTATAAATTAAGACTGTCCTAGGCAAACTGGGTTGTATGCTCACCATAATCATGTGAATTGGCCCCTCCAAATGCCAGCAGGACATTCTAATGGCAGGTCAGTAGGTATCAATGATATTTTCCAGTCTGAGTAAATAGTTTTCAATTGCAGAACAATAGGAAGGTTTTGGAGGAAAAAGTCTTAGGGACCATGTGCTCTTCATTTTTATGACCAGTCCCCTATAGTAGTTTGGCTCTTTTTAAAAAAAATTTTATTTATTTATTTGAGAGAGAGTGAGAGAGAGCTCAAACGGGGGCAGGGACAGAGGAGAGGGAGAAGCAGACTCCCCACTGATCAGGGAGCCCAACATAGGGCTCGACATGAGACTGAACACCACGGGGATCCATCCCAGGACCCTGGGATCATGACCCAAGCCAAAGGCAGTTGCTTATCTGACTGAGCTATCCGGGTAACTGTAGCTCTTAAAAGTTAAAATTTCAAGTTGAGAACTCTCAGCAAGTAGTTTGGAAGGGTGTACTTCTTTTATGTGCTCACTCCCTCTGATGTTAGGACTTTGGTTTACTTTTAAACAGTCTGTTTGAATCATACCCAGAAGTTGATCTTTATGAATGAATCAAGGATCTTTTTCCGTCACCTCATGCCCAAACTCACCATTTCATTTTAAATTGTTCATTCAAAAAAATATTCGAGTTTCCACTATGTTTAAGTCACTCACTCTTTTAGAAATTTTGATAGGAGATATTGTCAGTACATTCAACTAAAATTCTTTAAGAATAGTGATTTGAAGATGATTTATTAAGAAGGTGATTTCTCAGTTGGTTAAGGTCTTTGACACTTGGTTTTATGAGGAAATACAAAATATAGAGCACAAAGGCACCAAAGTGGGATTTCAAGGAAGAAGAGATGGGAGGAGAAATTTCTACGAATTTGGTACTTTTTAACAAGCACTGTGCTAGACACTATCCACACATATTTACCCCTCACAGCAGCCAAATGAAGTTAAGTCACATCAGTTCATAGTTTCCCAAGTATATACTGTTGCTCATAATTCTAAATTCAAGTTCCTGGGTGGGACTTTGTGGTAGTACAAATAGCCTAAAGTAGAGCAAAGGAATGAGAGAAAAGACTCAATATCTTTGTTAAAATCAATTTTTGATGCCTTTATCATCAAGCTAAAAGAGCTTGAATTTTAGTCTAGAGATTTTGTAGTTACATCAGTAATATATTCTATTGTTGTCAAAGTAATAAGCCATTGGAGTCCATAAGGGAAAGGAAAAGAGCAGAAGGGAGAGTAAAAGGATCTCATTAAGGTACTAAAATGTCCAGTAGCAATATTTCTTTGACGTTTCATATGTATCCTTAGGAACTCATCAAATACCCTGTGAAGCTATCTGGCTCAAGGACATCTCTCCACTTTTCCAGAAAACAGAGGGCAGTGATAAATTGCATGGGAAGAAGATAATTTGACAGTCTTTGTCTGCTAAAGGTTAGTTGTGAAGGATTAACTACATGCTTTATTTATTCATTATGTATATCTTTCTCACTTTCAGAAATGAAAGAATGTTAACTTGATAGAGGATTAAGGAGTAGACAAGTTAGAAAGGATTATTTCAGAATAAGCAGGTTGTGTTAAGTAGGTTTAATCACAGCAATAACAATCTTACATTATTAGTATTCCTATCTCCCAGGAAGGTAATTGCTGCTGGCTTTTGGACACCACAAATGTGCCATATGCGTACTTTTGGAATACTATGTAGAAGACAGACGAGTGAATTTAGGTTGTATAGAGAGTAAAGCAGAAGATTTATCAAACACCATAATTTTAAGTTCTAAGTTATGGTCTCCTACAACCCTGTTACATTCATGGAAAAATCTATATGAAGCTAATACCTGGATGTTTGGTTGAAGGGAATGAAAGATACAAACAATATAACAATGGATACAAAACCGAAGAGGCCTTGTGAGGACCAGTAATCATGATAGTCCTGAACAGTATGTAATAAACAGATTTAGTCAGTAAGAAACAAAAAAAGAAACTTAGAAAGTGAGAAGGCAAGTAGGAAGGGAGAGAGGGTAGAAGGGAAGAGAAGAGGAAGGAAAGAAAGGGAAGGAGGGACGGAGGGAGGGAGGAAGGAAGGAAGGAAAGAAGGAAAGAGCGAGCCGACTGAAAGACCATGTGAGGAGGAATAAATATTTATCAATAAGATATCACAGTGGTAAGAAGGGGTACTTGACCCAAACCCTACTTTCATAAATTGAAGGCAGATAGAGGATTATTGTCTCCAAGCTGTCCTGTGGTGGAGAGTGGAGAGGGCTTTGTGATGGCGACTGCTGTATGTACATGTTGTGTACCTCTAATAGTTAGCCTTAGTGACTTGGCCAATTCCTTTGCTGTACTGCAGCTGTATGCATTTTAGTCTTGATGGACATATATTTGATTAATCTTACAAGCTGACTAGAGTGCCTGAGGCTCAGCTCCCTAATTTGCCCCCCAGCTACTGTCTGTGACAATTTTTATGACAAAGCCTTTTAAAGTATAATTTGTTATTTTTGAATTACTTCCATGAAATAATTTTCAGTCAGCCCTCACCATTACCAGGAGCTGTAATTCACCTATGAGTTTCACTACATATCATCCTATAATTTTTCCGAACCTTTTTTGAAGTATCACTTATATAAAGTATATGAATTTTATGTGTGAAATCGTGTATGTCTTATTTGCTTCTGTATTACCATACTGTCGACCTTTGGTATTGAAGCACTTGTGTCTAGAATACTCTAATAATTGTATTTAATTTGTATTTATAATTTGGCATTTTTTTTCTAAAAATAGTAACTCCTAGTGGACGCTTTTGTCCAAAATAGAAACAAAAAACATATACTTTATTTAAAGAATTTTATTTTTAAGAATTAACTGTATTTAATTTCCCCTAGGAAATAAATAAAGCCGTACATTCACACAATTTGTGAGAGTGAGCAAAATTCAAAACTTTGCCTAATCTGACTACAAATTCTCCAGTTTTCTCCTTTGCACCTGTTAAATGAGAACCTGCTTTTTCTCACATTCTTATCGTAATGTAGTCAGGGATGGAGTCTACTTTACTCTTAGTTTTGCTTTATTTTTCATGGTTCCTAATATTTCTGGCTCAAATAAATTTCTAGAAAGGCTTTTAAGAAGCTCTTACAAATCTTTTCAGGCCCTTGGTATTTATCATCCTTACAGAGTAAAGCACATATCTGAGTGGGAGAAAAATCTATAAATATTATACATTATTTAAAATGCAGCACATTTTATTTCTTGGCTTGGTTTGTAAAAGTTAATGCTTGTAATGTCACATTGAATAAAACATTAGCTTTGAGATATGCCTGAAGATATTATCCACTAATATGGAACCAAATTATTCTCTTTTTTAACTTCAATAACAACTATGAATTAGTTATAGTAATTTAGGTTATCCTAATTTTGATGCTTCTTTTGAGACTATAGCCAACTTTCAGTTATTGCTAAATTATATTACTGTTTTTCAAACTTAAGTAATTCTTACAGAATTTTCATACATTTTGCATTGTTCTTATTCCATCACACATATTATTTACTTCATATTTTCTGTTAAAATAACTCTTAAATAAGTAAAACCTATATACTATTTTACCTTGTCCTTAAACTAGTATCACAATTTTGATGTATTGGTAACATGTTTCGATATGTATTTAATAGATACATTATGTTAACATTAAAAATATATACTAACTGAACCATATCAAATACTCAGTGTTACATGTCCCACATTTTGGGAGCAACTCCTTTATGTTACGTATTTTTATGTTATGAGGGACTGAGGTCTTTGGTCATATCTCTAAGTTCTGACTCTAGCACCATAGAGGTCCACAGTCTTGGTGTCTGGCAGTTGGGGGGGTATAAAACTTGGTAAAAGGATCAGCCATTTGGAATCATGGGTTTCAGCGTATGGAAGTCTTAGACACATATAGGTGAGCCACTTTAAATGGCCATCTAGGATTTTGATAAGTAAATAATAGACTATCATGGGGTTTTCATGAAAGCCTTATTTTCGTGCTGCTTCTTAGTTTTCCATTTCTGTGGACGTGGGAAGGATTGCGTATGTGTAGATACTGTACAAATAACCAAGGTTGTATTACCGGAGCAGCTTGATAGAACTTGAAAGTCCTCAGGAGGATCATTGAAAATGCTTTTGATGTAAAGCAGTCTAAAAAAAATCAGTAAATTAGAGATTTGAGGGAAGCCCACGGGCAATGTTGTATATGATTTAAGAGATTTAGGGTGTATTGAACATCACGAAATTTAGAGATTACTCCGCTGAATCATGATAATGTTTGCAACTTGAAGTTTTTGCTGAGATTTCATCTTATGAGTATGAGATTGTTTTTTCTGCTCTAGATAATCTATTAGTGTCTATAATTAAGAAATTAATGTTTAGTAATTGTTATATACCTGTCTTTTAATAAAGCATCTATTTCTATAGAATAAGCTGAGATTGAATAGAAAAACTTACTCTGCTCTTTGGTACAGGATGTTTATGAATCTGATGTAAATTGCTAATAGTAATACTCTGAAGAGATCAAGATTTAACAGTAGTTTTGCTCAATAAAGCAGTTGTCTTTCTGCATTTTAGGAATTTCATTTTCCTGTTTATAGTCTAAATTATGATAAAATAAAATGAATAGTTTATGAAGAAGAGTAGTCATTAAAATGAGATTTTGAGTGGTATGATCATGTTCTTTATTTAAGCAGTCTAAATTTGTGACTAAGAGCGAGTTCAAGAATCAGACAGATCTTGGAGGGTCTCAGGGTCTTTCACTAAGCAGACCAGGAAATGCTTTCTAACCTTCAGTTTTCTCATCTATAAAATGAAGGTAGTAGGAGCACCTGTTGAATTTGGTTCTCAGAGGGCTTAAATGAGATAATTTCCATAAAGTTCTTGGCATAGTGCTAGGGAGAGTAAGCACTCCACAAAAAGCTATTATTTTAAATGATAAATAGTGAAAATGAAGTAAACTAAAACCAATGGCGTGATTTAAGAGTATATAAAATTTGTAGAATTAAAGAGAGATTCCTGGTGAAGATGATCATTAACCATATTGAAAAAATTCATTAGCGGAGGGTCTAAACCACTCAATTATCATGTAAACAAGCTCTCCTTGTGGGGAGTCAAGAGGATAGCTGTCAGAGCTGTGAAAGCCAAAGGGTGACAATGCAAATTTTGTGACTTCTCAACATCTTTTGTTGACTGTTGAGAAGAGGACAAAGTGAGCTTTTTATTTTTAAGTTGGTGGGCACAAGTTTCTTTAGATGACAACCCAGTGGCATTTGGAGCTGCAGTGGTCAATTAAATTCTATAAAGAAATGATTGATGTGGTTTGAAGTGAAGGGATTCGAAGCCAACAGTCAAGAAAGAATTCTTGAGACATCTTTGGTGCAAAAAGTGGTTTTATTAAAGCACAACTTGTGGACAGAATGAGCTGCCCTGGGGTCATGAGGAGAGGCTGATTATGTAGCTTCAAGTTGGGAGGGTGTTACGGATAGCATAAGGCTCCAAGAAATTTTGGAAGCAAGGTTTCCAGGAACTTGAGGCAGCCAGCTATTATTAGGAAAAGGTCATTTATTACTGTTTAATAAAATCTTAGTCATGAGACCCTTTAGATGTATATCGGTCAGTCATATGCTTGGGGGTTGATTGCCAGCATATATCTTTGGGGGGGGTGTTAGAGATCAAGGAAATTTCCAAAAGAATTTTTTTAAAGACTTATTTATTTATTTGAGAGGGGGAGCAGAGGGAGTGGGAGAGAATCTCAAGCAGACTCCCTGCTGAGCACAGAGCTGGACGGGGGCTCAGTCTCACAACCCTGAGATCACGACCCTAAGCTGAAATCAAGAGTTGGACACTTAACAGACTCAGCCACCCAGGCACCCCCAAAGGAATTTGTATATGTTAAAGTAGACTTAACAGGATCTTGGAGGTTGGAATGATGTTAAGCTAAGATTGCCTTTTGCTCTTTACAAAGTATTGACATCAAGGCAGCTGAGTTCCTAGAGGAATGTTACTCTGCCTGTTGCAAGGACTTGTCAATGGACCATAAGTAGTAAGGAAATTTGATTTTTTTCTTTGGCCTTTGTTTCTCACATCAGTGATGACTCATTGTATCCCTACTTGTTCATTCTTGACCTGTTCTTTTTGCATAATATGTACAGATTTGCTACCTTTATACCTCTCCTAAAATTTATGGTTGCCCCAAGTGTCCCAAATGTTAGAGAAAAATACTATTTAATTCCTAAATCAATTCATTTTTCTGATATATTTTAAGATAGAAATATTTTTAAAAATGAAAACAAATAACCACAAATACGGACAATATACATGGTGAAGGAATAGATGGTGATTGAAAACTTCTTTGCATCAACTGCCTTTCAGAGGTTTTCCAGATGTATCTATATTATTATTCATTTCCTCCAGAGAAACTGCAATGATTTTAAGAAATGAGCTCTTTTATTGTGTGTCTTCTCCCTTTTTTTCTCCTTATTCATTGCTCTTTTGGGAATTTGTAAACAGTCTACTGAACTTTTAGAACAGTGATCTTCGTAGTATTCACTGATCACTAGAGAAGAAATTTGGATTCTCAAAATTTCATCTTTTCTTTTTTTCCATTTTTAACAATTAAAAATAATTGTCAAAAATAAAACAGCCTCTTGTTGACACATTTTGGTTTCCAGATATGTGTGTTTTTATGTGTTAGAAACAGTGCAACTTGGGCTTAGACCATGAAGCATTTGTAGTTGTAAAATATGAATGATAAAAACAAGCAAACATCAATGTGAATGGTATGCCTCATTTGTTATGGTGAAATTTCAACCACTAACAAATATTTGAAACCTTCTTAGTGATTTCTTTTTAGGCTAAAAATAAGATATACTTGATTTCACTACATTGATAGTAAAGAAGCCTTGAAATTCCATTAAAATATGTTTTAAAATGAAAAGTTTAGGGGTGCCTGGGTGGCTCAGTCGGTGACTCATCTGACTCTTGATTTTGGCTCAGGTCATGATCTCAGGGTCATGAGACTGAGCCCCGTGTTGTTCTGAAGGCTCAGCATGAAGTCTGCTTGATATTCTCTCCTTCTTCCTCTCCCTCTGCCCTTACCCGAGCTCATGCTTGTGCACGTGTGTGTTCTCCCCGTCTTTCTCTAAAATAGATAGATAGAGAAATAGATAGATAAATAAATCTTTTAAAAATAAAATAAATGAAAAGTTTAGTGATACTATTGCATCAGCATTTTTCTGTTATGTAATATTAAACACCACTTGATTAATAAAACAATGAAAATTTATATATGATAATATATATCATGAGAAACAATGTGACTCCTTACCTCCTTTTTAGCATATATATATATTATATGTATATATGTATGTAAATATGTGTATCTATATCTCATAAGAAAAAAATGTACCTCCTAAACTGCATTTAAATTATATTCTTGTATATTATTCATTTATTATTCAAAACTCATTTATGAAAACTGCTGTGACAATGATGATGTTCATTTTTTCCTTTAGCCTCTGCAATCATTAAAAGAAAGTATTTATCATGAATTGACTACAAGTAGCATAATCGTGTTTGTATAAATGTCTGCATTGCAATTAAGCGGATCTAAGGACCATAAAAATATTAGATCTGCCTGTGGTCCTTTCTAAGCAGAAAAGGATGTAGTTAGATTTCTTTCCTTTGCTTACATTTTGTAGTTTAATGAGACCAAGCTTTATTTCTGTGGTTTTTATATCTGTAGAATAATATTTACCAAATATTTACCAAATATGCCATTTGGTTGTGAAAAACACCAATATTAGAACAGAATCTGTCTTATTCATCTATTGTTAGTTCACTTATTGAGTTCCTAATATGCACAGGACTATATTAAGTAATAAGAGTAGCATTAGGAAAAAGATACAACCTATACTCTCAAAGAGCTCTTAGTCCAAGAGAAGAGATGGATAGATCTAGAGCTGTAATGATACAGTGTGATAAGAGTTATGGGAGAGACATGCCCAGCACGCTGTAGGAGCACAGGCAGGGGACGCTAGAGCAGTTTGGGAAACTTCTAGGAAGAGCTGTTGATTGAGTGTAAATAAAGAGGCCCGCAATCAACAGGAGGCAAGAACATTTCTAACATTTACAAAAGTATAAAGGTAAGAGCATGATATGCTCAAAGAAAAATGTTCCCTCTCAAAGTATAGATGTGGATAGATGGATAGGCATGGCAGCTGAGGTTCTGAGAGAATAAATAACTTGATCAAGGTCATAGAGCTAGTTAATGGCAGAGAGTGGATTATACAAAGTTTTTAATTTTCAATTAAAAAAAATTAATCCTAGTATAGTTAGCATGCAGTGTTATATTAGTTTCAGGGGTACAATACAGTGATTCAACAATTCCATATATTGCTCAGTGCTTATCAAGATAAGTATACTCTTAATCCCCTTCACCTATTTTACACATCTTCCCACCCGCCTCTTGTTCTGGTAACCATCTGTTTGTTCTCTGTGGTTAAGAGTCTGGTTTTTGCTCTGTCTCTCTTTTTTTGCCCTTTGTTCATTTATTTTGTTTCTTTAATTCCACATATGCGTGAAATCATATGGCATTTGTCTTTCTCTCACAGCCTTATGTCACTTAACGTTATACTCTCTAGATCCATCCGTATTGTGGCAAATGGCAAGGTTTCATTCTTTTTTATGTCTAAATAACATTCCATTGTGGTGTGTGTGTGTGTATGTGTGTGTACCATATCTTTATGTGTTCATCTATCCATGGACACGTGGACCTTCTATAATTTGGCTATTGTAAATAATGCTGCAATAAACTTAGGGTGCATATATCCCTTCAAATTAGTATTTTTGTATTCTTTTGGTAAATACCCAGTAGTGCAGTTACTGGATCATATGGTAGTTCTATTTTAAATTTTTTCAGGAACCTCCATTCTGTCTTCCACAGTGGCTACTGCAGTTTGCATTTCCCCCAGCAGTACAGAGAGTTCCTTTTTCTCCGCATCTTCACCAGCACTTGTCTTTTTCTTGAGTTTTTAATTTTAGCCATCCTGATGGGTGTGAAGTGATTTGCATTTCCCTGATGATGTCTGATGTTGAGCATCTTTTCTTGTATCTGTTGGCCATCTGTATGTCTTCTTTGGAGAAATGTCTGTTCATGTCTTCTGTCCATTTTTAATTAGATTATTTGGTTTTTTTTGGTACTGAGTTATGTAAATTCTTTATATTTTTTGGATACTAACCCTTTCTTGCATATGTCATTTGCAAATATCTTCTCCCATTCAATAGGTTGTCTTTTAATTTTGGTGGGTTTTTGTTGTTGTTGTTGTTGTTGTTTTGCTTTGTTTTGTTTTGCTATGCAGAAACTTTTTATTTTGATGTAGGTCCAATAGTTATTTTGCTTTTGTTTCCCTTGTCTCAGGAGACATATGTAGAAAGATGTTGTTACAGCCGACATCTGGGAAATTACTGCCTGTGTTCTCTTCTGGGAGTTTTATGGTTTCAGGTCTCACATTCAGGTCCTTAATCCATTTCAAGTTTATTTTGGTATATGGTGTAAGAAAGTGGTCCAGTTTCATTCTTTTGCATGTAGCTGTCTGGTTTTCCGAACACCATTTGTTGAAGAGACTGTCTTTTTTTGCATTGCATATTCTTGCCTCATTTGTTGAAGATTAATTGACCATATAATTGTGTTTTGTTTTGTTTTGATGAATATCTCAGACAAGCAGTTTTTATTTCTATTCCTACTTGTGGATTTCAAATTCCACAGCTCCAAGGAGTGTAGTGACTTCCCTGAGTTCAGGAGTACAGTATGCTTGCCACATCTGTGTTCAGTTTTGGAGACCACTTCCTTTAAAACTCTTCTTCCCAACATCCATTTTTAATGAGATATAATTTACATAAGACGAAGCCTCAACTCTGCTGAGTGTCTAACAAAAATGTCCTATTTGGATTGGAAAGGTGAAATAAGGATGGACTAGAAGTAAAGGTAAGTCTAACTGGTGTTTGAGGCCTGAGAAAAACAAGCTAGGTTCCAGAGGTTCTGCATATGTTTAAGTGATTTCTGCATAATGTACTTCGGCAAAATGGACTTAGAATATATTAATAAAGTTGTTGATAACAGCAGCACTCCTGACAGAGTGTGTGCTGCCAGTTAAGTGTTCTGTGGTTCTCACTTTGGACTTCAACAGACCTGGTGTATTGTTAGAGAATTGGGAAGAACTTGTGCTGCTGCATAGCATACTTGATAGCTTTAAGGAGGAAATTTGGTAAGTAATACAGATAGTTTGACAGAATATTAGGTGTGAACTAGAGGAGGACATAAAAACAGTCTTCAAATTCAAATCACATTAATTTATATCATGAATGTTCTACAGTGATGTATCTAATTTTAATATAAATTAATATACTAAAGAAACCATTTTTGAGTTACACCTATATACCAGGCAATTTTAGGACTATGGAGTTATAAAGATAAAAACCATTTTCTGACTTAAAGGAGCTTACTGTGGAGTGAAGGATGTTCATGGTAGTAATAATTACCTTTCTTAAAGATCACCCTCCAATGACTGCAAAACTTACCTGTGCCTCTCTTTATAATAAATTCTATGAATTTTTAAAACTTTTTATTTATTGACATATGAAATATGTTCAAACATATTTATTGACTACCTACTATGCATGCCAAGTGTTTTATAAGATGTTAGAAATACTACATGAATAAGATTTAGTTCTTGCTTTCAAGAAATGTTTAGTGTGATACATTATAGAGCCAAATACATGCCAATTTAAAAATTTATTAGTAAGTGAATCCAAAGCTAGTCAGAGAAAGAACGAATATATTATACACAGTCTTGCTCTTCTCTTCCCCTTTCTTTTTTACACTCTTGAGTGTTGTTTTGGTTTTCTTTTTTGATGTTTGTGTGAATGTGGATTAGTTTTGTTTAGGTTAGTGTCTCAATTAGGATTCTTGGTGGTGACCAATAGAAACTGAATTTGATGAACCTAAAAAAAGTAATTTATAGGAAGGATAATGCATTACTCATAATATAAGATGGTGAGTTGAACAACAAGCATTCAAGAAAGCAGAGAATGCCCATACCTTGGATAAGGGACAAAGCAGCAGCATGATTTATACTTCTGCTAGAACCATGTGGAACAGAGGGGTGGTTTTCCAGGGGATGAATGGGGTGCTATAACTAAAGGCAGGACAAAAGATTCTGAGCAGGTGAGAGCAGTGTGTCTCACAGCTGAGAAGTGCATGGCCCCTTTTAAAGGAAAACAAAAATGACCACATCCCTCAATGTAGTTTAAAATTATTTTTCTTCGTCTTTATTTTCAATAGTTTTAAGTGTTGAAGATTTTTTTTTGTTTATTGATGAATGTACTACTCCTTTATATAAGGTTGTTGAATGGGAAAGAGGTGCAAAATGGGGATTAATTTTTGTTTCTTAGTTTAAAAACACCCTAAAAAATTACACGCCATAGTGCAGTAACACTGTGTTTACTCCTCCGTAATGGTGCTATCAATTCATGGCTGGTGGTGGAGAGTGGTTCCTCATAATTTCGGTACAACCTTTCCCCCCATAATCTCCAAAATAATCTTATCAGTTAATGCAAACAAAGTGAAAAGAGAACATAAAATTGTATTTAAAAACCTTGCTTTACTGCGACAGATGATGTTGTTTGCTAAAACTGAATCATTGCTCAAAATATAAATATGAAGCCAGCTGCGACAAGGCAGGTTCTTTTAAGCTTGGCATGCCTTTACCACCATATGCTCAGGAATGACTCGAAAGTCCGTTCACTTGTCTTCATTGAAACAGTCTTATAACCATTGTTTTGAGAGTGTTCAGTGATATCCATCTAACCTTTGTGTGGTGTGAAAATATTATTGGTATATTTAGTTCACATCTGTGCTTTTGTCATTAGTCTCAACAAGTCAGTGAACTGTTGGGTTTCACTATGATGGGAAAGACAGATGCAATAGGTACTGAGATGATGAAGCTATACTCAAGTAGAGGCAGATATCTGGAATGTGGTTATGTATAAATTTTTAGGCTGTTGTTACAATAAACACATAGAAATTAAAAAAAAAATAATCCTCAATAGAACTCACATACCCTAATTGGGAAACACTGCTGTGGGCAGCCTGGCTGTAGAGCCAGATGAACGATGGCAAGAGCAGAAAGATAATCAGCATGGGCGAGAGACATGGGCTACATCTCTGGCAACTTTCTCTCTCTCTCTCACTCGGGTNCAGCAGTCATTAGTGAACGCAAACAGCCCTGAATAAGTTTCCTTCTTCTCTTACAGAGGTTTTTATTAGGTGGCTTGGAATGAGAGAACTCATGTATTTTATAAGATGATTTATTATATGATATTTATTGACACAGATGGGGAAAGCACCACTTCTCCAAATAAAATAATTAGACTTTCATTCATTTGTAAGAGAAGATAGTTATCTGCCCTAGATCCTGTTTTTATACTTGGATGGTACTCAAACGACTGTTGATAATAAAAATTATTTTAAATTTGAACTTTGTATAAATTAGCATTTTGACCCAAAGTCATAGAGCACCCATTTCTTCATTAGTAAATATACTACTGCCTTTGCAAGGTTGTTCATTGTGGAGGAAGGAGAAATGGTTACATCTGAAGGAAAGGAAATCGGTATCTTGAGGAAATATCTGCACAGCCGTGTTCATTGCAACATTATTCACAGTAGTCAATATATTGATACAACCTAGATGAATGGATAATGAATGTTACATGTACACACACACACACACACACACAGGAATATTAGTAAGCTATAAACAGGAGGGAAATTCTTCCATCATTTGTGACAACATGGATGAACCTTTAAGGCATTATGCTAAGTCAAATGAGCTAGACAGAGAAAGATAAATACTACATGGTATCACCTATATGTGTAATTTAAAAAACAAAAACAAAAAACCCCTGCTGATTTCATAGAAACGGAGAATAGAATGGTGGCTTCCAGGGGCTGTAGGGACGGTGAAACGGGAAGATGTAGATCAAAGGGTACAAACTTCCAGTTACAAGAATAGGTTCCGAAGATCTGATGTTCAGCATGGTAGCTAGTTAATCACACAGTATTGTATACTTGAAAGTTGCTGAGAGTAGGTCTTAAGCATTCTCACCACACACACAAAAGAGGTATGTGAGGTGATAGATGTGTTCATTATCTTGATATTGGTAATCATTCCACAATGCATTTGTATATCAAATCATCACACTGTCCACTTTAAATATATATATATACACACATATATATATATACACATATATATATGCATATATATATGCATATATATGTATATATTTGTCAGTTATTCCTCAATTAAGTTGGGGAAGAGAAAGAAAAGTGATTGCCTAATTTTTCTTTCTCAGGCAACATGAAAAATTGTCTGTTAACTACAGTAATACTGGATTTCTCTTTATCTGGCCAGTGGTGCCATCAGTTGTTGGTGGGGGAATACGTTGCCCATAATCTACATTAGCTTCCATCCAGGCCACTCCAAAGGGACATAGAGTTTAAATAAAAATAGCACACTTAGTATGAAATTGCACCTTAAAAACAAGTCCTCTAGCTATACAATATAGCTGTAACTATATTGCTGTAACTATATTGCTCTATTTCTATATAGAAATTCTGGAGCTACTGTGGAAATGCTAGAGCTGCTGACACATTGTTGATGCTCAAGAAAACCTGGTTGAATGGATTTGACATGGAGAGATCCCCAGATGTAACAAATATTTCATTTTGCTAAAATAACTGGCCTTTTAGAAGACTGGTAGATTTCCATGGGAAGAAGTCTAGTATGCATACATGGGAAAAAGAGAGTTTAATAGACTTTGAAAGGAATTTGTACTGTATCAATGTGAAATAAACTCTGCAGTGTAAACATGATAAACATAAAAATCAATCTATTTAAAGTGATTAGAGGTTCAAGGTTTAAGACCTTCTCTGTAATGAAATGGCAGAAAATGTAAACTTCATTTATTTTCATTTAGACAAGATTTTATACTGATCAGAAGTCAGAGCTAATAATCCCAGTCTTCCAAAGGTCAGTTTTTCCATGTAGATATACATATACATTTATACAAAAGCATTCATTTAATGATTTTTCCATTCAACTAGATTAAACATTTACCAAACACTAACTGTGCAGATTTGGGCAAGATGCTGTCAGGGAGACAAAGGCGAATAAAGCATGAAGGCTGCAGATAAGACGCATACACGCATCATCATGACATGTTGCTGCACCGCACAGTCTGTTTGAGAGCAATTCTAGTGTAGGGACAGAAAAATTGCATCTAGGAGATAAGAAGAGGGGGGTGATTGCTACATCCCCAGGTGCTGGCAATACAGAATTAAAAACAGATAACCATTCTTTGCCTTCATGGCACTTGCTGTCTTGTAACAGAAACAATTGCACAAGGAATTATGCAAAGATTTAATTAATCATACATGTTGTAAGAACAACAAGGGAGAAACAGATGTCAGGAGTGTATGAAACTGAGGTCCTAACCTGTTGTGGGTTCTCAACAGAAACTTTCCTGAGGAGATGGAATTTGAACAGAGACCTGAAGGAGGCTAGATGAAATTGGCAAGGAATTTGCTTCTTACATTGTTGAGGAGGCTGACCACAGGAAAGGAAACATCTTGGGCAGCAGATACAGTGGACTTGGCAAGAGAAGTAGGGGTTTACAGAACAGATCCAAGAGAGCCATCTGATTGTGTGGCTCATGGGAGGGTTTGAAGGGGAGCAATGGGGAAAAGTATGGGAAAAGTTGGGGTCAGATAAGAGTATGGACTTGAATGCCTCCTAAATACTTACCAAGATACTTGGCCTTTGTTTTGGAGGCTTTCAGGAAAGGTTGAAGCCACTTGAGCAGGGGATATAACCAAAAGCAGGACATGGGAAGATTACTCTGTCAGGAACCTACATAGTACATTTGTGCAGGGAGGAATCAGAGTTGAAGAAGGTACACTGGAGGCTGTTACTGGATCTGAGAGCAGTCTGAAGGAGAGTAACTCCAGTGGGAAGATGGAGGGAGGGCTAGGCTTAGGTGGAAGGGTGATTAAACTAACAAAAGTGACTTCAAGGCTTTGAATTTGGGTGGTTCTTTGGTGCTAGTGTCAGAATTAGAGGACATACCAGAAAAGAGTAAATTTTTACTTAGATGTGAATGTGATTTATGAACTTCAGCTAGTAAATGCTTATTTTTAAAGGAAATAGTAACATCTGATAGGTAGATGGGATAGGTAAATTTGTGTGACACATTTCCTTCAATACAAATACGGACAAAAACTTGTTTTTTTCTGTAAATGTGCTTATTTGAATGTAATATAAATTTTCTTAGTCTAGAAATCACGTTCATTATTTAACTTTTTTTCCTTTTCCTCCCCTTGTTCCTCAATACTGTTAACACTGTATGGTTTGATGAGGTAGGGAAGAAACACATAGAAAGGCTGTTTATTTTATAATTCCTGCCACTTAGCCAGCTTTCTAATGGCTATCCGCTGGGGAGAGGCTTGGCAGCTGGTTCAACAGTGTGAGTCACAGGGCCAGGCTGGAGCCAGGTAACTTGACTATCCCTTTAATGAGGCATTTTCATGCACATTTGCAGTGGCTTCTTTATTCTCTTTCCAGAAGCTTGATTTGTAACCCCAATCAATTTCTGAGTGTTTATCTAATTGATTTAAAAAGAAGAAAAGATCAACAAATCCCATTCCTGCCTAGAATAACCAGCTAGGTTGAAATAATTCCAGTTCTTTAAAAAAAAATTTTTTTTACACTTATACGACTTATGAAGAATGTCTTGCTAGTCCCACAATTACTTTTTATTTGTTCGTTCTTAGCAGTCTTATTCTGCTTACTCTGCAGTATGGACAGGGTCAACATCTTCACTCAACCTGCATTTACATTTTATCTTTAATAGTAGAAGTTGCTTAGTGAATTGCCTCTTAGTTATTGGATGGGAAAATGATTTTCTGGACTGTTCTAGGCCTTGTCCTAGAGCTGGTCCCGAAAACAGATTTGATTCTGATCTTTTGGGGATGGAAAGAATGTTTGAAGGGAGGAAAGTTGGATATTTTCTCATTTCCAGCATACCTCTCTGTTTCCTAGAAGAATAAATGACCCTAGTTTTACCTTGGAGCAGCTTTTAGAGCTCACTTGGGGTGGATGTGTGGGGCCACATAATCAAAGATGCTCTCTTAGGTACTTAAGAGTACATCATCTTTTTTTTATTTTTAAAATTTAAGTGTAATTGTTACATAATGTTATACTGGTTTCAGGTGTACAACATAGTGATTTGGCAAGTTTATACATTATGCTGTGCTTACCACAAGTGTAGTTACCATCTGTCCCATTACAATGCTGCTATAATGTCATTGACTATATTCCCTATGCCGTACCTTTTATTCCCATGACTTATTTGCTCCATAACTGAAAGGCTGTATCTCCCACTCCCCTTCACTCATTTTGCCACCTGCTGACACTATCAGTTTGTTCTGTGTGTTTGTTGGTCTGATTTTGCCTTTTGTTTGTTTATTCATTCTTTCTAAGATCCCACACATGAGTGAAGTCATATGGTATTTGTCTTTCTTATTCTGGCTTATTTCACTTAGCATAATACCCTCTAGGTCCATCCATGTTGTTGCAAATGGCAGGATCTCATCCTTTTCATGTCTGTGTAATACCCCACATCTTCCTTATCCATTTGTGTATTGATGAACACTCAGGTGAATTATCCCAGACATCTAAAGAAGACTTAATGCCCATCTCCTCACACTATTCCAAAAAATAGAAGAGGAAGGAAAGCTTCCAGATAAATTCTATGAGACAAAATTACCCTGATACGAAAACTAGAAAAAGACACCACAAAAAAGAAGACTATGGGCCAATATCCCTGATGAACATAGATGGAAAAATTCTCAAGAAACTATTAGCAAACCACCTTCAACAATATGTTAGAAGGATTATTCACCATGATCAAGTGAGATTTATTTCAAAGATGCAAGGATGGCTCAATATTTACAAATCAAACATCATATCAATAAAATGAAGGATGAAAATCATTTAATCTTAACAGATGCAAAAAAAGCATTTGGTAAAAATCAACATCCATTGATGATAAAAATTCTCATCAAAGTGTGGTTAGAGAGAATATACCTCAATATAATAAAGGCCATATATGACAAATCTGCAGCTAGCATCATATTCAATGGTGAAAAACAAAGCTTTTCCTCCAAGATCAGGAACAAGACAAGGAATGCATCTTTTGAATCTTTCACAGAAAAAATACAACTGTTGTAATGCTGAAGTTTTGGGTCAGTTTTATACCCACAATAAACCTGCTTTTAAATTGAGATTTCCATTCTTTCATGTGTTGGCAGCAGTGGAAAGACTTACACCATCTGAATAAGAAAATCTTGCATTTTTATCTTTCCATTTTGAAGATGACACAGATGAAATCATGTATAATTTGAAAAGAATAGGAAAAGATTAAAAAGAAAAATTGTTCAATCCCTACTATGCATGAACTTGAACTTATATCTCTCCTCTTCCCTCTGTAGCATGCATTTACCTTCTCTGTAAACTTAGTGTAATGATCATGCTTCACTTGACTGAAGACACACCTTTATGAAAATTTGATTTAAAGGCAACATTTGACAGGTGTAGAGTTTTCCTTCCATAAAATGCCTCAAACACTCCTGATGATAAAATTTTAAAAAGAGAGGCTCAAAATATGAAATTGTAAGAAGAATTTCCATAGATTGGAAATCTGCTGAAAGATCTTTTGGCAAAAAGCATATTAGCATTGAGTGATTTTCAGAGATCTGGAGTTGAATTGGGACTTGGGTAAAAATAAAATGATGTGTTCATTCAAGTAGGGATAACGAAGTTAAGTGTAAATAAACTCCATATATTTCCAAGCATTAGATTTTGGCTTATTTTTCATTGGATATTCCATAAGAAAATGGATTTCTCTAAAATGTAGGCAGAGCTTGATGAAAGAATGTGCTCAGTTTGGTTTACTATATAGTGATGATGTAAAGCTCTATAGCTTTGTCGGTATTTCATTTTATCAAAATACACTTTCTCTTTGATGGATTATAATCTTAAACACTCTAAAAATACGTAATCCAGAGTGAAAGACTGAAAGTTGTTAGATTTAAACTTTTGTTTACATTATAGATATCTTAAGGGAAACTGCACAGAGAAGGGTATTTATAGTGTGTTCTATAATGTCATATATTGTGCTATCATGGCCAGAGTATTTCATAAGTACTTTCTTTTATGATCAGAAAGATCAAAATAGAAAATATCCTTGAAAACTGGTTTAAAACTTACTTATCGCATTTTAAAAATGGTGTACACTAGGGGCGCCTGGGTGGCTCAGTCGTTAAGCGTCTGCCTTCGGCTCAGGGCGTGATCCTGGTGTTCTGGGGTCGAGCCCCACATCAGGCTCTTCCGCTGGGAGCCTGCTTCTTCCTCTCCCACTCCCCCTGCTTGTGTTCCCTTTCTCGCTGGCTGTCTCTGTCTAATAAATAAATAAATAAATCTTTAAAAAAAAAGGTGTACACTAGTAAAATTCAGATAAAAAGATGTAGAAGGGTTTTTATTTTTATGTGTTTCATTCCTTCCACTGGTGCATCTTAGTCCTGAGATCATTTTTCTACCTGCAATCAGAAAATGGCATGGCAAGAGTTCTTTAGGAAGACAGGTTTCACTAAGGCCTGCCAGGCAACAGATTAAAAATAATGTTATTTTTTGAAAGAGTAAGTGGTCACAACTAAATAGCAATTAAGGTTATAGACTAAAATATCCACAGGCATATCAATTGCTAATAAATGTAAGAAATCATTCACTACTTTGAAAGTTTACTAACTTTTCATAATCTCTCTCTTGAAAAGTAAGCCTGAGTCTGAAGAGATGTGGTCTTCCTGCTGTGTGCACATAATTAGCAGTAACGGGAATTAGACAAGCACATGTTGAGCCAGCTCATCCTTGCTCTAAGTTGTGTTTGTCAGTGGGGATATAAAATGAAATGTGCTGTTAATGCTTCAGTGCATTATGGACATTTGGCAGGCTTTTAGCAAAGTGGCATCCTGGGAGGATATTTGCTTATTTTTCCTTCATGGCATTGAGGCGCACAGCACCCTCTCTCTGCTAAAGTCTAAGAGAAGGTACTGAGAAAAATAAGTGGGTGAATTTATGACCTAACAGAGGATCCCCATTCATCATAAACTAAGTCTATTATGAACCTTCATAATTAAATGTTACTTAATGCATTTTCAATCCATGGTATTCTTATACTCTGTCCTAAATTTTTGTAGAAAAGGCTGTAATCTCAAAAATAAAAACTCCTATTTCAGAAAGATTGGGGATTGTTAGATGGAGAAGAACATGTGACTAAAATTTTTTGAGCATGTACTATGAGTTCAACAGTGTTGCAGTATTATACTGTTTAATCTTTACCATACACTTTCGAGGTAGGAATTATTCCCAGTTCATAAATGAGGAAGGAAGATGGTTTTATACCTTGCCAGTAATTGCAAAACTAGTGAATGCAAAGTTGTGACTGAACTCCAAATCTGTGGGACTCATTCTCAGAGCTCAGAGCTCTTCCTTGACCCTTACCTTCTGTATCTCCTGGCCTAGAGGGATGAAGTTAGAAGCCTATTAACTCTAAACCGTGATTCTCCCACCCTGTTGCAAAATACTCTTCATGTGTAAAATCACATCCTCTGATTATATAGTTGTTAATAGACTTCCACGTTAACCCAAATCCAGTGAGAATTTTGGATCTGGTTCAGTATTATTCTTCAAATATTCTACTATTATTCTGAGTGACTTCAGTGTCTGTGTGCATAATGCATCCAACTTGTGCACTTCAAGTATTCCATGTTCCTCAACATCAGTATCTTTTATATTCTCTACACTTGAGCAAAATAATACTCTAGGACATTATTATCATCCAGAACTTCTCTCTCTCTGAAATGTTAAATGCTAAAAGAACCATGGCAGAGATGCTAGTTATGTACCTCAGCATCCTTTCTCCCTTCACCTTAAGGATAGAACCCATGATTTGTGGTAAGCATGACTGTGTAGAAAAAAAATACTGTACTTTCCAGCTTTGTTTACAGAGAATCTTAGCCAGATGACTAAGTTCTGGTCAATAAGATGTAAGCAAAACTTTGAGTAAAACAGCCCTTAAAGGGAGTTGGGGAAGGGGATTACCCTGTTTCCTCCTTCTAGTTGGCTTGACAGCAAATGTGGTCCCTGGAGCTCTAGCTGCCGTTTTGGACCACGAGAATTAAAGTATGAGCTTGAAATAACTGAAGGACAAGATGAAAGGAGACTGGCTCCCTGATTCTGTGGAGTGCTCTAGCAGACCTGGGCTATTTATTTCTAGATGTCTTTTAAATGAGAGAAAGGAAAACTTCATTTTGTTTCAGCTAGTGTTATTTCCTGAAATCCCACCAAACCCAAACCTGATGTGTTTATTCTCATATTCAGCATCGAGGTATTCATTATTTCACATTGTAACAGCTTTCTTCTTATGTTCATTCCTTTGCTAGCCTGCCCAGCAGCCAAGGTTAGCCACATGAACAACTCTTCTACCAGTACTGTACCTACTACTTACAAGAGAAGTCAAAGACTACCATCCCAGCCTTAATCTATCAATCAGAGACTGCATGGATTTTCATGAGTATACCATATATTTGCACATATTTTTCCTTGGTCTAGAATGTCAGGCTGCCCTTGACTCTTTGGAGAATCCTGGTTTCTTAAATATCACATCTTTGATTATATCTTTCTTGAATATTAACATGCTATCCGAGAGTCATTTTCAGGAAAATTCCATAATTGAACCTAGTGCAGGACATTAAGTTGTTTATGTTATCAGGCTTACTGATTTTCCAAATTTATTTATTTATTTTTTTTGTTTTCAACCAGTCTGACATTCCTAAGTTATTTGTTGAATAGCCTGGGAGTTTAAGAGAAGTATATATATCTTCCAGGATTCTTGGAAGGAGGATTGCAGTGGTAAGAGAATGTTAAGGGATCTTTCAAATATAATCTTCAATATTTTCATTTTAATCTAACAGACATTTTCTTCCTTAATCTCTAAGGAATTGAAACATTTCCATTGGCTTCCTGAGATATGACTGCCAACTTCAAAAGTGCATATGTCCATACTTTATTTCAATTTCATTATTTATAATGTCAGGTTATTCCTATCTAGTTGGAAGGAAAAATACTTCATCTATTTTTATTTAAGTTAATTTTGTGTAACATTAGAATATACAGCATAGTATCATGAACATAAGATTCTCATCAAAAGTATTTATCTTCCAATATTTATGAAACCTCTGGTTTAAACAACAGTGAAGCAAGATTGGGGCAGTGTTTGTAAACTATGTTCAAATCTCTACAGCTTTGCTATGTATGATTCTATATCAGAATATATAGTGCAACAACAAATGGTATAAATAAGGAAATTCTGCCTGGGTTTTCAAGTTGTTTACAGAATCTTTAGAAAATTTGGCAATGATTAAATTTCTGAGATGTTCAACCAAATGCATTAGGCAGTAGACTCGTTTTATAATATTTTCTATTTCATTTGTTTCTCTTGTTTTTCCTCTTTCAGAGATTATTAATAGCTGGTTATGCCTACTACAGACTACAGAAGATTTTTTAAATAAGTCATGGTATCATTAGTCTTTACTAAAGATTGATAAATACAGAGTATTTTAGTACTTAGAAATGTTAGCATTGAACAAAATATGCTTTAGATTACAGTTTTACAGGTGAGAAATATGAAGACATAAGGAGGTTATCGAGTTGCTTGAGGTCATATTTATTGCTAGTGTCAAAGATGGCTGTGAAATCTAGATCTTTTTGATCCCTTATACTACTCATGCTAATCAAAATCCTATAAAAGAAAATTAAATGGCTCTATGGATGGGTATTGAGGAGGATGACCATGAAGGAATAAAAAATTTTGGGAAGCACTGAGACTTGGCCAAAACCAATGAAGATATGAAAAAAAAAATCTTGGGGCACCTGGGTGGCTCAGTTGGTTAAGCATCTGCCTTCGGCTCAGGTCATGATCCCAGGGTGCTGGGATTGAGCCCCACCTCAGGCTCCCTGCTTCTTCCCTCTTGTGCTCTCTCCCTATGTCTGTCTCTTTCAAATAAATAAGTAAAATTTTCTAAAAGAAGAAAAAAACTTTTTTTTTAAAGATTTTATTTATTTATTTGACAGAGATAGAGACAGCCAATGAGAGAGGGAACACAAGCAGGGGGAGTGGGAGAGGAAGAAGCAGGCTCACAGCGGAGGAGCCTGATGTGGGGCTTGATCCCACAACGCCGGGATCACGCCTTGAGCCGAAGGCAGACGCTTAACCGCTGTGCCACCCAGGCGCCCCAGAAAAAAAAAACTTTTATTGATATGTGTAAGTTGCCATTTTTTCCTTTAGAAATAATTTCACATAGTCAAACTAGTTTTCTAATCACAGTTATTCTTTCTAAATAAACTTTTATCTTAGAAAAGTTTTTGATTTACAGAAAAATTGCAGATAGTACAGAGAGTTTCCATAGTCCCCACATGCAGATTCTCCTATTATTAGCAACTTACATTAGTATGGAACATTTGTAACAATTAATGAACCAATACTGGTATATTATCAATAATTAAAGTCCATGCTTTATTCAGGTTTTCTTAATCTTTAATGTCTTTCTGTTGATTCAGGGTAACACATTACATTGTCATATATGCTTAAGCTCTTTTTGACTGACAGTTTCTCACTAATATTTTATAGAGATCTGGCACATTTTTGTTAGATTTGTTCCTAGATATTTGTTATTTTTCATGCTATTAAAGTAACATTTATTTTTTTTTATTTTTCAAAAAAATTTTTAAATTTTTTTTGTTTATTGCTATTATTCAGAAATGCAGTTGATTTTTTTGAACATTGACATAATCCACAGCCATGATAAATTTACATATTAATTTTAATAGTTGTTCTGTGAATTCTTTTAGATTTTCTATGTGCACAGTCATCTGTTGATATATCTGTGAATAACTACAGATGTATTTACTTCTTTTTCAGTCATTTCTTTTTCTTCTATTATTGCACTGTCAAGATCTTCACTACAAGCTAAAAAGAGCTAATAATCACACTTCTTCCCAATTTCAAATGGGAAAGTTTTCAATATTTCCCATTTAAGCACAACACAGATTTTCTAAAAAGATTCTCCTTACTATATTAATTGTCTTTCTCCTCTTAATTTTATTAATTTTTTGACATACGTGGGTATTAAATTAGGACGATCATGTAATTTTTTCTCTTTAGAATGTTAATGTTATGAAATAGATTGATTTTCGAATGTTAAAATATTAAACTTGCATTCCTGAAATAAAAGCAATATTGTCAGGATTATTTTTCCATTTTGAATTTTGCTATGTTCAGTTTGCTAATACAGTCTTTAAGATGTTTGTATCTATGTTCTTGGGGGAGATTTGCCTGTAAATTTATTTTTTTAAATGTTATCCTCAGTGATGCTATCAAAGGTATGCTCTCCTAAACCTAAATGGTCTCATATTCTGTTCTGAAAGTGATTGTATGAGATAAGCCTAATTTCTTCTTAAATGTCTCTTAGAATTAGTTAGCAGTGTCTCTTGTGCTTGAAATTTTCTGTGGAAAGGTGTTCAATTATCTGATATAGGACTATTCAGATTTTCTATTTTTTCTCAAGCCAATACTTATAAGCTTTTTTCTATGAATTTGTTCATTTCATTTAAATAGTCATATTTTTGACATTAAATTCTTTGTTTTTATCCCCCTCATTATCTAATAATGGCCCTTTGAAATTTTCTTTAGTGAATACTCTTTCCTAGTTTCCAAAGAATGTTTTCACATTTTACATTTTCTAGGTCAGACTTTAGTTGAAGGGAAGTCAGAAGCTCAAATACTCCACAGAGCCAGCTGCTCCTCTTATATTATAAAAGCCCATATCAAAAATTTTGGAAGTTGGGATTTATGGTTTTTAAAATTTTAAATGGAACAATCTGTCAATCAGTCCAACAAACTGTGTATATGTGTGTGTTTGTGCCTACACACGTAAGAAGAAAGAGGAAAAAGAAAATAAGAAGACTCAGACAGACTAATCCATTTGAGAGTAAACATTGGATAGATTATTGTGCTTTCCGCAAAAGGTTTTCATAATTATAATATACTTCAGCAACTCTTAACCTGGACAATTATGTGAACAATATATATAGACTGATGTTGTAAGAGTCATGCACGTGTTGGTTCCAGCCTTTTACGTAAGTTCTTCTCAGAGTATACTTTCCAAACTACCAGCAACTCGAAGACTTATTAAAAGCAAATTCTTGGATCCATTCCCACATCTGCTGAACCTGAATTTCTTAGGGTAAAACCCAGAAAACTATCCTTGTAACCAGCTCTCTAGAGGTGGCTTAGCCTGTGAAGCTTGAGAACTACTTCTTTGGATTAACTACTTGCTGGTAATTCAGTAGACTGACTTTACCTAAAGTTCAAAACTGGGTAAACATAAGCTGATATGCTTTTTGTACAGAGGAAGGAGAGTATCTTAGCTGAAAGCTACCTATCTCTAGAAATAGATGAGTGTTTCAGCACCAGTACAGGTATCTGTACAACTAAGATTGTAAGAGATATCATTTTCAGAGATATCATTGCTCTAATTTAAAATTGAAATTGCTTATCTAAACCCAAAACTGTTGATTCAGATGACTGAAGGCTTCATTTCGTATCTTTCTTTTTTCAGATAAAGGAGGAGATGAATTAGCTATGTGTGCTAAACTCAGCTGTAATAAACCAAACCTGGATGTGATATATATCCAGATGTTCAGAAGGAAAGAGTTATCATTTATCATTTCCCAGTCTCTATTAGAACACTGCCCATTTGGAATGGGGGAATATGAACACACATAAACATTTGGCATATCTCTTTTTTAATAACTAACCAGGGCTTCCTTTTATATATTGGTGCTCAGTGAGTTGTTTACCAGTGTTTCAGTATTTTATTTTTTTTAAATTTTTTTTTTCTAATTTATTGGACAGAGAGAGACACAGTGAGAGAGGGAACACAAGCAGGGGGAGTGGGAGAGGGAGAAGCAGGCTTCCTGCTGAGCAGGGAGCCCGGTGTGTGGGACCCTGGGACCATGACCTGAGCCGAAGGCAGATGCTTAATGACTGAGCCACCCAGGCGCCCCAGTGTTTCAGTATTTTAAACCCAATAATGTACCTGATAATAGGAGAGCACAACCATTCTTTCTGATTTGTTTTTGATATTGAAAAAAAAAAACAGTTGTATAAGTAGGTATTAGAATTTCTGATGGTAGTTTCTGATGATGAGGAAACAACAGCTATTAACTGGGTTCTGTATGATATTAATATGCTGCTCTTTCTTCCTATGTCACCACATATATGGGTTCCCTCTCAACTGTCCCATGTCCTGTACTAGGACACCATTCTATAGGACAAAACACTGTAATCAATCCATGTGTACACTGGTCATTTGTTTAGTCCATAAACCACCTGGCTTTAATGGTCTTTGAAGCATTGGATGGTATGAAGATGAGAGAGAAAGTCTTTACTCTTGGGTTGACCTTAGTTTATACATGAGGATAAGTTAGCTAGACAGTATGGTTAGATGAATATGAATGCCTTGACCTGCAGTTTACGACATGCTCTAAAGTAATTTTTTTTTTTTTTTTTTTTTTTACATTTGGTCTAGTAATCCTTTCATTTGGTCTCAGAATTGGGGAAAAAAAACCCAGAAGTAATCTAATAAAAATAATTTAATACAACCATTCATTGAAAAAACTTTTAAGCCCTAGATTTAAAACCCACTCAGGAAAAAAAACAAAAAACAAAAAAACAAAACCTTTCAAGCACTAGATTGTGGCCATTCATATTATGAATGGGTACTGAATACCCTTACTCATATAACTGCTATGGAGAACCATAGAAAGTCTTTGCCTTCAAGAGGTTGTATAAGAAATTTATGCCTTAATCACTTTTGATTTCATAAAAAAGTAATAAAGTTGTATTTGGAAGTTTTAGGTATCTCATAGAGATTATTGACTAAAAATATATTATTGTTATCATGACAAAATCAGATGATCCACTTTAAAAAATACAGGAAATGACAAAGAATACTTGAGACATTTTCATTAAAATATTAAATATTTCATTAATGAAATATTAAATATTTCATTAAAGTATTCATTAAAATAACTTTACTAAAAACATATTCTTGTAGGGGCACCTGGGTGGCTCAGTCGGTTAAACGTCTGCCTTTGGCTCAGGACATGATCCTGGGGTCATGGGATCAAGCCATGTTGGGCTCCCCACTGAGCAGGGAGTCTGCTTCTCCCTGTGTCTTTCCCCCCTGCTTGTGCACACACACATTCTCTCTCTCATGCTCCCTCTCTCTCCCTCTCTCAAATAAATAAAATCTTTTTAAAAAACAATATTCTTATAGACAATTTCTTTTTATTATTTTTCATGTGTGTTGAGACTTTTATCTTAAAATAGCATCTAAAAGCAGAAATCGTATTTTTTCCAGTTAAAATGTTTTTGAATTTGTGATAAATGTCTGCTTTTAATATATAATATGTTTTAACTATTGAGGTTTAAAACCTCAATAAAAATAGAGTTATGTTGGAAACTACTTAGACATACTAAAACATGAAAGTGAGGATTATAAATCACTGTCATTGCAGAAACCTTTGAAACACTGCCCAAGATATGTTTAAATTTGCTCATAGAAAACAGTTTAGCCTATAATTGAAATTATTTCGATTTTGTTTAGTAGTTGCCCATTAGAAGAATGATTTTGATGTTATTTAAATAGATATTTAATGATGAAATAAATATATTGGATATTTAATAAATCAATGAAATAATTTAACTTAGAAAAGGATGAAAATTATTTCCCCTGTTATTTTCATCTTCCCATAAACTCATTACATACTCTGCATCTTTTCAAAATATATGAAAGGAAAGAATCTCTTAGAATATCGTGAAAATTTAATCAGATCCCTTGCAGGAACATTTAGACAATCGCTTTATGCTGTAATCACTTCCTTCAGTCCTGATCCTTGAGGTGTGTATGAGGTAACATTATTAATGTTCTTTGTCTTTTGGGAGGTATATGTAATTATTCTGTGCCTCATCGATCTATGACTATATGCTCAACACTTTAATGAGAATTGCCCTTGCCTTGTCTGTGCAATGCACTAAAAGAGAGTCAAATCCCCTTTCTGAACTTCAGGGACCCATTTTTTGCCATGTATTATTCATTTTAAGTAAGTTAATGTCATTGGGAGACAGTTTCTGCCTTGTATGATGAAAGATTTTAAGTGAGGAGCAGTTAATTACTTATTGCCCATGCCCTGATGTGCTTTTCCATATGGCCTTTCTTTGGCATATGAGTGACAAGAAGTCATCAGGGCAAAGTCATAAGCAGAACTTTTTATATTAAAACTTTAATGTATCAGTGCTCGAGGCACTAGCTAATTCCAGTTTTCTAGTTACAAAACCTGAGCGAATAATTTAGCATCTAGTGCTTCTCAATATGCTTATTTTAGTTCAACTTCTGTCTCTTAAATCAAACATAGAATTATCTCCCAAGTGCTTCAATTGCATATGTCAGTGACCTTGAAAGGAAAGTTTTATTAGCAGAACTCCTGTGTTCTCATAGGAAACATGTCAAAACTTTTAAACTACAGCTGTGGGTCTAGTTTTGGTATGATGAAAATCCAAAATATGCCTAGTGGAAAGAACATTATGACATTTCTTTTAGTTGTTTTGGATTATAGAAAAGAAAACAAAATGCTCCTTTACCCTTTCTAAAGGTAGGCTTTAAAATGTTCCTTGAATGACAAATACTTGTTCTGGTTCAAGCCTTGTCAGTCAGTACATGTAATAATTACTGGAAGTAAAGAATAAAGAGTATGAGCTGTTCGGCTCTAGAATGTCTATATCAGAGAAGGTTGAGGCCAGCAATGTTGCTGGGTGGGCAGGCTGTGAGTTGGCATCAAGCTGCTCTTGTTATAGGAGCCCACTGTTTTTACTTCATTGGTCCGTTCATTTGGGAGTGGCCCTGAGTGCTACCGGAAATGTGGTCTCAAAGTTCTCCTGTACTGAGGCCTTGGTACTGCCACTTCATATTAAAATATTAGTACTAGAAAGGACTTCAAAATAGTTTAAGATTAGCTTTTTAATTTTACAGTTGAGAAAACTGAAGGCTGAAAGAGTGATTTAGTCAAGCACACAGTTTAATTCTTTATGCTTTAATGCTATTAAAATATCTTTTAATTTTAAAGTAAACTGTTGTTGGGGCGCCTGGGCGGCTCAGTCAGTTAAAGCTTCCGGTTCTTAGTTTTGGCTCTGATCATGATCTCAGGGTCATGGGATTGAGCTCAACGTTGGGCTCCCCACCCAATGAGGAGTCTGTTTGTCCCTTCCCGCTGCTCCTCTCCTCACTCAAACACGTGTGCTCTCTCCCTCTCATAAATAAATAAATAAATAAATAAATAAATAAATAAATAAAATTTAACTAAAATAAAATAAATCGTCATGCATACATCATTCGCTGTTCCTAATTAGGGATTAAAAAAGCACAATCAAACCACAATTTTCATTTTTCTTTATTTGACTGTTGGAAATGCTTTCTCTGAACTGGATTTAAGAATATGATTATCAGGGAAGCTGGTAGCAACATAATGTATCTTTGGGACAACCTTTGTTATAATTTAAACACAAATGTGAGATATATTTTAGTTTCATCACTTACATATTGTGTATTAGTGAAGTCGAACTGCCATGCAGAAGGGAATTTGTGCTTGGGGAAGAGATTTTCCGGACTTGTCATATTTTTATGATGCTTAACGATAGCATTCTTTTTTTAATGGAGAAGGATGCTTAGATAATAATCTTATTTGCCTTGCACTGTGGTTATAATTTTATTTTAAAAGTGATACTTTGCATATTATCATTTTAGAAAGTGATGTTTGGCAAGAAGATAGGAAAAAGTAGAGAAAGAAACTCAGTATATTACTAATGAAATACAACTTGCCAAGAAATCAAGGCCAAACCCAATTTAGTCGTGATTAAATAGCAATTATAATTTTAGAGCTATTAAGACAACAGTGTGAACTGATTTAGTTTCAGTTCAGTCCCAAGGAGGGACAGATGCACATTGTATCAACAGATGCAGTCACTCCACTGAATAATGCTCTGGAGTATAAAGTCTGTGTTCAGTTTTATCAATAATTTTATGGAGCTCCTATTTTGAATCACAAATTTTAATCTATAGCTGTTATTGGAATTCTTGAGTTTTTCTTGTAGAGAGATTTTGATGGTTAATGAATTCTGTCAGAGGGTACTTGGTAAATTTAGACAATGCTTTGCCTGCTTTTAATGCATTTGACTTCATTTTAATGCATTTGATAAGAACTGAAAAACATTATGTTATTAATACATGTTGTAACACTTAAGTAGTTTGGCAAAATGGAATAACTGTTACCTGCATTAAAATTACTGGTTTTCCCAGGACTTAAAATTTAATCCAGTATCATAAACAAAAATCTTCCTTCTCTTTTAAGAAAAAGAGATGTTTCCACTGTACAAACCTCTCTTTTTCTTATTATCAACTATCACCCAATGCTTAATATCTCATAAATTTCTCTGCAGCCTAACCTCTGTAAGAAGCTTCAACCTCTGTTTCTACCTGCCACCTGGATCTTTCCAAGTGAATGTCTCTCTGACACTTCAAACCCACGGATCTTTAAACTAACTCTGTCACTTTTCTCATCAAATATCCTTCTTTCACTCGGAGGCTGATTACGCCTGCTAGGAAATTTAGACTTACTTTTACCATCTTCCCTTTTCATAGCTCATGGTCAAGACATTTGGAAGCAACCATCCACTGTTGATCTACTTTGCTGATGCCTTCGTATAGGTCCCTTTTATGGACCTTGTTAGATTAATGCCATTGAACAGATTGGGAGGGGAGCTAGGTGTTGTAGGAAGAATGGGAACTTTGGCACGCAGTAACCTGAATGTTCAAAGACTCAGCTCTGCCTCTATGAATTGTGTTTATTTGGCTAGATTATTTAAACTTGTTGATCTTTCGTTTATTCAACGTATGATGGCAAGTAGTTATTTCACAAGGTTTCGTTAAAGAGTAGACAACGTACGTGTGTGTGTGTGTGTGTGTGTGTGTGTGTGTGTATCTCCTAGTACAGTACTGATACATCCTAGGATTTAAATAATCAGTCGTGATAACCTTACAGTGTACTCACTATCTTTCAATGAATCAGACTGCTAGAGTTATCTCACCTTTCACTCAAGGAGCCTTTATATTGCTGCCTAAGTTCTTTCTAAATCTTATGTCTAGCCAAGTCTTTCTTAAGCTTAAAAAGCTTTAGAACCTCCTTACTTGGAGGTTATCCCAATCTCCAAGACTTTGGCTTCACTTCCCACCACTTCCAGAAGACAGGTCTGCTCCCCACTATTGGAGTCCACCAAGTACCTCCATGTCCTTCGATCTTGCTCTTTTCCTGAATTGTCTTTTCTCCATTTTCCTTCATAACCAAACTTTAGGCCTACTAGTATCTTTCCTTTGAAGACTTCCTTGACTCCCACCACTTGTCATATATAGAAGCAATTGCTTCCTGCTCTGGAAATTCTTTATCATTTGTTTACATAAGAGACATGAGACCTGTCTCATGTCTAATTATTAGTTAACTTATGCTGACTTTTATCATGTTCTTGATACTTTTACAAGTATTTTTTATGTATGAATTTACATAAATAATGGGATAACACTGTTATTGTCCATATTTTAAAGATGAGAAACTCAGACACAGAGTCGTTAAGGAAGTTCGCCTGAGATCAGATAGCTAGTTGGTGTTAGAGTCAGGCAGGCTTTGACCCAGGCCATCTGGCTCCTGTGCCTGTATGATTATCCACTTACTCCTTATTGCCTCTCAGTAGTTTTTAACACTGGATTGGCTGTCATGTGTCCCAGTCATATCCTTGACATTAAGGGAAGACCCCCGGCCTACGTTGTATGTACACTAGTTCAGCAGTAACAGGCGCAGTAAGGGACAATTAGGATGTGAGGCCTTTAAGACTATGCAAGTGATAGCTGTTTGTAAATGATTTTCATTGTTAAAGTGCTTTTGAAAGGGTAATTATCCATAATACTGCATAATCAACTTTATATTACTTAGGGAGTGATTATTCATTTTTGTGACTTGCTTTTTTGTCATTTACTGACTTCACCTCTGGCCCATCATTCCCGCTTTTTGCTATTTCTCTGCTCATTAGCGTGTCCAACAGAAGAGAGGAGGTGAATTCTAATCTTTCACTTTTCTCCTCCTTGTTGGCTGAAAGGTTAAACTATTGGACGATGTAATACTTGGTGTTATTTTATGCACACATCCTTATTTTTCCATTATCAATAACAATTTTGTTACTTACTATATACTAGGTTTTATGGAATGCATCAGTTGCTCTTTTAGGAGCCAGGAAAAATAAGCTTAATCTTATGTTTTTGCCTTTTTAAATATAGACCCAATCTGAGAAATCTCAGAAGGTAATTTTTGACAATGTACTTTAATCAACGTAGCAGTGTATATAAATACATCCCTGTAAAAATTCAGGCTTTAGGAAAATGTGTTCACTTCTCATTTGCTGAATATATCTAAACCCCTTGCTTTGGTATTTATGTCTTCTCCAATCTTATTTCCGCATTATGTTTCAATTGCAGTTTCCAAAATCCCCCCCCAAGAGCATCCTTCTGGCTACACTGTGGTGGTTCCTAACATATCCGGTGCCTCAGGACCTTCGTCCTGCCAGGTGTACTCTCTGCCCCTCGTCTCTTTTGTGAGCTTCTGCCTTTGAAGACAAACCAAGCAGCAAGATCTCAAGGAAAGCATCTCTGGGAAACTGCCTTGTTTCTGGCTTGTCTCCCCACTATGAGCTCCCGCAATGCTTCTCACCTCTATTGCTGACACGTAGTCTTGATACATTATATTTTATCTCGTTTTCTGCCGCTCTTGTCTCACTGGTTTTATATCATAACGGTAATAGAAACTGTGACTTAGTGGGCACTTTCCTAAAGTCAGACACTGCACTAAAGTTTTGACACACTTTATCTCACTGATTGCTTACAGCTTTAGGAGGTAGATATTAGAAAGGAGTAACAGCCGCTCAGAGAAGTTAAGACACTTGCCCTCAGTTTCACTGCTTATGGGTGGTGGAGGCATTGCTTTTTATCATGATTTCTTTTAAGATCAGGTCTCATGTCTCCTGTCTTTCTCTAAGGGTTATTGTGAAGCATTAGTGAGATATATCTCATAGCACCAGAATGCACAAAGAGGACCTTAATCATCTGTGGGTAATCACACTCTCTCTTAAGGTAGAAATAAAAAGTGCGTGAGTGAAGAGGAATAAAAACACCAAGTTGATACTTCTTTATTTGCATAATTTAAAAGATCCTTATAAATATATGGCACCCTAAATAGCAATTTATTGATGGAGAAATGATAGAACACTGTAATTTTTAAACTTATTGATACTTATATTATGGCAAGCAGGAAAAGCACATTTTCTAACATGAAGGTGGTCACCTACAGCATCACCCTCTTACAGAAAAATTAGTTTTGAAAATTTTAAGCCATCAAATTGATTTTATTGTTTTATTTTCCATTTTCTTACATCCTCAGTGAACTGTTTTGTAATGCCTTTTTTTTCCCATTGCCTTTCAGATTTTGAGAATGCTCAACTTGAAAGATATGCTATTTTCCAGTTTTCATTAATATCTGCAATGCTTTACCGTGGTTTAGTTAATGGGGAGTAACTTGTAAAAGTTGGTTGATTATTTAGGAACTGTCTCTGAATTTGAATATATATATTGCTGAATCTAGATTTTTAAAATATAAGTGTTATTTGGGATTTTTTAGTTGATATTATTCACTTTTTAAGGTGGAGACCAACAACTTAAGAGTAAAATCTGGTCACCATGTGCTGTTTGTAATGCTGATTTTAAAGGTATAGCCACTTGTAAGGTGTCTACTGAAATAACATTTTTCTCTCTTGTAACATAATGGTTTATGACACCCTTTTTTTCTTTGACAGACAACCTAGACTGTTTTCAGTGTATTTAATACGCATCTAATAAAAATCTATTCATGCCTCTGTAGGTAGTCATAGCCAAGGCAGGAAGCAGTGCAAAGTGTCAGTCTGGTAATAAAGTTCCTGGGGAAAACTTGACTCGAACAGCAGGGGCTGGGATTCCCTTCTCTCTTTCGAAATCTGCCAAGCCATTTTTACGGCTACATGTCCAATCTTGTCAGAAAGTTAAACACTTAGGTATCTTAACGTGGGTTAAAAGTAATCTTTTCACTCTGGGAAGTTTTACATGGTTACAATTCAACTTGAAGTCTCTCAACTTTGTGTGTTTGGTCCAGGAGAGGTGTTGTTGGAGTGTTTGTTTGAAACAATGTACCTTTCATTTTCTAATCAACTATAAGAATACAGATAAACTTGATGGGTACTTTTTTGAGCAATTGTTTTTAATGTTAATTATCTTAAGCTATATTTTATTTCAAGGAATGAAATTGGATATATTTTAGTTTGATTTTAGGTTGTTCAGTGAGCCGGGGCCCATGTCATCTTTTCAGTGATATCTTCTTCCTCTCTCAGGAGACCCCTCCATCTCAAGGAAAAATGTGGGCAGTGAAGACGAGGTTTTCCTTTCCACTCCATCCTCTGTCTTCACTTGGCTGATTTGATCTGTATGAGCTTTTCAGAACCCTAGCCTCATGGTCCTTTGACCTTCTCCATTTAAAAAATCTTAGAAATCTGTTTATTTTCAGCAGTGGCCACTCAATACTTGAAATTTGTCATCTTAATGTGGATTATAGGACTGCTCAACTTCAGACATTTTATGTCTTTGATCTTTATTTCTGCAACAAAACCTGTTACTTTCTTTCCCTTGACCTTCATTTGCTTCCCTGCCTTGCTGTTTTCCTATCTTCCAGCTCTTTATAGATTCTACCTGTTTCTATTCAGCCTAGACTCTTAGTGACCATATCATGTGCTCTCACTCTTATAAACTTCTCCTATTCCTACTTCGTCAATACAAGTATCTGATTTACTTATATTTGCATTCTAGTCTTATTTTGTGGCACAGAGTTACATATCTTTTTTTTTTTAAGATTTTATTTATTTGAGAGAGAGAGAGCACGAGTGAGAGGAGAGGCAGAGGGAGAGTGAAAAGCAGACTCCCCACTGAGCAGGGAGTCCAACTCAGGGCTTGATTCCAGGACCCCAGGATCACGATCTGAGCCAGGGACCAACACTTAACTGACTGAGCCACCCAGGCGCCCCCAGAGTCACATGTCTTGATAAATTATTTGCAGCCCATGATTTCCAACTAATGAGAAATATTGGAAAAGGAAGGGAAACCTGAAGAAATGGAGAAGGGTGAGTAGTTCAGCTTGATGGGCTTGGGAAGAAATGAAGGAGAAGGTTACTAAAAAGGTAAATTAGACCTAGGTCATATCAGAGTCTAAAGGTATCATGCTGAGGAGCTTAGACTCCTCCTATAGGTAGTAAGGAGTTGTTGGAAAAATTCTAAGTTGATGAATAATATTCTTAGAACTACACTTTTAGAAATAAAATGTTGCTGACAGTGTGGGAGACTATTGGCGTGTGAAGAACAGTTGGAGGATATCAGACTAGTTTGGAGGCTGTTGAGATTGTGTAGTCATGAAGCATTATGGCCTGGACTGGCCCGCTGGAATAGGGACGAAGAACTGCTTCTCCTTTACTGTGTTCTTCAGTGGAGTAGTATCCTGTGTAATGTTTATAATGGTCTGCAGCTCCATGGGAGACCTTCAGAAAAATCTCTGGGCTCTTTAACATGATGACATGTCAATTCATCTTTCTCCTGGGAGACAAATGAGTTTGCCAAACTAGTCTTCCTAGTTAAAGCCTGGTGTGTGTCTTTCCATGGATGGAATTATACTGCATAGTATAACAAGGGATGTAATATGTAATGCTTGCAAAATTTCTTTGAGAAGTATTTCTTAGTGTAGAAATGATAGCAGCTTGTTATTCGGTTTCTGTCAGAGAACAGAAATGGCATTTCCCCTCAGACCTTTGAACCTTTCGGAAATTAAGAGGGTTATAATTGAACTGTCACCAGGATCATACAGTCTTTGCAGGGAGGTAATACAAACATTTGGAAGTACTTTCTGTTTTTAAGGCAGCCACCGAACTTGACCATAGAGTCTGGCTAGGGGTTGTTAGTACACCTCTCTGTTGTCCTTATGACCCCATTGACCTAGGCCAGTTGATGGTCCTAGATAACACTGAATTGAGAACTCACAACTTTGAAGAAGGATGGAAGCAGCAAGAATATAATTAGGTTATCCCTTGGCATTGACTTGGATAGGAAATACAGGTATAGTACAAGGTTTTTTGGCTTGTCTCCTTTCTATCTTTTGGCATCCTGAAATTTACAACTTACTGTGAAAAAATATTCTAAGATCTGGACTGAAGAGAAATTTCTAATTTTGTCAGGTACTGTAATATTTCTTATAGTCAAGTGTTTTTTCCCCTAATTTAAGATTATTTGCCACAATTCAAATGGCAGCCTTGAAAACTGCAATTACATCCTGACTACTTTATCTCAAGTTCCTTCCTATATGACCTTACTTTTATATTTTTCTGTCATGTTGAAAATTTTAAGAGGGGACATAAGTAAGTTTTTGTGTTCAGTTAGTCATCATGGAGCCGAAATCCAATCATTAATCTTTAACAAAGTCTGTGAAGTAAATATTGGCTAATTTAGCATGATCTAATTAGAATGAAGTTGATATTTTACAAATTTATTCCTTATTCCCCTTTTTCTACATTCTGTTAAGATTTGTGTATACTTGCTCTATGCTTCCTGGCCTCCTGCTATGTTAGCTTTTGGATGACTGGGAAGAAGCTTCCATTTTGGATCACTACAGCTTCTACACAGTGTGACCTCCTTTGCTTCATTTATTAGAATCAAAATAGATTTGTGTGAAATCTGTCTCGGTAGTGAAGTGTTAGTCCAGGTGAAAAAAACATTTTTATTAATATATTGAGTCACTTGAACTTATATCAAGATAGTCATGTAAATACTGACAGGGCGTCTTAAATTTTGTTTTATTCACCAGCACTGCCTTGGGTACTTATATTTTCAACATTTTTGTTAGAGACTTGAAATACGAAAATAAATAAAATGAAGTCCTGGTTGTCTACTAGGGACTATAGTTAATTAGGAATTGGACTTCATTTTTCTAAAAAAAGAATCTTTGAATATTTCTCTTGATTAACTCTGTATTGCATGACATAAGGCACTTATTCTGTAGTGGAGTTTAGCATGATAGAAATACAATATTTCTTGCCATGTGGGTTGTATGGAAAGTAAGGTAGTCTATCTAAGTAAGGGAGGAGAAATGAGTTCTGATAGCTTTCAGTATTCCAGAGCTTTCATTTTCTGTCTCTATATATATGTATATATATATATGCATGCTTTTGGCCAAAGCTCTTTCCATTCTAGCATTATCATTAGGGTGGGAAGGAATAGGAACAGGATATATGTCCCTATTCCCAACAGCAAATCCAATGTAGTGGATATGAAATCTTTGGCACTAAAGAAGTCAAGTTCTGGAAAAATAGAAAATAGCTGTCAAACTTTCTAGATTTAAATTAATGAGACAGTGGGAATGAGCATGGTTCAGTGGTTAAATTGACCCCAAAGAACACAATCCATAGTCATAGCTTAGTTCATTTGGGGTTTTGATGTTTTATATTTTTTCTTTCAACAATTCTCCATAGGCCTTTTGCATTCCTACGTGTTTTACAAAGAAGCCACTGTCTGCCTTATTTTAAACTACCTACTTAAGGATGTTTTTATAGCAAACACTCTAAGAAGAAAGTAAGGGCAATGTCTTACTCTGGAGCAAAGGGCAGGTTGTTTTACGTTCTCCATGATAAAAAGAATGACCTCCTGTGGGGCAAAGTTCAAACAGGCTGACTGCCCATTATAAAAGACTTGGGTTTCCTAAACTCCAGTTCCTCTCTGGTTATGGACTTCACTCTCATACAGGTGTCACCTGGCCCATTTTGCAGTGACCCATGGGAGCCGAGGCTTAGAGAGCTGGAACGAAAGCGATGACGCTCTGGCTACTGGAAGTGCTAGAGTAGCAAAGTGTGCTTTCCTTCTGAGTTAAGAGTAGTGTGTTCAAACTGTGCTCGTGAAGTTGTGGCACACTACCGTGTAAGCTTGCGAACAGGGTAAAAGTCTTACCTTTCAGTCTTGGCAGATACAAGATATTAGAACTGATTTCCAATTATAGAACCAAATGACACTGAAACGTGGATTCTCTGTAATTATTAATCAGTGACATGATACTAAATTGTTTCTTTTTCTCTCAAAAGTCATGCAGCATTTTTACTGTTAATATTATAAATATGACAGATACAAGGACAATGATTTGAATGCTGCAGGTAGAAGTACTCCCCCAGGGAATATTATAATAGGATAATTACATATTGATTTTGTTGTTGTTGTCCTTCTAGTTAACTTTTAGCTCCTCATCTTCCACACAGAGCTCTACTTTATCACTTTGACCCCTTCACAGTGGTATTCCTTTTAAGATTCTTAGCAGACAAAGCCTAGGAGCATTACAGAAGCTAGGTAAGACTATAAATACAGAGTGTTTGCAGGCCAAGTCTCGTTCACAGCCCTGTGGGGAATCAAGCAAATAGCAAGAGTGTTCTAAATGCAGTGCTTGTAATTTCACTTCTCTGTTCTGTCTTTTCTCTGTTGGGGCTAATATCCATCACCTCTTTCAGTGGAGTTCATCCTGAGGCGAAACTTAGCTTAGCATTTTACCAAACATCATGAAATTAAAAGATAAACTCTGTGCTTTATGTGTGTGAGTCTGTGTGTGTGTGTGTGTGTGTGTGCGCACATGTGTGTTTGAATTATAAATGCACATAAGCTTGGAATGAATTCCTCAAATCTGTAATCAACATCTGTTTTCATAAAGAGTTCTTGACAGACAGAAGCATGGAAAATGCAATCCTTTTGCTCTTTGTTTTCTTGGCATTATCATTGACTATGGGTATTCATTAACATATTTAAGTAAGCCTATGAGTCAGGTACTGGGCTAAAGCAATTTTTTGTGTTTTTTTGGTTCCGTGCCAGTATCAGTTTTCCTTTAGATCATTAACTTCTGGAGTGAAGAACCTCTGCCTTATTCATCTTTGAAACTTCACACTGGACTCCATCTGCTCTACAACATAGGAGGGGCTCAGTAAATATTTAGTTATTTGAATTAATGAAAAAATTGGATTCAAAAATAGTAAATGGACACATTTTCGGTGGAACTATTGCCCCGAAGGAATTAAGAAAATGGTTTCCTTCAGGCACAAGAATGTTTCTCATTTCAAATATCCAGTTGTGTTTTAAAAATAGGCTTTGGCGGTCTTCTCTTTTATAAACTTTTCATTCCTTATTATAATTGCTCAAATAATTATAGCAAACACAGAGCTTACCAAGTGTCAGGTATTGTTCTCAGCTCTCCCCGTGTTACACATTTAGCCATAAAAAGCTAATAAAACCGTCATTATTATCTTTGTTGTGCAAATGAAGAAATGGGAGGATAGATAACTTCCCAAGGTCACATAACTAATCAGGACAATACAGAGTCAGAGGAAGATTCTAGGCTGATGTCTTAATACTCTTAGAGAAGAGTGGATAGACAAGTGCAAATGCTACAGATGATCCGCAGTTTGCAGCAACTGCCTAGAAAAGGTTGAAAAGGAACTGAAAGGCACACTGTTTTGAAACTTAATTTTCTGTTGCAGCAAACAAAAATTTGGCTTTAAAAGCATTCTCATTTCTTTATCATCGGCAAGGATTTATTTTCCAGGCATTCTGGCTGGAATCCATTAAACATGGATACTGGTGGGGAGGAAAACCACGCATTATACTTGGCCCAAGATTGAACTGTATAGAGACCATGCCACATAACAGGTGTCCAATAAATACTTTTTTGATAGACGAAAAATGGCATTAGAATTTATATGCTATCTCCTTTTAGAATGATCTATAATTCTAGTTTGCAAACTTTCTCATACCCATCATCCCTTTGTAGGAATGTATATCCAGATCTTAGGTTATAATATAGTGTTGATTCGACAGTAAATTTTATGTGTCTTTTGTATGGCATTATGGTCAATTAATGGGCTAGCAAATATTTTTGTGGTGATTTAATTTACTGACATTCTAGAATAATTTTATACATGTATAAGTACACAGACTAAAAAATAAATAGATCAAGTTTCAGAAATCCTAGAGCCTGGTGAGAATTTTATAATATTATATATGAAAATTAACTTCTTTATTTTTTATTATTTTTTTAAAAGATTTTATTTATTTAATGTGGTCACCAGCAGGGGGAGTGGCAGGCAGAAGGAGAGGGAGAAACAGACTCCCTGCTGAGCACTGAGCAGGGAGCCCAAAGTGGGTCTAGACCCCAGGACCCTGGGATCATGACCTGAGCCTAAGGCAGACGCTTAATTGACTGAGCCACCCAGGCGTCCTGAAAATTAACTTCTTTAAAATGGAAGTTCTGGGCCCCCTGCTCAGTGGGAAGCCTGCTTCTCTCTCTCCCACTCCCCCTGCTTGTGTTCCCTCTCTCGCTGTGTCTCTCTCTGTCAAATAAATAAAATCTTTAAAAAAATAAAATAAAATGGAAGTTCTAACTGAGTTTCTGGAGTTTTAGTTTTCATCAATCAGATGGCATTCAGAAATTTTTCAGAAGAACAGAATGGTCTTTAAATATTTTTTTAATTTTAAATAAAAATATAAAATCAATTGATACATATTTTGGATCATCCACAGGACCACTTATAAGTATGTACTCAGAGAGGATTTAACAGTTGGCATTTGCCTTATCTGAGTTTCTCAACCTCCGTACTACTGACATTGTGGATTAGATGGTTCTTTCTTGTGAGGATCTGACTTGTGCATTGTAGGTTGTTTAGCAGAATCCTTGCACTCTGCCTACTAGATGCTAGTACTCTGTCTTCCCCGTTGCCGACCAAAAATGCCTCCAGATGTTGCCAGATATCCCCTGGGGGGCAAAATTGCCCCAATGGAGATCTGCCGTGCATTGGTGTCTAAGAACATGTTTAAGCAAAGTGGTACTTAAAATATGGGTTGGTATGAAAAGAATAGAGGCAGAACTTAATGTATAAATGATGCACATTACAGACCAGGTAAAGGCCAAATGGCATCACATGAAAATTTAAGGCTTCACAATAGTTTCAATAGGAAAAGTCTTAGAACAACTGAATTATGAGATATCAGAGGATA
This sequence comes from Ursus maritimus, assembly GCF_017311325.1. Taxonomy (NCBI): domain Eukaryota; kingdom Metazoa; phylum Chordata; class Mammalia; order Carnivora; family Ursidae; genus Ursus; species Ursus maritimus. The sequence continues at coordinate 69,094,300 of NW_024426663.1, forward strand.
GTGTAGACATTCCGAATGAAGATGACAAACCTGTACGGAAGCAGTTAAATACCATATTTATATTTAGTCACAACGCAATAGCATCATCTATCACACCAAATTAATGTTGTTAATTTGAATTTTATTGCTTTTTAAATTTTGTTTGTACACATTGGTAAATTTGTTTTGGTTGTAGGTTGCTTATGCTCTAAGCATAAGCTCTAAGCATAAGGAGTTTATACTTAGTTTTGTGTTTATACATTTTTAACAAACATAATAATAAAAATAATTTGTCAACACCAGAAATCCTCAAAGAAGACTCTTTTTTTTTCCATTGAAAGGGATAAGTACATTTCTAAGTTTGAGAAACACTGGATTTGGGGTGTCAGAGGCTGAGTGAGAGGAGGGGCAGTGGGCCAATGGGAGGAGGGTGTTGTTGAGAAAGATGGGGAAAACTCCAGACTTAGATGCTGGACGTCTGCTGAATCATTTTAATTTGTGCCAAGTACATAAGACACAAAAATCAATGTTCTATTTTTATAACTAGTTCACAAAATCACAGAGACTGCTGAGTTATTTTATAGTTTTCCTTTTGACAAAATTTACAAAAGTTTGTAAACACACTTGTGCCTTGTGTAAACTTCCATGTGGAAAGCATGCTTCTCCAAGTGGTTAATTTCAGTTTCGATCAAAACTGAAGAGACCTGAGAATCAGGGATGGAATCAGGAACGTTTTCAGGTGATTTTGACAGCTTGTTATGTCACATTTTACAAACGATATATAATCCCTGTGATTTTATAGCAAGTGGAATGGCCTCGCAGGCTTTCGCAACAGGCTTTCTTTACCTGATACGCTCCCATTCACATCATCTGTTGTTACCTTACTCCTGTTTGACGCCTCTGCTCAAAGAATCCTTGAGACTCTACCGCTCTATAGACCAAAGGAGCTGGAAACCTCTCCCCCTTCTAACCATGACCCTCTGCCTCTTTTTCCTTTTATTCTTGTGTCTTGAAGGGTGTTTTGGAATGATGGTCAGTAGAGTAAGAGCATGAAATTGATCGTAACTGGTCATAGTTTCACTGGTTGAAGTGGTAGAGCCTGACCCTTCCTGCTGAATCCATTTCTCTCCATTCCCAGAATGGAAAGATCCCTAGAATAATTTATTCCTCCAGCTCCGGGAGGGCTGGAGATTATTTTCTGCCCTGGGCTCCAGGCCAAGGAAATGGGGGAACGTAAAAAAGTAATTAGGGATTGGAAGGCATTTCCTAGCTTTCTGGAAGGAAGGTACTTCTTTTTAGCCTACGCACCATGGAGATAGATGATGGCCCTTCTCCCTCCATCCAACAATGGCCTGGACATCTACATTGCTATAGATAACCAGGCCACAGACTCCCGGTTTTAATATAAGCTCTGATCAATTAACACTGGTTTGAAGATTAAAAAGGAAAGAAAAGAAAAGAAAACCCTGAAGAGAGAGAAGGGGCTTTCTGAGGAGAGAGTTTGAAGAATATTTGCAGCGCATTGTTCTTTGCCATTTAGCGGGGGAGTGGGAGTTCAAGTGTATCATGTGTCTCGATAGAATTTGGGGCCATTTGAAGATTTGAGGCTGTATCACATTTCTAAAAAGACACAATAAAAATCCAAGCAGTAAATTAGATAAAAAATTCACTACATCATCAGGATGACCCTTTGTTAATTAGGATCGTTCCTTTCTTCTAAAGCTAGATATTCGGGTTACATTTCAGAGAAACGTTTTGGAAATAAACATTCCTTTATACTTAATATGACATAATTTTCAGTCTTAACTTCAAAAAGACAGCTTATGCAGGAGGTTTTATCTCACCGTTTAAGTTCTAATTTGCAGCATGTATGCTTTGAGGGCCTGATATTTGGAAAGAGAAATCCCTCAAATTGCTGTGATTTTGGAATCAAACCTCTCACTCTTATAAGTGAGCAGTATCATTTGACAGAAGAATGTAAGTGGCTGTTTTATAATGTCATATTCTGCAAGGTAAGTAAAAATATAGGCCTAGTTTCTGGCAGGCACAGTTGTCTTGTAAACTGCTAACACATTTGATGGGTGTAGCTCGAACTGAGCTCGTTAAAGATACAGGAAGAATCCCCAAAGAGGCAGGAATAGAGACTTTAACCTTTTAAAAGTTCATAAGCCCATTGAAACAATTGTTTGGATGTCTTCCTGATTATCTTTGTAAAAGGAAATAAAGTTTGATTTCTTTTAAAAGGCCACTCTTCTGGGAAATGCACAAATGTGCTTTATACGTTGACATATTTTTCAGAACTCTAAGTTGCTAAAACCAAGTTTATCTGAAATTTTATGAAACAAATGCTCTCTTGATTATTTTATTTATTGTTTCTTGAACTTGTATATATATTATCAGAGAGTAGGCTGTCATGGTTATTTTAAAATTGCATTTTTAAATTCACTTACATTATGAGTAAAGCTGGTTCTGTGTGGATAAGAAAAAAGTTAAATGCACAAATCACTCCTTCGAAAATCATTATTTTGTATTTTTGAAAAGAAGAAATTCTAAATGGAGTACTTTCAGATATGTACATTATAAGGTACTTATTATTCTTCATTGTTGAGAAAGAATTCTTTACTAAGAAGATAATGCTGATGACTCTGGGCACTGAAAGCTGGGATTTCAGGTATTAGAGGGAAAAAAATACTTTTCAAGCCTTTGATCTGGAATAAAGAGCTATCTGAATGAAGCAGAGAATGGTCATCAGCCACTGAGAATCTAGACTCCCCTTCCCCCATAGTTGGTTCTGGAACATTCAAAGACATTTTCTTTTTCACTGCTACTGATATTCTTTTTTTTTTTTTAAGATTTTATTTATTTATTTGACAGAGATAGAAACAGCCAGCGAGAGAGGGAACACAAGCAGGGGGAGTGGGAGAGGAAGAAGCAAGCTCCCAGCGGAAGAGCCTGACGTGGGGCTGGATCCCAGAACGTTGGGATCACGCCCTGAGCCAAAGGCAGACGCTTAACGACTGAGCCACCCAGGCGCCCCCACTGCTACTGATATTCTTATGCATATTTTCCAAAAACAAACTAAAGTGCCTTGTTGTTATGCTCCATCTATACACCAGAGAGGAATACCTAAGAAATGTGGAAATATATTCCATAGCTGAGTTGTGAGACATATACTTCCTTTTCCCTCCATTCCTCTGCACTTTTTTTTTCCTTTCTCCTTATTTTGGGAAAATTTCTTTACCATCAGTAATAGAATTAATTTTGTGTATAAAGGAGGGCTCACCATGGCTCCAATGCTAATGGAGTTTAATTTCTAGCTGAAACATTTCTCATGAATGCTTCAAACATTAAAGAGAGATCTAAATAATTTCAGCCAAAGAGGGAGTTACATCTTTCATGAACTTGGCATTCATTCATTCATTCAACAACTATTTTCTGTATGCCTGTGATGTGCAGGGCACATTGCACAAATCCATATATTAATTGGAAATTGTCCATGCCTTCCTGTAGGAGGAATAAATAATTCAAATTAGAATTATGTAAAAATATCATAAGCCTATTTGTAGAGCCAAGTATGCTCCCTGGAAGATGCATAGTACTTGAGCTGGATCTAATACACAAAAAAACATCTTACTATGTAAGAATAAAAGAAAGGACATCGCAAGAAGAAAGAAGAGTGAGTTCAAATGCAGAGAGGTAGTATTTTGGGAAATACCAAGAAGTGTGGTAGATGGTATATTAAAACTTTTTCAGCTCAAAACACAGCTTATCACTGACTTTCTCCACTCTTAGCAAACCATCTTTATCCTAGTATAACCTGCTTATCCCAGCCCTGCCTAGTCACCCCAGATTGAAGACCTGGTACAGCTTTGCCCAGCCCTTGGGCCATTCCTGACTGGAGTAAAAAGCTTTATTGACTACTTTGGTCCCAGGAACAGGTAAGTCTGGAATCAGTCCTGTTAGTGTAGATCCAGGGCAGCTATGATGAGATGAGCCCTGATGATCAAGGTCCTGAGCTACTGAACACCTCTATATTCTTCTTTGGTCCCTTGTGCTGAACTTCAGTCTATGGGGTCACTAATATTCTGTGGTCCTCTGACTAGGAGGCCTGTTTGTAGCATCTTTGTTTCTGGCTGGCCTACTATTTTGAAGAGGTTGATTTTTCTATAAGGACAGCACAACTGATTGTGTGAAAGTGTGGGTCCTGCTAGTTGTTCTCCCCATGTGCATTTTTCCCTGGAGTAAACTTCTTTTGATATTGAGCCTTGACAGAACCAGGATTGTTGCAGCTTCATCATTTTGATACTGACATTGGCTATCACCATCTCTTCCCTCTACTTGGAGACCAGTTCTGGACTCAGCCAGCTTCTCAGTGAAACAGTTAGGCTATTTGGATAAAAGTGACAAACTTATTTGAGCGCGTTGTAAGAATGAGACGAAGATATATTTGTCAGAAGAGTACAGCTGTATCTCACACATAGAAGAAAAGCTATAGGACCAGGTCTCAGAAAAAGCAGTTTTGAGGCTAGAGGCAGTAGAACTGGTGGCTTGTTTGTTCAAGATATCACCATAATTGGAATGAATCAGGTACACATCTTTTTTACCCTTGTAATCCTGAGCTCAATTCTTAGAGAGTCAAATTCTTGAGAGTTATTTTGTGTGTTGATTGGTCTAGATTGGTCTATATCTTCTCCTTCCCTTTGGCTAGATTAAGGCAGCCCCCCCTCATGAGCTGAGGGAGGGGCAGAAGGAGAGGGAAAAAGAGAACCTCAAGCAGGCTCCATGCTGAGTGTGAGCCCAACCTGGGATTCGATCTCATGACCTTGAGATCATGCACCTGAGAGGAAACCAAGAGTCTGACACTCAACCAACTGAGCTACGCAGGCAGGTGCCCTTAACTGACATCCCACAAGATCACACACTGTGGGAAGAAAATAACCCTCCAAACAAAATAGTAGAGCTGGATACCAAAGAAGTTGGAATGATACTGGCCGAGCAAAACTAAGACTATCAACTGTACTTGGCCTCTCTGTTTGTCTCTGGTCCAAGTTATCTTTTCTTCCTCACTGGCCAATGCTATTTGGGTGCATTATACATTGAGGCCGACCTCCCTGATTTATGTCAATATTGGAATCTCTAACATTACGTTCTATTTTATGAGGCCTCTTTTTGGAGGATTCTCTTGGTCAAACTTGGGTTCGTTGCCCAACATAATCAGAATCCAAAATTCTGTAGCCAAGGCACCACACTTTATTTCTTAGACTTGAGAGGAACAATAAGATATATTTATCTATAGATACAAAACTGCTATCAGGTTTTAGAAGTCTTACTACCTTAAATACAATATTAAGATTTCCTAAGTCTCTAAATTTAGATTGGGTTAAAATTAATTATAAATAATTTTGAAGCCTGAAAAATGAAGAGTAATTTTAATGTAAGTTATATCTGTGACTATTGTAGTTCAATATTTTTTGTAATTACTAATAAGATTTGATACTTCTTATTGACTTTAAAATTCAGTACATATTTTGGAACACCTGGGTGGCTTAGGCAGTTAAGTGTCCAACTCTGATCTCGGCTCAGATTATGGTCTCAGGGTTGTGAGATCCAGCCCCACGAGAGGTTTGGCACTCAGCAGGGTGTCTGCTTGAGATTCCCTCCCTCTCTCTCCACCCCTCCCTCCACTCTCTCTCTCTCACTCTTTCCCAAAAAATAAATCTTTAAAATTTAAATTAAAAAAAATTCTCTCTTAAATAATGTGATTGTAACAGTTTCAGTGGAGCTGTCCTTGTTAAAAAAGAAAACTGCCGTAAAGCAGTTCTCACTCTTCTCAACCTGATCAGCCATGAATTTATTTATTCTTCTACTTCACTTGAACAAAAGATGATTGGTTAACATATTAGGAGAAGATGATATTTAAAGACATTTTCAATTAAAATAGTCAAATGATTCATTGACTCTTTAGTATATTGTTTGGCTATATTTTCGTTGTGAAGAGCATCTTGCGACACATATGAGAGTACTTAACTTGATAAATTATAGCCAACTCTGTTACTTAATTTGGTTCAAATGTGATGCTGATTAGGTCCAAATGATTGATTTTAACATTATGTAAACCAGGCATTTTTACAGAGCCCTTATTTCTCCTTTGATCATTCTCTAATTATGTATCTCCTCTCCGCCACTTTCTAGGTTCTAATATGTGCTCCCTGCCACGAGGGAGAATGAGCATTAGGTGGTGAGCAGCTCAGTATGACCCACAACCATAACTTAGAGTTGTTTTTCTCCCCTCTAACGGTAGTCCTGCAATATCATCTCAGCTGTTGGACTGTGACACACAAGTGGGATGGTAGACCTGCCAGATGAGAAGAACCTTAATAAAAAGTCATAATAATAACAAAAAGACATTTCGATTTCTTTTTTAATGTTAACTATTATTTGCAACAGTAATCATCTGGTTTTTGACCAGACCTCAGCTTCCTCTGCAATATATTTCAGAAATACTCCATGAGAACAAGAAAAAATTGAATTGTCTTGGGTTAAAGGACAGTGCACGCCACTGTAGGGAGGTAGGAGGTGAAAGAGGCCCCTGATTTTAAATATAATAATTCTTATGACTCTACTTCTTAGAAAGCAATGGAGCATTCTTAATTTGGGCTCAGCTCCACTGCTTTCAATGAAGAACTCTTAATATAAATGCACTGAATCAATCTGGATTTAGTTGAAAGTGATACAGTAATATGCAGAATATTTCTGTCAAATCTTTGCTGCCAATGAATCAGCTCAGAATAGAATGCACTGTTGATTTTAATAAAAAAGTTATTAAGTGCATAGTGTGAGTATATAAAAGTTTACTTTTTGAAAGATATTAATGTAACCAAGCAACAAAAATACAAATACTTGAAATCATTGAAAGATATATATTAGGAAGTACCTCAACATATGGCTCACTGAAAAACATGACTCTTTTGCCATGAGACATATTTTGGAGATGTGTTATCACAGAAAGAAAGAGATCTAAGATTGGCAAGAAAGAAATAGATTCAAGGAAAGTCCTTATGAAATCTACAAATCCATCTTAAATGTATACTATAGCTGAACATTGTGTTAACATGCCAGATAATGAGTTTTAAACAGTAGGGATGCAGACATAATAGAATATATCATGGATTTCTCAAATAACTCTCCTAGAGGATTATATTAGTACCTGAGGGTAGGTGCCACATAAAGATTTTTTTAAAAGATTTTATTTATTTATTTGAGAGAGAAAGTGAGAGACAACATGAGCAGGGGGAGAGACAGATGGAGAGGCAGACTACCCTGCTGAACAGGGAGCCTGATGCAGGGCTTGATCCCAGGACTCTGGGAATCATGACCTGAGCCGAAGGCAGCCACTTAACTGACTGAACCACCCAGGCGTCCTCACATAAGGATTTTGAAACAGTTACCACCTCACCCCACTCACTTGTTATTTTGAGATCTTCGAAGCCTAGCTGGATCAATTTTTAAGGCACAGCAGGAGCTAACTCTTTTTCAAAAGAGTTATCGAGAGGGGCTGGATATCCACACAGCCAAACCATACATAATGTTAGAGTTCCACATGTGACCCCTGCCACCCTTCCTAATGACACATTCAGCCTCTACAACTAAACACTTCAAACTAAACACCATCTTTAAGCATTACCCACCTAAACAAGTGATATATGAAGTTCAGAGGGCAGCTGTGGGCCATGCTACCAACCCTGAGCCAATCAGTTGGCAGTCACCTAAAATCAGCAGTCATGAAAGCTAAAGTTTTATAAAATGAACGATAAATGGAAGAATACAACTTACCATAAAAGAATATTTTCTTTTATCTAAAGTTTAACCCTTTAATATGCCTCCCAAAGATTGCTTATTCAAGATACTGTATTAAAAAACTCTAGCGCAAGCTGTTGACAGTTTGGAAATGTTTTGCTAACACTAAAGACAGGGCAAAAACCCCACATGTTTTGGAAAAGGATTTGGAACTATATTCCTGTATGTTACTTTCAACTTTTTTGAGTGTGAGTAATGTGATCTAGTTGTGATTAATGCAAAAAATGTAGAATGAAAAATAATCGAAATGAGCTCATATATTATACATGTAATAAATCCTCCACTCTGAAAATGATAAAAGAGGTTTTTACATTTAAAAAAAATCAGGATTCCTCCCTCCAAAGTAAATTCTAAATTCACATTTAAAGGCTATAAATTTGAATAAATTTGAGGTTTTTAGTTAGCTGGGAGTATCTTGATTTGCCCTCAACCACAGATGTGGAATAAAGTCAAGTATGAAGCCTAGTATAATCATTACTAATTATGATGGCTAAGGAAGAATTCAGGAAAATGTTGAAATTTGATCTGACCCTTACAGAATTCAGGAATTGAATTAGAAAAGAAATAAAGGTGATGGGGGAGTATGTTGACTTTCTGAGATCTTTTTTGTACATTTGTGAAAAACTTTTGTTTTAGTTACCTGGGTTTTGAGTTGAGTGTATCTGTAGTTACAAGGGTGGCTGAAAATAACGTACTATCAAGTTTCCCAAACAGCCAATTGTAATTTTTTTAAATTCAAGTATAATTAACATGAAGTGTTATATTAGTTTCACGTGTACTATACAATTCAACAGTTCTATACATTACTCAGTGTTCATGAAGTTGATACTCTTAATGTCCTTCACCTATTCACCCATTTCCACATCCACCTCCCCTCTAACAACCTCAAGTTTGTTCTCTATATTTAAGAGTTTATTTTTTTATTTTCCTCTTTTATCCCTTGCTCATTTATTTCTTTTTTAGATACATTTTTACATTTTTATTTTAATTCCAGTATTATATTAGTTTCAGGTGTGATTCAACACTTTCATGCATCACCTGGTGCTCATCATGACAAGTGCACTCCTTAATCTCCATCACCTGTTTCATCCATTCCCCATCCACCTCCCCCCTGGTAACCCTCCCTTTGTTCTCTATAGTTAAGAGTCTGTTTCTTGGTTTCTCTCTCTCTTTTCCTTTCCCTCTGCTCATTTGTCTTGTTTCTTAGATTCCACAGATGAGTGAAATCACATGGTATTTGTCTTTCATTGACTGACTTATTTTCTTAGCATTATACTCTGCAGCTCCATTCATGTTATTGCAAATGGCAAGATTTCATTATTTTTTATGGCTGAATAGTATTCTGTTGTACACATATACCATTTCTTTATCCGTTCATCTATGGATGGACACTTGGGTTGCTTCCATATCTTGGCTATTGTAAATAATGCTGCTATAAGCATAGTGGTTCATATATCTTTTTGAATTCATATTTTCATTTTCTTTTGGTAAATACCAATAGTGGAATTACTGTGTCATATGGTAATTCTTTTTTTAATTTTTTGAGGAAACTCCATACTGTTTTTCACAGTGACTGCACCACTTTGCATTCCCACCAAGAGTGCATGAGGGTTCCTTTATTCCCAAATCCTCACCAACACTTGTTCTTTCTTGTGTTTTAATTTTAGCCATTCTGGCAAGTATGAAGTGATATATCACTGTGGCATTGATTTGCATTTCTCTGTTGATGAGTGATGCTGAACATCTTTTCATGTGTCTGTTGGCCATCTCTATGTCTTCTTTGGAAAAATGTGTATTCATATCCTCTGTCCATTTCTTAATTGGAGTCTTTGTGTTTTTGGCATTGAGTTATATGAGTTCTTTGTGTATTTTGGGTATTAACTCCTTATCAGATATATTACTTGCAAATATCTTCTCTATTCAGTAGGTGGTCTGTTTTGTTGATAGATTCCTTCCCTGTGGAGAAACTTTTTATTTTGGTGTAGTCCCAATGATTTAATTTTGCTCTTGTTTTCCTTGCCAAAAGGGACATAACTAGAAAAATGTTTCTACTGCCGATGTCAAAGAAATTACTGCCCATGTTTTTCTTCTAGGAACTTTATGGTTTAAGGTCTCATATTTTAGGTTTCTAATCCATTTTGAGGGGTTTTTTGTGTATTGTATAAGAAAGTGGTCCAGTTTCTTTCTTTTTTTTTTTTTTTGCATGTTGCTATCCAGTTTTCTTAACACCATTTGTGATTGTCTTCCTTCTCCCATTGGATATTCATTACTACTTTGTCGAAGGTTAATTGACCATATAATTGTTTGCTTTGTTCTTCTTTCTCAAAATTGCTTTGACTATTCAGGGCCGTCTGTGGTTTCATACAAATTTTAGTACCATTTGTTCTACATCTGTGAAAAATGCTGTTGGTATGTTGTTAGGGATTGCATTATAACTGTGGATTGCTTTGGGTGGTATAGACTTTTTAAGAATATCTGTGCTCCCAATACATTGGCATGGGATATCTTTCCATTTGTTTGTCATCTTAAGTTTCTTTCATCAATGTTTTACAGTTTTCAGAATACATGTCTTTCACTTCCTTGATTAGATTTATTCCTATGTATTCTATTCTTTTTGGTACAATTGTAAATGGGATAGTTTTCTTGATATCTCTTTCTGCTATTTCATTATTAGTATATAGAAATGAAATGCAACAGATTTCTATAGTTTAATTTTTTATCCTGTGACTTAATTAATTTACCAATTCTCGTAGTTTTTTGGTGGAGTCTTTAGGGTATTCTATATATAGTATAATATCATCTGCAAATAGTGAAACTTTCAGTTCTTCCTTACCAATTTGGATGCCTTTTATTTCTTTTTGTTGTCTGATTGCTGTGACTAGGACTTCCAGTGCTAGTGGTGAGAGTGGACATCTTTGTCTTGTTCCTGATGTTAGAGGAACAGCTCTCAGGTTTCATGATTGAGTCTGATGTTAGCTGTGGGTTTTTCATAAATGATCCTTATTGAAGTATGTTTTCTCTAAACCTACTTTATCGATGGTTTTTATCATGAATGGATGTTGTATTTTGTGAAACGCTTTTTCTATATGTCTTAAAATGATCATGTAGTTTTTATCCTTTCCCTTACTTATGGGATGTAACACATTGATTGATTTTTCAATATTGAACCACCCTTATGTCCCTGGAATAAATCCCACTTGATTGTGGTGAATGAGTTTTTAAAATGTATTGTTAGATTTAGTTTGCTACTATTTTGTTGAGGATTTTTGCATCTCCATTCATCAGACATATTGTCCTGTACCTCACTCTCTCTTTATGTATGTATGTATGTGTGTATGTATGTATCTGGTTTTGGTATCAGGGTAATGCTGATAGAGTGAATTTGGAAGTTTTCCTTCCTCTTCTATTTATTGGAGTAGTTTGAGAAGAATTGGTTGTTAACTCTTTACATGTTTGGTAGAATTCAACCGTGAAGCCATCTGGTCCAGGACTTTTGTGTGTTGGGAGTTTTTTGATTACTGACTCAATTTCATTTGTCTGTTCAAATTTTATATTTCTTCCCGATTCAATTTTGAGAGGTTATATATTTCTAGGAATTTATTCATTTTTCCTAGGTTGTCCAATTTGTTGACACATAATTTTTTATAATATTCTCTTATAATTCTTTCTATATCTATGGAATTAGTTGTTAGTTCTTCTCTTTAGTTTCTAATTTTATTTATTTGGGTCTCTTTTTATTTTTTATGAGACTGGCTAAAGGTTTATCAGTTTTGTTGATCTTCTCAAAAAACTAGTTCCTCATTTTATTGATTTGCTTTCTTGTTTTTTTAGTCTCTCATTTATTTCAACTTTAATCTTTATTATTTTCTTCTACTGGTTTTGAGCTTTGCTTATTCTTCTTTTTTCTAGTTCCTTTTGGTGTAAAGTTAGGTCGTTTACTTGAGATTTTTCCTGCTTCTTAAAGTACGTCTGTATTCCTATAATCTTCCCTCTTAGAACAGCTTTTGCTGCATCCAAATATTTTGGACCATAGTGTTTTCATTTTCATTTGTCTCATGTATTTTTTTATTTCTTCTTTGATTTCTTGGTTGACCCAATTCATTGTTTAGTAGCATGTTATTTAATCTCCTTGTATTTGTGTTCTTTCCAGATTTTTTCTTGTATTTGATTTTTAGTTTCATACCATTGTGGTCAGTAAAGATGCATGATATGATTATAAGCTTTTTGAACTTGTTGAGACTTGTTTTGTGGCCTAACGTAGTCTATTCTGGAGAATGTTCCATGTGCACTTTAAAAGAATGTGTATCCTGCTGTTTTGGTATGGAATGTTCTGAAAATATCTGTTTTGTCCATCCGGTCCAATGTGTCATTCAAAGCCACTGTTTCCTAATTGATTCCTGTCTGGATGAAATGTCTATTGATGTAAGTGGGGTGTTAATGTTCCCTAGTATTATTGTATTGCTATCAGTTTCTTCCTTTAATGTCTGTTATTTGTCACTTTATGTATTTAGGTGTTCCAATGTTGGGTGCATATTTACAATTATTATATGTTCTTATTGTATTGTAACCTTTGTGATTATGTAGTGTCCTTCTTTGTGTCTTATTACAGTTTCATTTTAAAGTCCAGTATAAGTACAGTTTCATTTTGTCCAGTATAAGTACTGCTGCCTGGCTTTCTTTTTATTTCCATTAGCTTGATGAATGTTTTTCCATCCCTTCACTTTTTTTCCCCCATCCTGTCACTTTTAATCAGCATATGTCTTTAGATTTCAAGTAAGTCTTTTGTAAGCAGCATATAGATGGGTCTTGCTTTTTTATTCATTTCATCACCCTGTGTCTTCTGATGGAGCATTTAGTCCATTTATATTCAATGTCATTATTGATTGGTACATACTTACTGCCATTTTTTTCTACTTTTTTTTTTTTTTACAATGTTTTTGTCGTTCTTTTCTCTTCCTTCTCTTGCTCTCTTCCCTTATGGTTTAATGGCTTTCTTTAGAGATATGCTTGGGTTCCTTTCTCTATTAAAGGTTTTTGATTTATGGTTACCATTAGGCATATATATAACATCCTATGCATATAGCAGTCTGTATGAGGACGATGGTCACTTAAGTCTGAACCCATTCTATTTTTTTTAAAGATTTATTCATTTATTTGAGAGAGAGAGCATGGGTGAGGGGTAGAGGGAGAAGGAGTGAAAGTAAGTGGACTCCATGCTAAGCACAGAGCCCTATGCAGAGCTTGATCTCATGACCATGAGATCACAACCTGAGCCGAAACCAAGAGTCCGTCACTTAACTGAATGAGCCACCCAGGTGCCCCAATTCTGAACCCATTCTAAAAGCACTTAATTTTTACTCACCTTCTCACCATGTTTTATGCATATGATGTTATATCTTATATCCTTTTATTTTGTGAATCCCTTGATTGATTTTTATAGCTGTAATTGATTTTACTGCTTTTGAGATTTAATCTATGCTGTTTTTGTAAGTGATGAATGTACTTTTATTATGTTTGTACATATCTGTGAAATTTTTTTCTAATTTTTTTACCCCTGATTATGGACTTTTTTCTACCCAAAGAGTTCCCTTTAATGTTTCTTATAAGGCTGGCTTGATGGTGATGAATTCCTTTAACTTTTGTGTCTGGAAAACTCTTTATCTCTCCTTCTATTCTGAATGGTAGCCTTGCTGGATAGAGTATTTTTGGTTGCAATTTCTTTTTTTTTCCTTTCAGCCCTGAATATATCATGCCACTCACTCTCTTCTGGCCGGCAAAATTTCTGCTGAAAAATTAGCTGAAGGCTTATGGAGTTTTCCTTGTAGGTAACCATTTTCTTTTCTCTTGCTGCTTTTAAAATTCTCTTTGTCACTACTTTTTGCTATTTTAATTATTATGCATCTTGGCATAGACCTCCTTGGGTTGATTTTGTTGAGGGCTCTCTGGGCCTCCTGGATCTGGATGTCTTTTTGTTTTTTTTTCTCTTGAGATTAGGGAAGTTTCACCTATTATTTCTTCAGATAAATTCTCTGTCCTCTTTTGTCTCTCTCCTCTTTCTGGGCTTCCTATATTGCCAATGCTTTTATGCTTGATGATGTCACTGAGTTCCCTTGACCTTTCTCATTTTTTATTATTCTTTTTTCTTTTTGCGGTTCAGATTGGTTACTGGAAAGCAACCAATAACCTCCTTCAGGTCATTGGTCTGTTCTCCTATTTCCTCTAGTCTATGTATTCCCTTTAGTGTATTTTTTATTTTGGTTATTGAGTTCATCGTCTTTGATTGGTTCTTTTTTATATTTTCTATCTTTTTAATGAAGATCTCACTGAGGTCCTCCACTCTTTTCTCAATCCCAGTAAGTATCCTTATGACCATTAGTTTGAATCCTCTTTCAGGATTCAGATATTGCTTATCTCCATTCATTTAGCTGTTCTGGTATGATATTGTCCTGTTCTTTTATTTGGGACATTCCTCTGTCTCTTCATTTTGTCCAACTCTGTGTTTGTTTCTATTTATTAGGAAAGTCAGCCATGTCTTCTGATCTTGAAACTAGTGGCATTATGAAGAAAAGGTCCTTGAGTGTCCTGTAGTGTAATTTCCTCTGTTCACCACAATCTGGTGCTTCAGAGGTGTCTCCCATGTGTATTGTGTGTACTCTACTATTGTGGTTGAGCCACATTGGCCTTCAGTCCAGTCAGCTGCAATGACTCTCTTTGCCTTTTGTGGGCTGGGATTGGTCTCCATGAGGTTATGCAGCCAGTCTAAGGCCACCTTGGGCTCATAGTTTGGTCAGACCAGATTCCTGCCCTCAGCCAATGCTGGAACTATGGTCACACTGAACTACTGGGAGCTTTCCCTGCATTGTCCCCTAAGAGGCTTTTGTTGGTATGTGGGGTTTGTCTCTTTGTGGGTTGTAGTGACCCTGAACTACAGGGCTCTCTCTTTATGCTGTCCCTGAGAAGATTCTGTTGGTGGATGGGGCTGGCAGTCAGATTGAATGTCTGTCCCAGCCTATTACTGCTGGGACAGTAGGGGCTGCAGCTGAAGAACATATGTGTGATTATCTTCCCTTTTCCCTAGGGCAAGAGACACTTTGAAATTGATACTGGCCACTGTTGTCAGGGCTGCTTGCAGAATGAGACATGTCAGGTATGACTTTAGAGGGACTCCTGCTGAGTTGGTGGGGCAAGTTGGATGGGGGAGATCCAGAGGAGAATGTAGGAGTGGGATGTGTGGTGTTAGAATGCTAGGTGGTGAGTTCATCCTAGGGTTCCCAAAGGTGTTGTGGTATCTAGGTTGGGAACTGGGGCAGGGGAAGAGATGGACTTGCCAGCTCTTATTCTTGGAGAAATTTCCTAAAGATCCCTGCCCCTCTAATGCATGTTCTGAGATTAATAAATATGTCTCCTTCATGTACACCTCAGGCATTTTTCAAACTGCTGCTCTGTGCTGAGTCTCAACTGGATTATTTGTTACACTTGCTCTTTAAGGGTGGGGAGTCTGTTTCCTATCTTCTACAGACTCTTCTAGAGCTGAGGTCACTGATTTTTAAAGTTCCTGGTGTTAAGCTCCTCTGATTGTAAAAACTCATGAAGTTAAGCCCCTTTGATTTTCTGATTTTCAAAGCCAGATGTTACAAGAACTCCTCTTCTCAGTGCATGTCCCTTATGTCTGGGGAGCCTGGTGTGGGTGTCTGTTCCTTTCCCTTTTCTATTCTTGTGGTAGCCCCACCATTTGTGTTTAGTCTTACAGGTTAGTTGTGTTCCCAACTGGGTCCCTGCCCTTCCTACCATTTTTGATGTGGCCTTCTCTCTATGATTAACTTTGAAGATTCTGATCGGCCAGTCTTCGGTTTATTTTCTGGGTTAGTTACACTGATGTGGCTGTCATCAAGGTGTGCCCATGGGACAAGGTGAGTTTAGGATCCTCCTGCTCCACCATTATCCCAGGCTTCCTTAATGGGCATTTTTTCCCCCTTTTAGAGTCAAATAGGAAGAACAGAGACTAAGGACTATCTTTTATATTTTTCCAAGATATCTGGTCACTTTTCTGACTAGGTTGTTTGAATAGTCTGCTGAACTTTGACTTATCACATTAACTAAAGCAGCCTAAAATTTATTATAGGGAAGTTAAGTCACCTCTGTAAGTCAAAGATTCTCATAAATTATTTTCATTATGGACTAATGATCTGTGAAGATTAAAATCTTTCAAAGAGTTGAATGGATTGTTTTTGTGTTCTGTGGGAAATAACAAGTTGTTTTAAAGCTTTGGCCATTTAGAGGAAATCAGTACAGTTTCCATCATAATATTGTTTAAGTCATGCCCTGACTGGATGTTTTGTGGGCATTAATGAAGAATAGCATTCCTTCTGTCTTTTCTTTCTTTCTTTCTTTTCCTTTTTTTTTTTTTTTTGAACAGCATTATTTCTTTACAAGTATTATGGATGATGACTATCTCACAGTATGGTTTGTTTTCAAGTTTGAGGAGGTCAAATTAAGTAATATCCACTTATAACAATTATGATAAACTACTATTTTTTGCCATATTTCCTTCGACATAGCTATTCACTGTGATGAATGCCTTACACACTTTAAGTTAGCACTCTTCAGAATTCTGTGAGGAAAATGAGAAAACCAAGGCAGAGAAAGTTTAATAACTCACAAGGGCAAGTAAAAAAACCAGAATTCAAACCTAGACCCATATGATCAACACCTACATCTTAAAAAATTTTTTATTTAACTCAATTTAATTAACATTTAGTGTATTACTAGTTTCATAGGTAGAATTCAATGATTCATCAGTTGCATATTACACCCAGTGCTCATTCCAGCAAATGCCCTCTTTAATGTCCATCACCCAGTTACCCCATTCCCCCAGCCACCTCCCCACCAGCAGCCCTCAGTTTGTTTTCTATAGTTAAGAGTCTCTTATGGTTTGGTTCACTCTCTGTTTTCAGCTTATTTTATTTTTCCTTTCCTTCCCCTATGTTCATCTCTTTTGTTTCTTAAATTCCACATATAAGTGAAATCATATAGTATTTGTCTTTCTCTGACTTACTTAGCTTTCTCTGACTGACTTATTTCCCTCTAGTTCCATCCATGTCATTACAAAATGGCAAGATTTCATTCTTTTTGATGGCTGAGTAACATATATATATATTTATATATATATAAATACCACATCTTCTTTATCCATTCAGATGAACACCTGCATTTTAATCCCTCCTCAATTAAGTGGAGGTAATTGCTTTCCCAAAGTTATTGGTGTGTTAACCAGCTGGTTTATTACAAGTGACAGAACGCAGCTTAAAATAGCTTACTGAAAGAAAAAAAATAATGTAGTGGAAGGGTATAGTGATGATCTATAAAACTGCTAAAGAAACCACAGTTGTTTCAGGGGTCATGGATTGGAACCAGGATCTGAAATAAAATCAGATCCATTTCTCCTTTTTTTCCTATATTACAATAGACCCCAAAATTTTACACATTACAATAGACCCCAAAATTTTACACATACCTTTTTTTTTTATCTTTGCAAAAATTATGTGGATAAGTTGCTATTATTTCTTTTGATAACCATGATAAATAAGACATACTAGGTGAATTGATTTGTCAAAGATGATGGCTGATTGGTCATGGGACAGTATTAGAGCCCAGCCCTACAGACACTTGTACCATGCTCTTTCAATCTACTTGTCTTAAAATGCCCAATTGTGTCAGTGTTGGAGTTTTTTTTATTTTAGTTATATAGGTAGGTCAATGGAGATATTAATACTTTTTAAAGAGAAAACCAAATTTGATATTTGAGATTCTCATATACCTCAGATATTCTTATGAATATTGCCCTGATGAAACACAGGAAAAATAGCCTATCAATCTACATCTTATTTAAAGTGTTTGGCACTGTACTATCTTGTTAAATGAAAGGTTACTTTTACTAGTAGGATTTCATTAATTTCTCTTTTAAAAAATTCATTAAAATGATTTTCTAACAGATAGTTATTTTAGAATATAACATTTGATTTGTAGCTGATTTTCAATAGGAAAAGACTCTTTTGATTAAAATTGTTCCATATTCTTTTCTTAAACTTAACCTTATGTTGACCTGATAATAAAATAAAGGTGAAGCTTTGACTAGTTTCTGTGACTTAGAACAAATTTTATCTTTTGCTATGTGATTTCAAATGGACAGGTTTTCAAACTAAATGTCTTAGCCACAAGATGGTGTCCTAACATTAGCAACCAGTGGGTTTAGTTTATAAATAGAATTAACTTTACGTGGCAAAAATGTTTTTCAAGTTGAAAATGCCAAGTGCCCATGCATAAAAATAATTACTCCTTAGCCTGTACTCTTGTGCAAAATGTACTTGGGAAAATGTATTGTTCAACTCAATTTGATTAACTCTCTTTGTTGTAGATTTGTATTTATTTACATTAATGCTACACTGGAATACTCAGTTCATTAACTTCTAATTTAGCTAAAACAGAGAGGAAACTGTTTTCCTTGCAAGTCACAACAGATTTTCAAATGGCACAATAGTTGAACTTTGTGTGATGTACATTTTATTGTGTGTCATGAGAGATACACTTAAGAGTTCAAGATTTTTATCCTGTTTTTTAATTTCCGTAATGGTTTGCTCTAGATATCAGAGATGGTAATATCCACTTTATCTTGAAACTGGGTGTATTTAAAATTTGAATACGGTAAGTTGGATATTATTTTTTGAATTTAACATTGTTTTCTGCTTTCAAAAACTAACATTTATTTCAAGGATCCTGAGAAATCTCTGGTCCTAATAATTCTTACGGTTATCACTAACTTCTGAACACATGTAGAGACTTTCTAATACCAAATCCTGGGGGAGAAGAGGTTGGATGCATTCTATTGCTTTTAGGAGAGTCTGAATAAAAGAAGAAATTGTTTCAGATAAAACTAAGTACACTGATAATAACCTCTAACTCCATTTTAACACTAACTTTAAAAGAAAGCTAGATTTGCCCTGCAACTGAAAGTGGTCCTTTGGCTTTTAAAACGATATCGTCCATTTTTATATCATCTTTACATCTACATAGCTATGAGTTGTTAAAAAGAGTGTTTTCGGGACCATTCTATATTTTCATCCTGAAAAAGAAAGTTCATATATAATCACTTGGTTATGTAAGAGAGTGAGACAGAAATGCATCAAAGTGAGATATATTAGAATCACTTCATAAGCTGTTTTTTACATTAATGGTATAAATATCCATTATATAAAAATTTGGGAGATAAATCTGACAATATATATTAGAATAAAAAATACACATATTCTTGAACCTAGTGCCACCTTTAAAACCTGTTCTACAGAAATGAAAGTGCCGATCTATAAGGGCATATACGCTATATAACAGTCTTTACTTCAGCATTGTTCATGGAAGCCAAAAATAAAAACAAAATAAAACTCTAACAGGTAAATGCCCACCAAAAAATGAATGATGATAGAATATTATTTAGCAGCTAAAAGAATGAATTAATGCTATGAAGCTATACAAATTGGCTAGAGGAATTTACACTATGTATGGTTGAATGGGAAAATTAAGGGATTTATAATAAAATCCCCTTAAAAAAACACATACACAACAGAGGGGCACCTGGGTGGCTCACTTGGTTCAGCATCTAACGTTGGCTTGGGTCATGATCCCAGGGTCCTGGGATTGAGGCCCGTGTCCAGCTCCCTGTTCAGCAGGGAGTCTGCTTGTCCCTTTCTCCCTGTCCCTTCCCCTGATTGTGCTCTCTCTCTCAAATAAATAAATAAAATCTTAAAAAAAGAAAACAACAGAAACTAGACATTTTGCCACGTGTGAGGTGATATTTCACTGTGATTTTGATCTGTATTTCCCTGATGATGAGTGGTGTTGAACATCTTTTCACGTGCCTGTTGGCATCTGTATGTCTTCTTTGGAAAGATGTCTATTTAGGTCCTCTGCCCATTTATCAGATTGTTATTTTTTGGTGTTGAGTTATATGAGTTCTTTCTATGTTTTGAATATTAAACTCTGATTGGATAGATCATTTGCAAATAGGAGATACAGTAAAAAATATTGTAATAACTTTGTGAGGTGACAGTAACTACACTTACCATGGTGAGCATTTTGTAATGTATGTAAGTCAAATTATGTGGTACACCTGAAACTAATACAATATTGTATTTCAGTTATTCTTCTATTTTAAAGTTTTTTTCTAATGAAAAAACTCAGAAAAATCTTATATATTTACAATGCAAATGTATCCGTATATGCCCACACATGTTTGTATATGACTAAATAGACATGGAAGGAAGCATGAAAGAATTCATATTAGTTTATTTATATGGGATCCTTCTTGAAGGCTCTCATAGTCAGGTTCCCTGAAGAGCAGCCTGAGCTTATTGGCCTGCGGGAATTCTATGGAAGAATGCTCCTCCGATGAACCATGGAAGGGAAGTGAAGGAAAGTAGGTTAAGGTGGAAGAGGGGCTGAGCCGCGATGCAATCACAGCAGCAGCTCACCCACGGGCTCGCCAGAGCTGGGATGTTCCTGCATGATCATTGCACACTGGAGTAAGGGGGCCTCTTTGCTCTACATTCTCTGTGTGCTTTCTCCCTTTCAACTGTCTTCATTGACTGGCCATTGGATGTAGACCGTCCCCAGGTAGGAGGTGTGATGATGGGGCTGCAGCTCTCCTTAGCTGAGGCTTAATCCTCGGAAGGGAGGATTCAGCTGTGAGCCATCAACTGTCAGCCTTCCCAGCTGCTGAAGGGATAAATGAGTTAGTCTTAAAAATGGTAAAGAAAGCTGGGATGCTTGGGTGGCACTGTCGGTTGGGTGTTAGCTTTCGGCTCAGATCATGATCTCAGGGTCGCAGGATCAAGCTCCCTGCTCAACAGGGTAGTCTGCTTCTCCTTCTCTCCCTGCCTGCTGCTCCCCCACTTGTGCTAAGAAAATAAAAAATGGTAAGGCAATCTATTTGGCATGCCACCATAACGCCCTGTAAGGAATGGGGTGAAGAATAATGTGGTTATAATGAGGGAAGAGAGAGGAAGAGGTAGCCATATAAGAAAAGAGAAAAATAATTTTAATAAAAGCATTTAAACAAGTGGTAAATATGCATCAATATTGCAAGCGCTGTGGGAGCAGCAGTGCTATGAAAAATTCATAAGGCTTTACCTGAAAGAACCTTCCAAAACCTTTCTTGACCCAATTTTCTGGGTCATCATTACTTTTCAATGCACTGTATTTTCTTTGACAACGTTGAAAGGATAAAATGCTCAGTAAAGGAGAATTGAGAAGTAAGCTTAAATATTTTATTTTTTGAAAGAGTAAAAGGCTGATGAAGGAAGTTACATCTTCCTGTACACATATTGCAGTATTTTGGCTATGGTAACTACATTCTTAGTAAAGCACTGTATTTGGAGAAAAAATTTGTCTTGAGTAAACAGATAAGCATGTTGATAACATACCGTGCCATTATGTATTACAGTGAGGCTCTGAACAACTTTAGTTAGACTATGCTTACAGCTCTGTAGTCTGATTCATTTATTGAATAGCTATCATATGCCAGGCAGATTATGAGGCCCTGGGGAATGGAAACTAAATACTTAGTGATTCAGAGCCTTGCAGGATAGACAGATGAAACAAGGGGCAGTCACAGAGTAATGAAGGCTATGGTATAGACAGGGTGCCATGGGAGCTCCAGTGACTACGCAGATACAAACCAAAAGATTGCAGGTTGATGATGTCAAAGCTTCCAGATATAGGAAGCTTCTGAACTGTGGGGTGGGTATTGGGGCAGGTGAATAATAAGAAGGAAGATCTGAGTGCAAGAAGGGTACATTTGGGTTGCTGTAAATAGTCCAAAATGTTGCAATAGAAAATGTAAGTTGTATGCATTGGGATGAGGGCAAGGGTATCAGTAGATCATGCTGCAGAAAGAAGCAGGGACAAGATCAGAGTAAGAGTGCTGACAGGGACATAGGGCATGGTCAAATAGGATAATTCGAAGACAGTATAACAAAGCAACTATTTACAAAGGTGTGGGGAAATGGGGCAAGGGTTGGACATTTCCACCTTAGGCCTAATGCAGCAAGAGGTAGAGGGGTTATGAGAACTTGGGGACAGAGGGTCTGAGCAGAGGGAGCGGCTTTCCTCACAGGAGACCTGCTTTCTCAGGAGGAACGCTGCAAACCTGCAGTGTCATTGAAAGCAGGCAGCTGGGAGAACAGATGCTTTGATGGGACCACAGTGCACACTAGCCCATCGATGGGCCCTTGTCAGAACAGAGAAAGGCGAGAGAGCAGAGAGAGGTTCTGGAGGGGCACACAGATCTCTTCTCTGTGTAGGTGACAGCTGCAGAATTGAAGATTACGGAGGAAGTAAGTAAATGAACAAGGGAAGGAAGTGATTTCCAACAAGTAGAGCAGGGTAGCAAGATTCTGTGGCAGGAGGGTGCATGGTGGATCTGGAGACTAAAAACAATGCCCATGCAGTGAGTGTGGAGAGGGAAAACAGGTAGGGTGTGATGTTACAGAGCTGTCATGAGGCAGACTGTACAGGGCCATTCATGCTAAATTAAATAATTTTGTCTTTATTCCCCAGAACAATGCAATAGAAAGTCTGATCGTGCATAATGTCATCTGATTTTGTTTTGTAGAAATCACTCTCCTGTTGGAGAGCAGACTGGGTCAGAGTGAATGTGGTAAGACAGCTTGGAAGGTGGTGATAGTGGTCGGGGCGAGCCATCATGGTGGCCTACAGTAGGGTACCAGTGGTGGAGAGGCAGAGGGTGGACACAATCAAGAAATACTTAGGAGGTAAAAATCAAGAGAACTTGGTGACAGTTTAGACATGGAGGCTGAGGTAAAAGGAATTGTTAAGCAGGATAATGAGGTTTCTGACTAGATCGGAAACAGTTTGTGAAAAAATTCCCTTTCCTTTCTTGATAAACCTTACACTTCTTTGTAGTCCCACTAGCTCTTGACTCAAGGCCTCATTTATTGTAATGAACATTTCTTCATTTATGCTTGACCACGTTCCCTGTGTTAGATGATGAACTCATCCCCTTTTCTTACTTGCCAAATCCTTATGTTTTGCAGATTTTCACCCATGAGTTTCCTCCTCTTGGTTCTTTCACAAAGCATCTCACTTCTTCCTAACTTCCTCCTTTGGATGTGCCCTGTGTGAAAATATACATTGAAATTACTCACAATTTCCATTTATTTCCATTTGCTCTTGCTTCTTCTTCATAAACACCCCTTGGCTCCAAAGATACATCTTTTGCCCTATCAAGATCACTAATATACAGTGTCTCAGTATTTCAAAATACAGAGTAGCCAAAAATAATATAGTTCATCCTGTTACTGTTAAGTTATTCCGCAGACACATTTTGTATTGGTCTAAAAAGAGAATGTTTGAAACAAGTCTATCAAACATTTTCCTGTTTCAACACTGGGCAGACTCTCCTGAATTCATGTCAATAAAGGAGAAAATAAAGGAGCTTCAATTGTTTTGTGTGGATCCTGTTCAATTAGAGGAAAATTATTTTTCCCATATAACTGTATGAAACCAGTAGTGTGTGTGTATGTACACACACATATATACACACATATATACACACACATATCAATAATGACAGTTCAATATTAACAACCAAGAAATTGAACTCAGGTACTGCTGACATTTGTGACATTTTCACTGCCACTTAATATGACTGAAAATGCATCTAATAATTGAGAATGTGACATCATTATATTCCATTAATGACTATAGTTAGATTAATAATAATTTATTCTTGAAAATTAAGCGTTAAGTGCACCTTTGCGGGCAGAAAAGAAGCATGTTCTATTTAATGCTTCAGATGAGGAACTCTGCAGAGATTTGGTCTTGATTCCTTTCCTAGGAAAGTGAAATGATAGAGTGGAAATGCCCAGAACCTGAAATTAAAATCTCAGAGTCTAAATCTGACTTAACCACTGGCTAACAGTGTGACTTATGAGTCTCAGTTTCTTCATCAGTGAGATGGAAAAGGCTCCTAAATTGTAGAGTTGTTATGAGAAATAAGTGGATGTTTGTAAAGGTACTTTATAAATTGTACAGTATGATGCTAATGTTACTTATTGTTATTAAACTTTTTCTAAAAATATTTATTTATTTGAGAGAGAGAGAGAGAGAGACAGCTTGAGCAGGGGGAGGGGTAGAGGCAGAGGGAGAGAGAGAATCTCAAAGAGACTGCATTGAGCACGGAGCCCCAAACAGGCTTGAACTTATGATCCTGAGATCATGACCTGAGCTGAAACCAAGAGTCCGATGCTTAACTGACTGAGCCGCCCAGGCATCCCGTTATTAAATTTTAAATAGGAACGCTGTCTCTAATTCCAGTTTCCTTACCTCCGCAATAAATTTGTTCCTATATTGCTACATATAATAATTCAGAGATGCTTATTTAGATGGAGGAAATGCCTGACAAATAGAAAAAAAAATTTTAGAATGATACTCTTAACAGAGAAATCAGTTTCCTACTTTAGTGAATATACAGATAATCCCTGTTTTGCATGTTAGTGCAAGGCTATAAACCTGACTTTGTAAGTAGAAACCATGCAAAGTGATAATCTTACTAACCATTGGGAAAAATTATGATTGTTGTGTGACCTTTAAAATTGTGTTTTCGAAACACTGAACACTCTCTTACTGTTGGTTATAAATATACAGGGAAATGAAAAAAAATAGTAAGACTGGTATTTATTTAGGACACTGTAATTTAGAACATTAGAAACTGTGAGAATTAAAGTGTTTTATTTTGTTCTTTGAAAAAAATACCAAGTGTAGTTTCAGCTGCGTTTTTCCTTTTCCTCTAATACAACTTAATGTGTGGAGCCACCGTCTTCTTTTCATATCTCTATGAATTGCAATGCTTCTTCTAAAATTTGGATTTATTTCCAAAATTTCATCTTTAGCACTTTTGGTGTTGTGAAATATGTCCAAGAGTTTTTTTTTGTTTTGTTTTGTTTTGGTTTGGTTTTTTTTCCTGTAAAGTCCTTCCCTGCCCCCTCTGATGTCACTTCTCTGGCGTATTTTCATTCATGTCATTATAACTGCTCATTTAGGTCCATAAATTCTAATCACAGCTGATTTCACTTCCAGCAGTATTGTGTTTTTACTTCTTTGTTACACTTTCATCTTTTGACCAATTCTGTCTTTGGATTATCCAATATTATCAAATATTTCCTGCGTTTGTCACCAAGAGACCGGCAGGGGGACAATGCAACTTTATGCTTCACTGTCTGAAGGGAAACCGGTAAGCAGATGCACGGTGATCAATTTCCAACAGACTTTGAAAGAAGTGACATGATTGGTAACTGGTTGTGATGTGCTATTTATATAGTGATTTGTGGGCTAAAGAGTTAGCCCCAAAGTGTGTTCTTTGTGCGGGTTGTTCAGAGTAAATCCACCATGGTAAATGAAATTTGAACCATGTTGCTGGTGAAAGTGTTATTTGACTAAACTGTAGTAACTGAAATTCATGGATGTTGGAACAATGGGAAGTGAGGATGGCATGTATATTTGATCAATGGCTAAGGAGAGAGCAAAGCAAACAATTTTGGAAAATGCCGGAGGCTAGATAAAAGAGAGAGAAATATGAGTCCTCCTCTAACTTGTATTTGGATTATTTCTTAATTTAATGAGAGAACACATAGAGAAATGTAGCATATGTGCACTGCTTAGAAGTGAGGGAGGGGCGCCTGGGTGGCACAGCGGGTAAGCATCTGCCTTCGGCTCAGGGCGTGATCCCGGCGTTACGGGATCGAGCCCCACATCAGGCTCCTCCGCTATGAGCCTGCTTCTTCCTCTCCCACTCCCCCTGCTTGTGTTCCCTCTCTCGCTGGCTGTCTCTATCTCTGTCGAATAAATAAATAAAATCTTTTAAAAAAAAAAAGTGAGGGAAAGTAATAACAGCTCCTATTTATTCGCTATATTTAAATTATGTGTTTTTTTTTTTAAAGGTGATAATTTTGGGGCACACCCCCTGGGTGGCTCAGTCAGTTAACTGTCTGCCTTCAGCTCAGGTCGTGATCCCAGGGTCCTGGGATTGTATGCCAGGCTCCCTGCTCAGTGGGGAGTCTGCTTCTCCCTTTCCCTCTGTCTCTCCCCCTGCTTGTGCACACTCTCTCTCTGACAAATAAGTAAATAAAATCTTAAAAAGAAAAAAAAAGGTGATAATTTCAAGGGGCTAAAATTTCAAGAGATACGGAAGACTCTACGTTGAAAAGGTCTTTCTAGAGCCCCTTTCCAGTTTCCTTTGATTGAGGGCAACTGACATGATGCTTCCAGAGATAGTCTCTGCATATACAAGCAAACATGTTCACAAGCACACCGCATAATTTTCTCTCCTTTAAAACACCAGTTCTAAGCAACTAATATTTATTGAGCATTTGAGGTGTACCAGACAATATGCTGAACTTTGTATGCTTTGTCTTATTTAATCCCCCCTAAACTTTGAGGTAGGCTGTCATTCCTGCAGAGGAAATTCAGACTCTGCAAGTTTAACTTCCTTTCCCCAAATCATGCAGCTGCTATGTGGTGAAGCAACTGTCCTCACCTAGGTATTCTGAATTCTCAAATGCAGGCTCTTAATGACCAGACGACACCATCTAGGATCTGTGTGTAGGTCATGTAATAGCATTTCAGTCATGTAACAGTCCTTTTATGGTCTTAGAAATTCTTTTTGCTAATTCAGCCTATGGTAATACAGTGCTCAGGGGTTCGGGAGAGACTTAAGTATTTCCAAAAGCATTATTTCTCTCAGTCTCTCTCAGGAGATTGTTTGGCCACCATCTGTACTGGGAACTTGGCCAGGTTGCTTGGAAGGAGCCCAAACCTGAGTGCATGTCTCTGATCTGTTCTCCTGCACTGCCAGGCAGTCCCACTCCTTTTCGGGCATTGGAATTCTGTCAGACACTCAGCAGGTACGTGTGTCTGTGTGTGCACATATGTGTGTGTGCGCGTGCATGCACATGTCATATCGGTTCACTTATTCACTTAAAAACAATTATATCTATTAAGTGACTTAATCTTGCACAGTGGAAATAGAAAGCTTAGACAAGGTAGCAACCTATAAGCAACAGCCTGTGCACCTTTCTGATTTCATAAACTGAGTTCTGCTTGACAAATAGTCGGTTGTAAGCAAAGATACTACCATTGTCAGTTCTGGTTAGCAATTGTGCATGTTTTCTAGGTGTCTGCTTCCTGAATGCACCTCTTGGTGCACTCTTGGAGGAAGCGGACAGAGTGTCTCATGAAGGAGTCTGTTGCTGCCTTTTCTCCACTACGCATGCGTCTTACCTTTTTCTTTGTTACCTTGGGGGTGCTCAATGTCTTCTCTGCTGCCTTTTATCTGAGGGTGGAAAACTTGAGGGTGCAGTTCAAATGTTTTAAAAGTCAAGTGGACTTTCTTGGCTTCAGGAACTCTGGGTCAAGGTCTCAGTGAGAGATGTACACACACACACACACACACACACACACACACACACACACACACTGTGTCCTGGGATATCTTGGCATGCAGATTAAGTGCTTCCCCAAGGAAGCTCTACCCTTTCAAATGAACCATACAAAATCTGATTAACCATTGAACATGAAGGATGATGATTTTCAAGAGCTGCTAGTGTTAGGGGAAATATGCTGTATTTTCCTGCAAGACTGAGGGCCTGAGATCTTGACATCGTTGGGTGTTTCTGTTCAAGAGTAATACAATCCATCATGACAGTTAGGGGTTTGGAGCCGTATCTTTCTGTGTACTAGATTTGTTTAGAAATCTAGGCCCCACTTTGCCCAATTCCAGGACCTTGCTTTTTGATTTGGGAAAGCTCCAGTCTTTGTTTGAAATTAGACAGAGTAAAGATTATATCCCATCTGTAAAATAACTTATATTTATTTTTGCAATGTATCTGAGAAATAGAGTTAATTAAAATATTTTTATATAGAGGCAGCTATGTCTCAGTAGATGATCTCATTTGCTACTTTATTTAAAAGTTTGAGCTCAGCCAATATAAGCACCCTCGCTTTGCCCTCTTCTCCCTTCGAATTCTATGCCACTTCTTGCCTCTTGTATGATTTTGGTTTGGGAGGACATATCCCACCAGGCCCCATACCTGGGCTCTTCTTCTCATTTTCCTTTCTCCCCTGGAACCTTGTTTATTACTCACTTCTCAAGTCTTTCCTTTTCTCTAGCTCATTGCCTCATCCTGGCACACTCACAGTCACCCTGTACCCTCTTGCACCCTCAGTTACTTAAAAAAGAAAAACTTTTCAAAAGAGCATTCTGTATTCTCCACCTCATTTCCCTTCACCCCGTGAACCTCTCCTTCTATCACCAACTCAGCTGAAGCCATTATTCCAAAATAACCACTGACTTAGTGGTTTCCAACTCTGGTGCCCTTTCAACCCATAAGCTCATTAGGCTCTGTGGCATTTGATGGAAACTCTCTTCTCGCCTGGCTTCCAAGATGAGTGGTTTTGGGTTTTTGGTTTGTTTGTTTGTTTGTTTTTAGTCTTATTATTTTGTTCCTTTTCTGTAGCCTATTAAGGGCTTCTTATATAATCTCTCCTAGATATAGAACTCCTCCAATTTCCAGATTTCTTTATTTGGGCCCCTCTCCTCGGTCTCTCTTTTCTCTCCTCTCTTCTTTGTTGCTTCAGCCTTTTCACGTTTTCACTTACCATCTCCATATGGACAACTTCCCAATTCACTTTTCTGACACTGATTTTTTGAAAGATGAAGTCCAGCACTTCCAGTGGGCTTCTGGATGTCTTTGCTCACTCATTCACACTTGCTAAGAAGCTACTAAGAAATAAGAACTGCACTGGAGTGCGGAGACAGCAGTGAACAGAGCAAAGTCCCAGCCTCACAGAGCTTGCGTCCTAGTGAGACAAGAAAGCATAAATAAATAGATAATGTCTCAGGTGGTGACAAGTGCCATGGACAAAAACAAATCACATCAGAGGAGACGATGATGGGAAATGTGGTAAGTAATTTAGATCGAATAATCAACGAAGTCTCTCTGTAAAATGACCCTTGAGCAGAACTCTGAAGGAAGTGAGTGTGGGAGCCGTGTTCACACCTGAGGGCAAAGTGTTCCCAACAGAGAGAACAGGCCCTGAGGTACAAAGAGGTAAATGTGACTGGAGTACAGCGAGGGAAAATGATCTCTCTCTCTCTCTCTATCTGTATCCTTATCTCTCTCTCTCTGGTATGTGGATAGAGATAACTGATGGGGGGGAGGAGAGCAGGCACGTGATACTTCTTTGATATCATTATTTATATATTTATGTCTATGTAAAATCTTATAATCTTACCACTTCTTTACATTCCTACACACTCTTACACATACACACATACATCTCTATCTATATATCCATTATAGCTGTTATAGTTATATCTATTATAGCTATCTACCTATATCTAGATAATAAAGATAGATAGATAGATAGATAGATAGATAGATAGATAGATAGATAGATACATTATGCACAGAGATATCAGGGGTCATATTACACAGGGCATTGTGGGGTGCAGTAAGGACTCTGACTTTGACTCCAAATGAGAGCAGAAGCCATTGAAGGGTTTTGAGCTGAGAAGTAACAGGATCTGACTTTCACTCACTTAAAAAAAAAAAAACACTGCTTTATGGGGAAAGGATTCTGCATGCACAAGTGTGGAAGCAGTTAGATCAGTCAAGAGTAAAATGTAATAATACAGAAAAAGAAGATGGAAGCTTGTACCAAAGTGGCAATGGTGAAGATTTTTAGAAGTGATAAGGATCTATTTTGAAGGAAGACCTGAAAAGATTTGCTGAGGACTGGTGTAAGGTATGAGAGTGAGAGAGTAGTTAGAAATGACTGGGCTTTAGAAACTGATAGAATGGACTTTCCATTTATCATGAAGCAAAAGACCGGGTTTAACAGGTAGTGGAGGCTGGTGAAATCAGGACTATGGTTTTGAAGATGTTAAATATGAGATGTCTGTTAAACATCAGAAAGGAAATATCACTTAAATATTTATACATATATATACAAAATATATGTATTTTGAGTATAGTTGATACACAATGTTACATTAGTTTCAGGTGTACAACTTAGTGATTTGACAAGTTTGTACATTATGCTGTGCTTACAATAAGTGTAGCTACCATCTTTTCCATTACATCGCTATTACAATATCAATGACTATATTTCTTATGCTGTGCCTTTTATTCTCATCACTTATTCAGTCCATCACTGGAAGCCTGTATCTCCCTCTCCCCTTCACCCATTTGCCCATCCCCCCACCCACCTCCTCCCTGGCAGCCTTCAGATTGTTCTCTGTGTTTATAGGTCTGATTCTGCTTTCTGTTTTTCATTTGTTTATTCATTTGTTTTGTTTTGATTTTAGATTATACTTATGAGTAGGATCATATAGTATTTGTCTTTCTCAGTCTGACTTATTTCTCTTAGCATAATACACTCTGGGTGTATCCAGATTGTCTTAAGTGGCACAATCTCATCCTTTTTTATGGCTGCATAATATTCACACACACACACACACACAACCACACACACACACACACACACACACACACACACATTTTCCCAATCCATTTTTCTATTGATGGATATTTAGGTTGCTTCCATATCTTGGCTATTGTAGGTAATGCTGCAGTAAACATAGGAGTGCATATATCTTTTTGAATTAGTATTTTCATTTTCTTTGGGTAAATACCCAATAATAGAATTATTGGATCATATGGTAACTCTATTTTTAATTTTTTCAGGAGTCTCCATACTATTTTCCACAGTGGCTGCACCAATTTACATTCCCACCAGCAATGCATGAGGGTTCCTTTTTCTTCACATCCTCACCAACACTTGTTATTTCTTGTCATTTTGATTTTAGCCATTCTAACTGTTGTAAGGTGATATATCTTATTGTGGTTTTGATGGGCATTTCCCTGATTATGAGTGATGTTGAGCATCATTTTGTGTGTCTGTTGGCCATCTGTATGTCTTCTTTGGAAAAATGTCTATTCAGGTCCTCTGCTCATTTTTAAATCTGAACACACACACAGCATTTAATACATTGTCTTTTTGTTTTCTTGATGGTTTCCTTTGCTGTGCAAATGCTTTTTATTTTGATGTAGTCCCAATAGTTTATTTTTGCTTTTGTTTCCTTTCCCTTAGGAAAAATATCCAGAGAAATGTTGCTCTGGCCAATGTCAAAGACATTACTGCTTGTGCTGTCCTCTAGGACTTTTATGATTTCAGGTTTCACATTTATGTCTTTATTCTGTTTTGAGTTAGTTTTTGCATATGGTGTAAGAAATTGCTCCAATTTTATTCTTTCATGTGTAGCTGTCTAGTTTTCCTAGCACCATTTATTACAGAGTCTTCTTCATTGTATGTTCTTTTGTCATAGATTAATTGACCATATAAATGTAGGCTTTTTTCTAGAGTCTCTATTCTGTTCTATTGATCTATGTGTATATTTCTGTGCCAGTGCCAGTATCAGACTGTTTTGATGACTATAGCTTTGTTGTATAACTTGAAATTTGGAATTGTGATACCTCCAGTTTTGTTCTTCTTTCTCAGAGTTGCTGT
Source organism: Ursus maritimus (assembly GCF_017311325.1). Classification (NCBI taxonomy): domain Eukaryota; kingdom Metazoa; phylum Chordata; class Mammalia; order Carnivora; family Ursidae; genus Ursus; species Ursus maritimus. Next base: position 69,125,773 of record NW_024426663.1, read on the forward strand.
GGCTATTAGGGGTCTTCTGTGGTTCCATACAAATTTTAGTATTATTTGTTCTAGTTTTGTGAAAAATGCCATTGGTATTTTGATAGGGATTGCATTGAATCTGTAGATTGCTTTGGACAGTATGGACATTTTAACCACACTGGTTTTCTCAATCCATGAGGATAGAATATCTTTCCATTTGTGTCATCTTCAGTTTCTTTCATCAGTGTTTTATGGTTTTTGGAGTACAGGTCTTTCAACTCTCTGGTTAACTTTATACCTAGGTATTTTATTCTTTTTGGTGCAATTGTAAATGGTGTTGCTTTTTTTTTTTAATTTCTCTTTCTGCTACTTCATTATTAGTATATAGAAATGCTACTGATTTCTGGGTATTAATTTGGTATCCTGACACTTTACTGAATTCATTGATAATTTCTAGTAGTTTTTTGGTGGAGTCTTTAGAATTTTCTCTATATAGTATCATGTCATCTGCAAATAGTGACAGTTTAACTTCTTTACCAGTATGGATGCTTCTTATTTCTTCTTCTTATCTGATTGCTGTGGCTAGAACTTCTAGTAGAATGGACATCCTTGTCTTGTTCCTGATCTTAGAGGGAAAGCTGTCAGTTTTTCACCATTGAGTGTGCTCCTAGCTGTGGGTTCATATGTGATCTCTATTATGTTGAGGTATATTCCTTCTAACCACACTTTGTTGAGAGTTTGTATCATGAATGGTGTTGGATTTTGTTAAATGCTTTTTCTTCATCTACTGAGATAATCATATGATATTTATCCTTTGTTTTGTTGATGTGGTGTGTGGTGTTGATTGATTTGCAAATATCTAACCATCCTTGCATTCTGGGAATATACCTGATGGGGTGAATGATATTTTCATATATTGTTGTATGTGATTTGCTAATATTTTGTTGAGGATTTTTGCATCTATATTCATCAGGTATACTGGCCTGTAGTTAGTTAGTTAGTTTGTGTGTGTGTTTTGTGGTATCTTTGTTGTTGGTATTGGTAATGTTTGATAAAATATCATAGAATGCATTTGAAAGCTTTCTTTACTCTTCTATTGTTTGGAATAGTTTGAGGAGCTAAGTATTAACTCTTCTTTAAATGTCTGGTAGAATTCACTCTTAAATCCATCTGGTCCTAGACTTTTGTTTTTTGGTATTTTTTTATTACAGATTCAATTTTGTTACTTGTAATCAGTCTGTTCAGATTTTCTAATTATTCCTTGTACAGTTTTGGAAGATTGTATGTTTCTGGGAACTTATCATTTCTTTTAGATTGTTCAATTTGTTAGCATATTATTTTTCATGGTATTCTCTTATAATCCTTTGTATTTCTGTGATGTCAGTTGTTGATTCCCCTCCTCTTTCATTTTTAATTTTATTTATTGGATTCCTTTCTTTTTTTCTTTCTTAATGAGTCTAGCTAAGGGTTTGTCAATTTTGTTTATCTTTTGAAAAAAACATGCTTTTGGTTTCATTGATTTTTTTTCTCTTGTTTTAATCTCTATGACATTTATTTTTGCTCTGATCTTTATTATTTCATTTCTTCCATTCACCCTGGGCTTTGTTTTTTTTCCTAGTCACTTTAAGTGAAAGAATAGACTGTTTATTTAAGCTTTTTCTTGTTTCTTGAGGTAGGCCTGTATTGCTATGTACTTCCCTCTTAGAATTTCTTTCACTGTGTCCCAAAGATTTCGGACTGTTGTGATTTACTTTTCATTTGTTTCTATATATTTTTAAATATCTTCTTTGATTGTGTCATTGACTCATTGGTTGTTTAGTATCATGTTGTTTAGTCTCCACAAGTTTGTGTTTTTTCCAGTGTTTTTTTTGTGGTTTATTTCCAGTTTCATAGTGTTGAGGTCAGAAAAGATGCACAGTATGATTTCAGTTTTCTTAAATTTATTGAGGGTTATTTGTGGCCTAATATGTGATATATTCTAGAAAATCTTCATTGTGCACTTGAAAATAATGTATATTGTGTCATTTTTGGATGGAATGCTTTGTATATATCTATTATGTACATTTGGTTGAATGTGTCAATCAATGACATTGTTTCCTTACTGATTTTTCCATCTGGATGATCCATCCATTGATGTAAGTTAAGTGAGGTGTTAAATTCCCTTACTACTATTATGTTACCATTAGTTTCTCTCTTTTTGTCTGTTAATGGTCGCTTTATGTATTTAGATGTTTTAGTGTTGGGCGTGTAGATACTTACAATTGTTATATCCTCTTATAGGATTTATCCCTTTATCATTATGTGTTGCCCTTCTTTGTCTCTTGTAACAGTCTTTGTTTTAAAGTCCATTTTGTCTGATATAAGTGTTGTTACCCTGGCTTTTTTTTTTTTTTTTTTTTTTTTTATAGTGTTTTTTTTCCCGGGTTTTTTTTTTTTTTTTTTTTTTTTGCACTTTTGTGTGCATGGTGAATATTTTTTCATCCTTTCACTTTCAGTCTGTATGTGTCTTAAGGTTTGAGATAAGTTTCAAGCATATAGATGGGTCTTGCGTGTGTGCTTTATTTAATCCATTCTGCCACTCTGTGTCTTTTGATCGGAACATTTAGGCCATTCACTTTTCAAGTAATTACTGATAAATCTGTACTTATTGCCATTTTAAAATTTGTTTTCTGGTGGTTCTTGTAGTTCTTCATTCCTTTCTTCTCTTTCTCTCTTTGTGGTTGATGAGTTTCTGTAGTGTTACGTTTGGCTTTCTTTCTCTATTTTTTGTGTGTCTTTCATAGGTTTTGGGTTTGTGATTATCATGAGTTTTATATATAACAAAGTAAATAGCAGTCTATATTAATTTGGTGGTCATTTAATTTCAAACACATTCTTAAAAAAATACTAACAGGAAAAGAAAACAAAACTTTTTTCCCTTTTCTTTTTTGCTTCTTTTCCCTTTTTACTCCAGCCTCCTCATTTTATGTGTATGTTGTCATATATTACATTTTTGTATTCATAGTTTTCTTATGTCTAATTAGGGCCATTTCTTTTCAATTTAAAGAAGCCCCTTTTAACATTTTCTGTAAGGCTAGTTTAGTGGTCACAAACTCCTTTAACTTTTGTTTGGGAAACTTTTTTTTCTTTTTTTTTACAATTCTGAAATATAACCTTGCCAGATAGTGTATTTTTGGTTGTAGGTTTTTTTTCCCTTTCAGCACTTTGAATATATCATGTCAGTCCCTTCTGGCCAACAAAGTTACTGCTGAAAAATCAATTAATAGCCCTATGGGGTTTCCTTTGTACATAAACTTTCTCTTCTTTTTCTGCTTTTCAAAGTCTCTCTTTATCTTTAATCTTTGATGTTTTAATTATAATGTGTTGTGATGTGGACCTCCTCAGTTCATCTTGTTTGGAACTGTCTGTGCTTCCCAAACCTGAGTGTCTATTTCCTTCCTGAACTTGAATGTCTATTTCCTGAACCTGTATGTTAGGGAAGTTTTTAGTTATTATTTCTTTAAATAAGTTTTCTACACCTTTCTTTCTCCCTTCCTCTTCTGGGGCCCCTGTGATGTAAATGTTTGCTTGCTCGGTGTTGTCCAAGAGATGTCTTAACCTCTCTTCTTTTTTAAAATTCTTTTCTTTTTGCTTTTCAGCCTTTGTGCTTTTATTACCCTGTCTTCCAGATCACTATGTTCCTCTGCATCCGTTAATCTACTATTGATTCCCTCTAGTATGTTATTTATTTCAGTTATTTATTCTTCAATTCTGACTAGTTCTTTCTTTTATTTATTTTCTTCCACTCTTTTCTCCAGCGCAGTGAGTATCTTTAAGATCATTTCTTTAAATTCTTCATGAGGCATGTTTATCTCTGTCTCATTTCGTTCTTTTTCCAAAGTGTTTTCTTGTTTTTTCTTTTGGAGGATATTCCTCTCTCTTTCCATTTTGCTTGGCTTTCTGTTTGTTTCTGTGGATCAGGTGGAACAGCTACTTCCTGAAATTTGAAGGAATAGTCTTGTGTATGGTGTCCTCTATATAGACTGCGTGTGCTTGGTGACTTTTGCTGCCTGGCTGGGACTGTGGCTCTGTATGTTAGTTACTCTTTTAAACTGTGGCTTTTTACAAAAAGAAGAAATACCACTACTAATTATAATAAAGAAAATACTGAAATAAAAAAGGAAAGAAAAAGAAAATAGATAAGAAGGAAAGGAAAAAAAAGAAAAGTACAAAGAAAAGAAAAATCCCAACATACAAAGAGAAAAACAAAAGAAGGAAAATTTTTTTTAAATCTTAAAAATAAAATAAAAATAATAACATTTTTAAAAACTAAAAAAACCTAAAACCCAAAATTCATCTCATTTTCTGTGCCCTAGCACCATTGGGGCTGATCTGGGCTTGTTGCAAGAGGTTGCAAACTTACTGTGAGCTGGTCTGGGTTTTTAAGATGGAGGAGGAGAGAGTGTCCCCACAGCTCTCTGGCTCTTTAAACTGCAGCTTTTTCTCCTGTTTAGTTGACCCAGGCTGGTATGGGTTTGTTTGCAAACCCTGAGTTTGCTGAGGTCACAAGCTCCCTGTGATGACCAGACCCACTAATGATGGTGGCCAGACCCTGCTCCAGTCTAGGCTTTTAAGGTGGAGTGGGAAGCCAAACTGTGTGCTTCTCCAGTCCCTCTACCCTAGAGACTATTCCCATAGCTACTCCCCTCCATTGGGCAGAGTTCTAGTATTGTCCTTTTTCCATGCTAGTTACTCTTCAACTGTGGCTTTTTTTTTTTTTCTGTGCCCAAGGACAGAAGACTCTGTTTCCAGTCCCTCAAGACTATCCCTCCCGCTACCATTCCCAGCATCTGGAATGGGGATTGCCTTTGTTATGGTGTCTCTGTCTCTCTTGCTATTCTCTTGCCATTTTCTCTACCTTTGTTGTTCAGTAGCTGTACAGTTGGCTGTTCAGTCTGTTCTTCGGAAGAATTATTCTATCAATAGCTGTAATTTGGTGTGTTCCATGGAGCAGGTGAGTTCAGGGTCTTCCTACATTGCCTTCTTGGACTGGAACTCAACAGATAGATATTTAAATAGAAGTCACAGGACTGAATGAGATCGTTAAGGAGCAAGTATAGATGAAGAGGTTGAAGAGACCCAGATGCGAGGACAGAATTCAGAGACCTCTAATGTGTAAAGTTCAGGAAGATGAGGGGCAATTAGAAAGGGAGACAAACAACAGTGAGCGTTTTAGGAGTAAAATGACAAGTCCTGCTAGCTGGCTGAGAAAGAGGAAGGCTGAGAAATAGGCACTAGATTTATCATCAAGGAAGTCACTGATGATTTTGATGGAAAAATAAAATGGTTGGTGTGGTGGCAAACAGTGAACACAGACTTACTTGCAGGGGACCAAGAGAAAACAGAGTAAATAGGGACAGGAAGCAGAAAAAACTTTTTCAAGAAGTTTTGTTGTAAAAGAGAGCTATGTAGGGGGCAGTAGCTTAGTGTTTGCTGGGGGGAATGTTAGTCCAAAGGTGGATTTAAAAAAAAAAAAAAAGATAAGGAGAAATAACACCGTCTTTGCTTCTCATGGGAACCAATCAGTAGAAAGGGCAAAATTGATGATACCAGTGAAAGCGTAATTATAGGTGTGATGTCCTCAGTGTCCTACAGTAAGTGTGAGAGTTGGAACTCAGGGCACCGTGGGAGATGGGTTTTAGGAAGTAGCACAAATGCTTCAGCCACTGTAGCAGAACAGAATGCTTTGCACACGAATACAAAGCAAGCATGTGATCAGTTTGATGATAAAGTGTGAGGTTCTCTTGGGATTCCTTCTAAATTCTCAGTGAAATAAGAGGATTATCAACAGATGGTGGGGAGCCAGGAGACAGAGATCTGAGATGAGAAGGTGTAAAAGAATTGTCTGGGACAAAGGCTATTTTATGTTTTTGACAGCAACATAGAATAAGAAGTACCACTATGGAGGTAAATACATGAACACCCCCCCCCCCAAGAATTTCAGGTAACAGTACCCTTGCTTCACTTACTTTCACTTCTCTTCAAATCTATTTTCATTACAAAAGGTGGATAGTGATTCACTAATTTCATGACACACTCAGGGGTTGCAGTCTTCAGTTCGGAAAACACTCATCCAGAAGAACTGAAGAAGAAATTTTCTGAAGAGATATAATAGGATTATGTGCACATAAACCAACTTACAGTGAGGGTAAAGTGAGGCCAGTGCTTTAATCAAAAGCAAATCATTACGCACTCCCCACATGCAATTGTTCCTCCTGTCCGAGATCCCTTTTTATTCTCGGATCCTCTTCTCCAGGAACACAGGTTGAGATCTATCAATTTTCTTCTTGTATCCCATTTCTATAACTCTCTCCATTCAATCATTTGCAAAATTTAAGAGAGTCTGCCTATAAACTCTCATCAGCATCTCTTTGTTTCTATTTCCATTGATTTTGCCATGCCCTTCCTGCTTGCTTTCCACCTTTTTACTTATTATGATAATACTGTAATGGGTGTCCCTGATAAGAAATTTATTTTAAAAAGACAAGTAGCTAAAGAAAATAAATATCTATCGCAATCTCACTAAGAAGTTGTCTAGCTTCGTTTGTTGGGATACGTACTTCCATTTTATGTGCATATATATTATTTTCCCTGTACTTGTCTATATACAGTTATATAACATAACCCTGTCTTATGCTTGTTTTTAAGAACACACATTGTGAATTTCTGCTCACATTATTATGTGTTTGGCAAAATCATATTTAATAGCTGTAGGGCATTCCATGTATGGTATTTTAATCTAAACCATTTTGTTGAGTTTGTGCAGTCATGTGCGTGAGCCTCTCAGATCTGGGACTGCGGGGAGCACAATTTGCCAGGGACCCCTGCTGCTGTGTTTGAAAATCAATTCATCTCTTAGCTTGTTGCAAGCCTGCACTTCCCAGTCAATAACAGAGCTCCGGAAATGTACTTAGGCAGGCCCATTTCTGGGAGACTTGGGATTCCTCTGATGAGTGACTCAGGCTTTTGGGTCTCCCAGATAGCCTTGTAGAAGGTTGGTTAGAACCTGGCACCACTTTCCTCTCTTCCTTCCCTCAGGATCAGACTTGCATGGAGTCTGGAGGTTCTCCCTGCTTCTCCTAGCTCCTTTTCCCTTTTCTCTCAAGGGCGTTTCTGTTTCCCCTAAGACATTTCTTATACACTTAATCCCATCTTGGCATGTTTTCAGTTGACCAAAAGGAATACAGACATTGAGGTCGTTCTCTGGTTTGTATTCTGTACAACTAAACTTCTGATGGCTCAGCTCTGAGCATACCGTTCTTATGCTGAGAGCCCTTCAAAAAAGCATTGCCATTGCTCAATAAATTAAGCCTAAGCCTTTCCTTCTCCCCTCCACACTTGGCTCTAGCCCATCTCCCCAAACACCACCCACCCAGTGTTCTTAGTCCAGCCCAAGGCCTGCTGGCCAAATAGTCTCCCATTCATCTTCTCATGCCTCCTCCCCCAAAGCCCCAAGAAAACATCTGCTCCGCTGATGCCTCCTTCATTCTGGATTTCTTCTTGATTTTGTCCACCCTAATGTTCTTTCCCCTCCATTTCACAGGCCACAGAAGATTGTTTCCTGCAGTGTATTCACTCTTTTTGGTATGTTAAAAGGGAGGCTATATAAGCCCAGTGGTGAGGTATATAGTCTGTAATCAGACAGACCTAGATTATCATTTCAAACACACACACACACACACACACACACACACACACACACACACACTAGCTGAGATTGGATATGTTTTGGAAACACTGAGCTAAACAAAAATAATCTAAGATTTGTTTGTTTTTTGTTTTTAATTGCAAGACTTCCCAGAGCCCTGAAAATGCTCATACAGGTCCTGACTTTCCAAGGCCAACATTGATACTTTGTGTAGCTTTTCTTGAATTTATTTGATCACAAAATCCTTTAAAAACAGATCATGGCCAGACATTACTTCTTCTTGGAACATACTGGGAAAGGGTAAAAGTTGTCATAGAATTTTGCATGTATGGTTTTTACAGTACTGTATATATTCTTCAACTTGCTTGAGTTATTTGAATATTTATCTTACACACCTTCCCACTTTAGCCTTTAGCATAAGGTCTTGAAAATAACTGGCACTTGTTCAGTTGAAAATCTCAGAATTTTAGTGAAAGTTCCTGGTCTGGAATATTTGGTAACTGTAGAAAGTTTGCATCTACTCTCAGTAGCTTTTTTGCAGTCTTTTTTATACCGTAATATCCCGGGTTACCTTTCAGGCTGGAAAAATTACCTTGATGTTGGACAAAAAGCCCTTGTTATTATGGGGCTAAGTATATTTTCTCTGCAAGTCACTTTATTGGGACAGCATAACAGGGCATAAAGATACAGGTTCATTTTAAGGGCAAGAAAGCAGAAGTCTGTGGATGCTGGGTCTTGGCACAGCCTGGCAGTGAGGAAGGCAGCCTGTGGCTTAGTTCTGATTGTTTTCATCGCCAAGGCTGTGCTTGTCAAAGAGGTACTCTGCCAGGCCAGAATCCGGGGCCCCTATCTTAACCAAGTTTTGCACGTGGTCACCTAGCTCTTTGATAGACTTCACCTGCTCATTCAGATAATGAGTTTCCAGGAAGTCGCACAAATGGGGGTCACCTTTGTCTGAGGCCAGAGTGTGCAACTCGAGCAACGACTGGTTCACGTTCTTTTCCAGGAGCAGCGCACACTCCATGGCATTCAGCCCGCTTTCCCAGTCGTCCTGGTCAGGTTTCTTGATGTCCTGCAGGCAGATCCGGCCTCCCCGCTGGTTCTGCAGCCTCATCAGCTTTTCCGCGTGCTGGGTCTCCTCCCGGGACTGGCGAAGGAAATATCTGGCGAAGTTGTTCAGGGCCACGTCATCTCGGGAGAAGTAATAGGCCATGGATAGGTACACGTAGGACGCATAGAGCTCCAGGTTGATCTGGCGGTTGATGGCAGCCTCGGAGTCGGGGTGGAAGTTCTGGCGCACCCGGGAGTGGGCGGAGGCGGGCCCGCCTGGGTCCCGGGAGGAGACGGCTGCGGCCAGCTGGCGCAGGGGGGCAGTGGGCCCCGGGCGGCGCGAGGGGCGCCTGGAGACCCAGAGCGACGGGAGCGCAAAGCCCTGGCGCACGCTGCGCTGGGACACCAGCGAGGGGCTGATATTCTTGGAGAGGAACAAGAAACAGGGCAGCATGGCTCCCCTTCTTTAGAAGTGGGGAAACTGAGGCCAAGGCAGCACCGCGTGCGGCCGGACGCCAGGGGCTTCGGGTCTGAATCGGAATGCGGCCCTAGGCGACCAGCGATGCGTCATACACAGCCCTTCACTTCCAGAGGCGCCAGAGTTCGACGCGGAGGGCGTCCGGGGCGCGCGCGCCTGTCGAGGCTGGACACGGACGGATGACAGTGACAACTCCATTTAACTAAACACTGCCCCATTTCTGCCCTTGGGCATTTGTAACTTAATATTTCATCTAAGTTCAAAAAAGTAGGCACTGCGACTGGCAAAAGAAAGGAAGAGCCGAGCGGTACTTTCTCTCCCTCTTTGACTTTTTCTGCCCAAAGCCCAAGGCATGGGGCAGGCAGGGCAGTGAAATAGGGTAAAACCAAAGTCACAACCGATTTATCAGAGAGTGAAGGTCCGCAGCCAAAGTGGGTGTTTATAAATTGACTTTCTGATTATTTTAACAAACGTAGGAATGGAAAGAATTGCCAGTACAGTAGGCAAATTTTCAAGAGTCTGTAATAAGACAGTGCTTTATTTTAAAAAGACATTTTATTTTTAAGTATAAAATTCATCTTTCTTGCAAAAAATAAAGATATTGTAGAAAAGTAGGAAGAATATATAAACTAGCTCTAAACTTGATGTTATTTTCCTGTCTTTTGTTAATGTAGATACATACACTTGTGGTGAGCCTAGCGTAACAGTGGAGAAGTTGAATCACTATGTTGTAGTCTGAAACTAATATAACACTGTGTGTCAACTAGAATAAAATGTTTTCAGGGCAAATGCCCAGCTTTTACTAACAGAAACTTTTTAACATTAAAGTTCCAGTGCTTTTTCTTAGCCTCAAGAAGACAAGAATCTTAGCTAAGGCTGTATGTGCTTATTTCTCTTGGGTGAATACTTTGTATAGAATGGCTGGATCTTATGGTTACGTGTATGTTTAGCTTTTTAAGAAACTTCAAATTGTTTTTCCAAGTGGCTGTACCATTTTGCATTTCCATCAGTGCTGTGTGAGAGTTCAAGTTCCTTCACATCTTCACAACCCTTGGTATTGTCATTTATTTAATATTAATTTAAAACTTAAAATTTAGCCATTCTAGTAGATGTATACTGGTATTTCATTGTATTTTTCATTTGCGTTCTCATTATAATTAATGATGCTGAGTACACTTTCTCAGACTTCTTTGTCAACCGTTTATCTTTGGAAGGTGTGTGTTCAAATCTTTTGTCCATTTTACATATTGGGCTATTTCTTTTCTTATGGTTGTTTGATTTCTTATGGTTAATACCTGGGTCTTTGACATAAATGCTGCTTATATTCAGGTCTTCTTTATGATTACCTTCTCTGTATTACTTTCCTAGATTTCTTTGGACAAGTCAGATTACCCTTCTAGTTCAATTGCCTCAGTTGTAAATTCAAGATCCCACTTATTTCCATTGGGTCATTGAAAGTAAAATAAAATAATTTTGCAGCGGACTTATCACAGAGCTTGGCACAGAATAAGCACTGAAAATATTCTGTAATAGTTCCTATTGGATAGTTTCTATTTCTTTATTCAAAATCATTCATTTTATATTATTCAGTAGACAATAAGTATTATTATTGCACATGAAAAATCCTACATAGCTTGTAAGGTATGCTTACATGCATTATATTATTGTTATCATGTAGGGATAGTGAGATAGAAATTCTTTTATGATCTGGGCATATCAAAACTTGTAGTTTGGTAGTACGGCTTCCTGGTTTCAAATGAGCTTCTTAAAGTCTACCATAAATAGAGGTGGAAGCCTAAGATCGAGTGCTAGCAGAATGTGATTGATATTTGCCAAGAAATTTCTCACTAATTTTTGCTTTTCTCTATCTATCTTTGCTTTTATTTTCTCCAAACTCTTGCAACTCCTAAAATATAGTTCCCTAAAGAGAGGATCTGAAAATGATTCTTTAGAGCGGTATTAAATGCCAACTGCTGCGACTAGTGTTTTAGTAGAAATGATGCTTTTCATATAAATGCTTATCCCCAAGGTAGTCAAAAGCAGAGATACAAAACAAATGCACGGCATGAAATGTAATGCAAAACAACGTCATAAAACACAATACACACTTAAATACCCCATGTTAATTTGTCAAAAATGTTTCTTGTTCCCTTACAAAGTTTGTCACGTAGTTTGCTAGACTTTGAAAATGCAGGGATTTTTTTTATTTTAAGGACATTCTGATTTCTAGTATTCATAGTAAATTTAATGTTCTTCTACCAAAAGTACAAACCTAGACTGTGGCCCACCATTCTTCACAAGCCATTTCTTCCTTAGTTTTAATGTCTTGTTCTCCTCCTTGAACACTCCTCTCAGCCTTTGAGATTCTCTGGTGTTCCCTCTACTTCCTCCCCCTCCTTTCCTCTTTTCTTTTACTTCCTCACAACATCCATCTCATCTTTTTAGGTCCATCAGATATGTTACTTTCTCTGTAAGGTCTTCAATAACTTCATTCGGAATCAATCACTACTTTGTTGTTGTTGTTGTTGAAGACTTTGTTTATACTGAGAGTATATCTGTCTATCCATTTAAATTTCTTGTATTTCTTGTATATGTGTGCACACATATGCATGCTTGTATGTGTGTTGGTGTGTGTGTGTGTCCTTAAGGGCACAGCTTATCATCCTACTCATTGTTTTTTTATTGAAGTGTAGTTGACACACACTGTTACATTAGTTTCAGGTGTAGAACATAGTGATTGCATATGCCTGTTGTTATCCTATGCTCACCGTAAGCGTAGCAGCTGTCTGCCACCATACAACGCTATTAAGATACCATTGACTATATTCCCTGTGATGTATTGTTCATCCCTGTGACTTACTCCATAATTGGGAGCCTGTACCCCCCACTCCCCTTCACCCATTTTGTCCATCCTCCCAATCTACTCATTTTTAAAGCCTTAGTCCTGGCGCAATGCTTCCATCCCCCAAATGCATGGGGGTAGGAATTTTTATTTCACATAGCGTATCAGCTTAGCCTAGTGCACATTTGTAAAGTATGTTAAGAGATGGCTTCACTTTAAGTTATTTGAAAAGCTCTGTATTTTGATTATTTCAGTCTCTAAAGGAATAACAATATCCTCTATTTTCTTCTTTGTAGATGCATTGAGTGAAGTTTTGGTTTTCTATGTGTAAACGCTTTGCCAACTGGAAATTTAAGAACTATATGAAAATGGATTGTAATTCACTGAATCATGTTTTGATATATGTAATAGATCATGTTTTTATATGATTTTCCTTAAAGGATTTGATTTTAAATACTAGATATTTTTAAAAATTTACTTACCTTGGAAAATACGTAAACAACACTCCACTTTTACATTAATAGAGGGGAAGAATCATAAATAATGAGGAAAAGGAAAGCTGACAAGTAACTCTATCCCTTTATACTTGTATTTGTAATGAAGACATTTTTTTCTCCTTTTCTTATCTCTTTCTATTCTCTCTTTTACATTCAAATGTGGTTAAGCAATTCTTCATCTTCATTACTGATCCTGGCCCTTTCAAACTTGCTTGCTGTTAGAAGCCTGAAATGTGACAAAGCCAGGATGGAGAGAAGTCCACTGATCACTGGAATATAGATCATGGATTATGGACTATGCAGTTGCTATTAATGGAATATCTGAGGGTTGTTGGGTTTTTTTCCCTGAGGGATGTATATAGAGAACAGTAGAGGATTTTGTCTTGGGGAAAGGAGATGTGTTGCTATTCTGTGTGTTATCACTAGGAAATCTCTCAAAATTCTGAAGGGAGTGGCTGGACTCCACTGTGGAGCACTCTTCTTGCTTCGCTCTCAGATCCATTCAAACCTGGGAAACCTCCCAGGTCACTTGAAAAATGAGTCAGAACTGAACTCTCAAGTGCAGTGCCTGCTGCCGCTAAAACTCGAAGAAGTCTAGCAAACTCCATTTTGTTCATTTTGTTCATGTTGTTCATCTGTGGTCAGAGGTGCAGGGTACAGTCACTCCTCTATCTTCAGGAGGGGTCTGGCACGCCGCAAGCCTTAGACTCCTAAAACCATACCGACATTTTCGCCACTGGATTTCTAAGTGTAGTCCTCCCATTCCTTAGCAGAGCCAGCATTTCCCTGCTACCTGAGACTTAAACCTAATTGTTGTGACAGTGGTGTACTGGGCTGAATAGGATCCCACTGAAGTTCTCATCCACCCAGAATCTGTGAACAGGCCATATTTGGAAACAGGGCCTTTGCAGATGTAACTGAGTTAAGATGAGATCGTACTGGATTAAGATGTGTGCCGTTTCAATGACTGGTGTCCTCATAAGAAGAGGAAAATTTAGACTGGTACAGACTACAACGGGGAAATCCATGTGAAATCAGGGACAGCTCAGGCTGCTCTCAGAATCTAGGACAGGGGTTTGCAAATGGTTTTTCTGTAGAGAGCCAGATCAATATTTTTGGCTTTGGGGGCCCTAAGGTCCCTGTGGCATCTGTTCAACTCTGCTATTATAGTGTATTGCAAGCAGTCATAGATTAAGGAGTAAGCATGGATGTGTTTTAATAAAACTTTATTTACAAAGATAGTAGTGGATCAGACTTGGCCCAAATTATGGAGTTTGCTGACTCTGGCTCTAGGAGATGAGGATCTCTTTATATGCGGCCATGAGGTATTTCTGACACTCATGCCATTACTCTGATAATTAACTCAACTGAGCCTGTCAGTTTCTCTTTTTAACACATCAGCGGCGCTCAGCCAAACCCAATCAATTCCACATTTCCACCACAGCCCTCAAATCAAGAGAAATACAGCACAAGCCAGGGCCTCTCCTTCCATCTGTCTGTCCCAGTCACATAGGTGGAAATCCTGGTAATTGCAATGCTGTAGCATCTTAGGAACCAGTACAGTGGGAGGGGGTGTGGGCTGCTTGTTATTATTTGTCCAGCAAGTGATCCAGTTCCTGAATCTCATCTTAGATTTGCTTCTTAGGAACATTTCCAATAAAAACTTTTTTAGATTGGATTCCTAAGCAAACTGAGAAAAGGTCTCATTTGCAAGTGACTTATCAAGGGAATGCCCCCAGGGGTAACCAGTTAGGAAGGAGAAGAAGCCTGAAAGGGGGAAACAATAGAAGGGTGTGATGCAGCAAAATTTAGTACAGAAAAGGCTAGCTTCCTGGGCTCCAGCAATCCTGTAGCGTCTTGTACTGAGATGAGCCCTGGGCTTGATTTAATGCTCTGCTGCTGATGTCTTGAAAGTCGTAACAATCTTATTTTTGAACCTGTATTTTGTAAGTGCAGTCTGAGGTGGGGGGCAATGGAGCACGCACATGAGGAGACATGCGCAATTTGTGTGTTTGTCATCCCTTGCCTCCCTGTTGGCACAGAGCATTCGCAATGCTCCCTGAGCATAGAATTTTGGTGGAGCGGTAATGAGTGGCAAGGCAACACAACTGAAAGCAAGGACAGGGTAAGTGTGTTGAATCTCTCAGGGAGGAAGCTGGGGTGCCTCACAGGCCTGGGAGCTGCCCTTTGCCTCTGAAACAGAATTCGCTCGGGATGCAGAAAGAAGTCAGTGGCATTCCAAGGAATATGAAGGACTAAGGAAACTTCCCAGATGTTCTCTTACTAGTGTTATATTCCCTGTATAAGGTGGTCATTTATGCTAAAAATGATGACAGAGAAGGAAACGGGGAGGTAAAGCAACCCATAGTTGTTTTTCCTTTCAGTCCTTCCTTATTCAGTAAGCCGAGGGTGGGGTGTTGGTAGAATGCGTACCCATCAGGAAATACAAACAATTCAGTTCCTTTTGTGTAGCATTTCCACTGCTCTGGTAACAATGAAATACATGTGCATGTACAAGCTACAAAATACGGGTTGTGTAATTTCAGTGATTCGTTATATAAGTTGGTTGCTTATATATTTATATTTAAAATCAACCATTGCACAAGCTAAATGCAAACCGTGGAATTCAGGCTTATAATTTAAAATGTTAAGTTTTTTTTTTTTTCTTCAAATGACGTTAAGTAGAAGATAAAAAACATCATGGGGGTGCCTGGGTGGCTCAGTCCTTAAGCGTCTGCCTTCGGCTCAGGGCGTGATCCTGGAGTTCTGGGATCGAGCCCCACGTCAGGCTCTTCTGCTGGGAGCCTGCTTCTTCCTCTCCCACTCCTCCTGCTTCTGTTCCCTCTCTCGCTGGCTGTCTCTCTCTGTCAAATAAATAAAACAAATCTTTAAAAACAACAACAACAAAAAACCCATCATGACAAGTCAAGAGAGACAACAGAAGAAAGTAAAATATTTCTATTTTAGTACCTTTAATAGCATTTTCCCCCTGCATTTTGATTAAGATGGACAAACATTTTTACTTTGCTGTGGGCCCTGAGTTGATCCTACAGGGGACTTCTGGAGCATAGGCAGGCCTCAGACATTGAGCAGGGGGCAAAGAGCTGGACTTTCATAGTCCTGCACCAGCCAGCCACAGCCTCTAAGGGCAGCTCTAGGGATATGAACACACTCAGGCTCCCTGCTAGTCTGCATGTCTGGGCAAAGCAGTTGCACTAATGACCACCATCTTCCTAATCGTGTTGCAGATTGTCTTGTAAGAAGAAGCACACAGAAGGGGAGAGGTGGGGGGGGCACAAATGGTGATAGATTTCCAAGGGGATCTTGGGCCGGATACCAACAACTCCTAACTGGTTGTCTGGCCTGATGTCTTACTGTGACCAGTGCGGGACCCAGCAGAAAATAGACGGCACGCTTACAAATAAGAATAATTCTAGATAGTTCAGTACTCCTGTAGTTGGTCTCAAGAATGGTTATCAGAACCCAGGTGAGATTGAGCTGTTCTGAGAATGACCTAGAAGAGAGCAATGACACCTGGGGGAAGGACATAGCCACTCTCAGGAAACGTGGAAGGGAAGTGTCCAGGGGAATAAAGACCTGGCCTCATTCTCTTCCTGCCCTTGGATCTCTTGCTAGGGCTCTGCATAGGTTGGACCTGACAGAAAGCCAGAAGGTAGGGAACTCACTGTTGTAGTGCATTCAGACTGACCACTAGGGAAGAGAAGAGGTCCAGGAAAGTTGAAGAGGTGGGCCTAAGACATCAGACTGTTTTGTGCTCTTCCGGTCTGCTGTGCATGGAACAGCCACATAGCGATCTCAAATGTGAATATGATTAAATCATTCCCTTGCTTCAGATCTTTGAGTAGTCCTACATGAAACTACACCCCTGTGAAATACATTCTCCCTTGCTTCCTGTGGCTATCCCCTTGGTACTTCTGGCACCCTTTGGTCTCTCTGAACACCCAACATTCTTCCGTCCTTATGAACTTTCCTTTAGACCCTGGAACATAAGATTTGTTCCTTTCCCACAGGCTTCTACATGCTGTATCCACTACCTGGAGTGCTCTTCCACCCAGAACTACCCACAGGGGTGTGTGGACAGAGGGTTATCAAGCCCTTTCCCCTTCGGCATGAGACTGTGACCCGTGGTTAACTGTGTACTTCTGTCCAAATGTGGAGTATGCAACTAGGCAGCCTTGCTGGTGGAGAAATTATTCCTGATGGGCAAATTAACATTAATCTTCTATGGGTGTGGTGACTCTTGTCTCCAAGCACGACTTTATTGGGGTCTTTAGAAACTGGAGCTGTTATGTGGGGTATTGGTTCTCGTGGACGTGAGGCTTTTGAGCCAGGGCGTCTCTCATACTTGTTCTGTGGGGATCTTGAGAGGAGGCTTGATACGATGGTGCCAGAAGACTGTGGTTTCTGTCTGAGTCTTTCGAGTGGCCCGGTGCCAGGCTGGTAGGTAAGAATGTTTAATGGAAGCCAAGAAGGCCCTTGGGTGGTTGCTACAAAGAATAAACAAATGAACATGAACTTATCCTTTGACAGCCCCCCTGGTGTGCCTGCTTTCCACAGCCCTGCAGTGGGGTCTGCCACCCCCCCTCCTTTTGCATCTGTCAGCTCACTCACTTCCCCTGTTCTTTTGATCACGTCTTAGCTGGTTCTCAGAGGCCTACAGGGAGTCCCACACTCCTCTACTTACCCTGTTGTGAAACGGAGTTAAAATCATTTATTTACTTTTCTTACCCCACTAAACTGAAAAATTCTTGCTGTCAGGGGACTGCCCATCTTTTTCACTCTTGTGTATCTAGCATTCAGATGTCCCCTGATCCAATGCACTCAACAACACTGTTCAAAAAGCAGATTAGGGACTAAAATTCCCTCGAGTCCCCAAACTTGCCTGGTTCTGAAGAACACTTAAGCAACAAAGTTGAGGGGAGTTGTGGTCCATTTAATGGTTTAGTTGTAGTGTACTCAATGGCTTATTTTTCTCTATCTCTCCTACCTGCGGAACCAGTAAACTTATGAGCCTTATATTCTTAAAGGTTGAATGAATAGTCATCTTCAATTCAATTTGATTTGATTTAATTCCAAATGTATGGTTTGAGCACCTGATGCTGCCATCATTCTATGAAAGGGTAAAAGACACCTGGATGCTAGGGCTTCTGTGGATTCAAAATCAAGTGGGAGAGCCACATTCAGTCATAGAATGTTGAATCCAGTCACAAACCAAGTGCAGGAGGATCAGTGTGTACCTCGTACAGAGGTTAGATTTGACGATGGTCAGGTTGGGGGATGAAGGGGCACCTGGGTGGCTCGGTTGGTTAAACATCCAATCCTTGATTTTGGCTCAGGTCATGGTCTCAGGGTTGTAAGATGGAGCTCTGTGTTGGATTTTGGCTCAGGTCATGGTTTCAGGGTTGTGAGATGGAGCCCTGTGTTGGGCTCTGTGCCCTGTGCTCTGCACTGAGTGTGGAGCCTACTTGGGATTCTTTCTCTCTCAGGAAGAAAAGGGAAAGAAAAAAAAAAAGGGAAAGAAGTTGGGGGATGAGGATTCTATGCAGAGAAAACATGATGGGAAGTTCCCAAAGGTGAGAGGTGAAGTTGCATTTGGAGCAGAGAGACTGTAGGCAAATCTTCTTTGGCATTTGATTGCAATGTAGACCGTATGTATAATGCACCTTAGGAGAGAATTGGTTTGAATAAGGTCAAGGTTTTGAGTTTTCTTTCTAACTTTAAAGGATTTAATGATTGCATATGTCCTTCCTTTCTGTAATATGTTGTAGCTTGAAATCTTATGAAATAATAAAATACATAAAATATACATGTGCTGGCCTTTATATGTGCTAGGAGTAGCTATTTTAAGTGCTAGAACCTTGGGATGCTATTTCCGCCAGGGTGTGGTTTGGCATTGTTACTCAAGTTGCATAACACAGGGTTCTTTCAGTTCATGGGCTGGACCTAGATAAACCGACAGTGATTGGGGAGTCTAAGTATGTTCTTTCTAATCTCTTCCGCTTGTTACATTTTATATTTTAGCTCTTTTGATATTAGTTCAGGAGTAAATATGTTTGAGATTATTCCTGTCTTTGTTAAAGGGGCTAAGACACTTCAAAATTTATGTCAAAATTTTTTGATAATGATTAATTATTTAATTCTGCTATTTTAAATAATTTCATAATTTAAAACAGGATATGGTGGTATAGCATTTAAACTTAAGCTCTAAACCTTCTCCAGGAATCATAATGAAGGAATGTAGAAGTCACTGAGTATTTGTATATGCTAAGCACTATACAAAGTATTCTAAGGGTATCTGTCTTTGAATGTTCACAAAAACTCTGTGCAGTAGGAATCAGAATACCCATTTTGACTGTTTGCAAATTAGAGGATATATGAACATTTATCTCCAGTTTTATACAATTTGAATGGATCTAGGAAAAATGTTTCTAATAATTCCATTTTCAATCAAAGTGGGAGGAATATCTTAGAAGTTAAATAATATGGCGCTGCTATCTTTTTTTTTTAAAGATTTTATTTATTTATTTAATAGGCAGTGCACAGGAGTGGGGGTAGGAACAGAGGGAGAGGAGCAGAGAGGGAGAGGCAGATGAAGAGGGAGAGGGAAAGGGAGGGAACCCAAGCTGACTCTGCGTTGAGTGTGGAGCCCCATGTGGGGCTCCATCCCACAAAGCTGAGATCAGGACCTGAGCTGAAACTAAGAGACAGATGGTTGTTCAAGTGACTAAGCCACCCAGACGCCCCTCACACTGCTGTCTTTTTCAGTGGGGATTATAGTAGAGAATTTAGAACTAGAAAAGACCATGGAGTCTGTCATTTTTCTTATTTCAAAAATGAAGAAGCTGTATGCTAGAGGTATTGGCCCAGTTATGAATTTTGATAGTAACATGCCTGCCTTTTTGGACAAGGGTCTTTTCAAAGTGTACTACACTCACCTAATACCTGATGTACTTTCCCAGTAAGATTGGTATATTAAGATGCAGCAAAACCAAGAGATGCTAGTGCTTACTCAGTGATAATGGAAGGATGGCTTTCATTGGTATTCAAGTCAAACAATAAAACATGGCTTCTCAATGAAGAATTGCCTATCACCAGAACCTCCTCAACTATAGCTTTGGATGGCTGTGTAGAATCCATCACTGTAGGGAAAAGTGAAAGGGTCGATCAATTGTATTTGCCAGGCATTTACATTTTTAGAATAGTCAACCACTCAATTAACTAGGGTCTGCTAACACCAGTTAGTGACCACCATATCTTGGAGTGTTATATAAATCCTATGGGAATCCAAAAATGAATCCTATTCTCAAGAATCCCATCAAAAAACACCCTTCTGATTTCACCATCTCACTTTGAGAAATTTATTACATGGAAAAATTGAGTGCATAAAGAGTACCTAAGGATGTATTTTAATTGTATTGCCATGTCACATATAAAAAACTGTATGTAAACTTTCAATGAAGTATTGACAAATTCTAGGAGAATCGTACAATGGAATATCACACAGCCCTGTAACAGAATAAAGTAGTTCTCCTTGTGTTAATGTGCAGATATCTGTAAGATATTTTTAATGGAAAAAGCAATGTGTGTGTGTACACACTCCCAAATTTGGAGGGAATAAGATGGCGTATATTTAAGTGTTTACAAACACACATCAAACATGAAAAAGAGAGAAAGACATCTGTATAAAAATAGAAAAATGTCAGAAAATGTGGGCACTGAACTATTAATTTTAACTTCTGACCATTGCAATTGAATAGATTGGGAGAGAGATGAAGATGTGGACTTAGTTTTATACATTAACTTTTTATACATTTTTTTTTAATTCAAAGACTTTTATTTATTTGAGAAAGAGAGAGAGAGTGAGCACTTGAGCAGGGGGAGTGGCAGAAGGAGAGGAAGAAGAAGCAGATTCCCCTCTGAGCAGGGAGCCCAACTAGGGGCTCCATCCCAGGATCCTGAGATCATGACCCGAGCCAAAGCCGGATGCTTAACTGACTGAGCCACCCAGGCGCCCCTTTCTATGCATTTTAAAGTCACATGATTATGGCTGATTTTACTTGACTTCTGTTTCAGTATTTTTTAAATTAGAGAATATAGAAGGAGGCTTTTGAAGAGGCCAGATAATCACAGAGGAGGGGAAATGTAAATAAAGGAGACTCTCAATGAAGCAAAGGACTATAGCTCCGTCATTTCATCTCTCTTTTGAAAGCAGCCAATGTGGTGGTGTAGTGGGAGAAATGTGGGGGTGATTGTAAGAAACAACAGTTTCTAAAGCTCATGGGACAATTTGATATGGCAATGTAGGTTAGGACCTTTTAGTAGAAAATTAAGATAGATTAGGTTTGATAAAGATTAAAAACAAGCGTGCTTGTGGAAGGGAGAATGACAGTTTGTGACCATCTAGAATATGGATTCTAGATGATAGCTCTAGAATCGAGGGCTGCTGTATGGTCACAGGTACTGCACTGGTTTTGATACTAAACCGCATATCACTATGTTGTACACCTGAAACTCCTATAACATTGTATGTCAACTACATTTCCATAATAAAATTTTTTAAAAGAAAAGAAAAATGTTATTTATATTTTATCAGCATATATACCAGCAATATTTCCTATCAACCTTATTATTAATTTGGTCCACCTAAATATGATATAATATAATTAAGGGAATACAGGTTTTACTTAAATCTTTTTTTTTCCCTCTGGGATAAAAATAATACAAATTTCAGTTCAATAACCTTTACAATAATTTCTTGTTACCTTTGAGCATGAATATATTTCTGTCCAAAAATCTGCAAAGAGTTTTAATAAATCAGCGTTTTGTGGTTCATTTAATTATAAGCCCAAAGCTAAGTTGTGTATTTATCTTCATGATATAGAAAAATGGTTTTATCAAACTTCTCACTCACTGAATTGATGACATGCACTCATGCATGCCTACTGGAAAAACACTAACTAAAATAAATGAAATATAGAGATATTTTAGGATCGTGTATGCAGGACAGTTGAGACTGCCCCTCTTCCCCCAATTATCACTTCTGTAACTAGAAATTAGTCGTTTCTACCTAGCTGATTTTTAAATTTTTCTTTCTTTCTTCCTTTCTTTCTTTCTTTCTTTCTTTCTTTCTTTCTTTCTTTCTTTCTTTCTCTTTCTTTCTTTCTTTCTTTCTTTCTTTCTTTCTTTCTTTCTTTCTTTCTTCTGTTAGAAATAGGATTTTATTGCTTTGCATTTAGTAATTACTTCTAAGGTACATGGCCTTCACAGCTTTGATCCCTATTCATAGTTCATCTGTATTCCAATTCAGAAAATAGGTGGCTGGAACAAGCATGATATATAGGTAGTCTACCTTTCTTGCTTTCTCTAGCAGATAAAAGAGTTCCTTGGGATAAAATCAATTTACAAAGATTGCTAGAATTTCATTTTTGTGGAATTTATATATTCCAATTTTTTGGCTCAGGGTTTCTACTGACTATTCTCCTAATCTCTGGATTGGCCTTGAAATCTCCTGGACCTTGATCTTCTCAGGTTAACTCTTTGGTTTATGGGGTGGTGTTCAATTGGAACATTTCCTGGTGGCCTGTGTTGCTCCCCGATATATTCTCAATCTGACTACCTGGAAGACAACTGTCACATGTAATTGTGTAGTTTGTGTTCTTTGGACAAGTGGGTACAAGTGATGAGTCTATAGGTGGCCACGATCCTGCTCGTGCATCCTGCTTAGCCTGTGTCAATTGGAGAAAGGGATGCTCATTGTACGCTTGGACTGTTCATGTCCCAGTCTGGGCCCACAGGGGTTGCCACTTTTTAACTTGCAGAAAGGCACTATTTGGCCTCACAGCAGTCCTGACCTGAAAGGATTTTAATTTTGATCCACATTTTTATGATATTGAAACCAGGGCAGTGATTATGTCCTTGAACCTTAGGTCCAAAGGTCCAAATTTTAAAAGTTCAAATTCAGTTCTCAACTATAAGTTGGGACCTTGTCTGCCTTATCTCTGAATCCCCTTGTGTTGGATATTGACTAGCATATTCAATGATAAATAGTTGATGAGTGAATGGATGAATGAATGAATGAATGAATGAATGAATGAATAAGGATTGATTTACTCAGATGGCTCTAAGTCATGAGAAATACATCTAAAAAGGATAGAGATTTAGGTCATGAGAATAGTACCTTTATGGGACAGGCACCCGGATTGCTGTGAATCATTGGGAAATGTTTTGCTTTATTTCCTGATATGTAAAGGAAAGGTTAGAAGAGTTTCCTTTAGAAGTGTCATTGGTTGCTTCAGTATTGCAGACACAAGTCCATATATACTTGTTCTATATACCAAGACACAAGTCCAGAGGTAGCTGATGACTTGTGATGGGACAAGCAAATGGACCTTCTAGAGCTGAATGAATCCTGGATGAACCATGCATGGAGTTTCCTGTGTGACCCTAAAGATATCACTAAGAGCCAGTCCTTTAAGAGCACAGCATATTGGCAAGTGTTATGGACTGAATTGTTTCCCCCATCCCCCAAATCCATATGTTGAAATCCTAACGCCCAGTGTGACTGTATTTGGAGATAGGACCTTTCAGGAGGTAAGTAGGTAAATTAGGTCATAAGGGGTTGGTGTTCTAATAAGAGACACGAGGAAGGTGCTGCACAGAGGAAAAGCCATGTGAGGACACAGAGAGAAGATGGCCATCTGTAAGTCAAGGAAAAAGTTCTCACCAGAAACCAACCCTGCTGGCACTTTGATCTTAGACTTCTGCTCTCCGGAACGATGAGAAAATAAATTTCTGATGTTTACGCCACTGGTGAAGTCTTTGGCATTTTGTTATGGCAGCGCTGGCAGACTAAATAAGCTAATAATCCTTTGTTACTGTTAAGCTGTCACTCTCACAAGAATGCTTTGGAGACTGAAACAGATAGTAATTGAAACATAGACACATCAAAGTCATGTAGGACCATTGTAGAAGTAGGACGTCAGAGTATATTGAAAGCTTTTCAACTCATGCATTTTTCTGAGTTTAGTTATGATAAGAAATGGAGAAAAATTAGGAGATGAGGGAAAACCACTGAAAATATCAGTCATTCCCAGATAAAATCACTAAGTGCTATTTTATATCAAGGGGGAGTGATGGCTGAGTTGTATTGTTAAGGCAAGACACACAAAAGGGCAAGATGGAGAAAAATAGGGAACAGGTCATCCAAAAGAAAGTTCACTCGTTACTATTGTCTTTAGGTAATATCTGATCCCATATGTGAGAGCTGTTATTTTGGGGGGAGCTGATAAATAACGGCTAAACCACAAGGGCATCTTTTCAGGATGATACTCTTTCTCAAAACATACACCTTCTCATTGCCAGGGCAAGCTAGTGTCTTCTGTGTTTATAAAGATCTTGAATAAGACTGAGTTTCCACCTTGAAAAAGCATATATGCAGAGAAAGGGACAGCCATGTTAAAATCAAATTTAAAGCTGATGAATTCAAATAATGGTTAAAAGACCTATTTTCTAGTAGGAATTAAAATAGAGGTTTATGCCACTTTGTTGGTAATCAGATTTTTTTTTTCTTTTGGCCTGTGGGACGAACTTAAATTTTTAAATGAAAACCACCTCTTAACACTCATCATTTCCTTCTTAAATTGCTCAGGTTATACATCTTAGCAGTGTGATGCATGTAAGTTCATACATGTACCCTTTTTGTTTTGGTAAATTATATCTCAGCATCATTTTAGATGACCAGGTGTTCCATTACTCTTCACAGTATGTGCGAGCCTGGATATAACGTGTGTGTATTTCTGTGAACAATTCTTATGTGAACTTGGATTATCATTTATGAATAACATCTAAATTGGGAATTATATCATCTCCTTATATAATGGAAGCAGATAGGGAAACAAAGTTACCTCTATGTATTTAAAATGATCTCATTCATGGCATTCTCAGCATGTGCCTTATGTGATTGCTAGAAATATTTTAAAATGGCATTCTTGAAAGTGATGAATCACTTCGACAGAGGGTGTTCTGAAAGCCTTGAGAAGACTATTGTGCTACGAGGTGTGATTTTTGCAGATACGCATGATCATTAGCGTCTGTCTTCTGTCACATCCAACGGTTTCAATTTAGGGCCAACCACGGGCAAGAGCCAGGTCAGGGAGACAGATGCTCTGAAAGGATTCAGTTCTCCACTATGACATCTTCTGAAATACTGATGGGTCACAGAATTGGCCTGACCCTTTCTTAGTTAAAAAAAAAAAAAAAGGCAGTAGGGATCTGATGTGATTCTGATGATCTGATACCATTACTTCTGTCTCAAGAAAGAGAGCCAAAAATGTAACAGCCTGATAAAGAATGTATAAAAAAAAAGATCCTTCAGTGAACTGTGAAGGGCCAGAAGTGGTGACTCATTATTGGAATTGAAATTCAATCCTTGATAATGCCTATATAAAAATAATATAAATAATTTGGAGTAAGATTTGAATAAAATTTTTTACCTTGAGAAATGAACTGATGCTTATATAAAAATAATATGAGTAATTTGGAGCAGGATTTGAATAAAATGTTTTACCTTGAGAAATAATGAATTGAATGATAGCTATCTGAATGGCAGGTATGGATGTTATACCTATTTTTGACTGATGCTTTTGTTTTTCCCTTTTTTATTAAAAAAAACTGAGGCAATGGTAGATCTGGAATGAATCAAGTTTTCCAAGTCTTTTACATTTTCTATCTGTTTTCATCCATAATTTAATCCCCTTCCGCTGAACCAGAAAAATATTCTTGCCAAACTGAAACAGAAGTTATTTTTCATCAGGTTTGATTTATGGTTCAAACTGGAGCTTACTAATACTTTACTGGAGGATTTCATAATCTCATTTCCAAACAATCTAAGGGCATTTAACAAGTATTTGATAATTAGAAATTACACTCGAAGGCAATTGTAAATAGTGTAGTAAGTTCAAATTGGTTTCTTACGGCGTCAGAAATGGCCCACATCAGAAGATATAATTTACTCTATTTGGAGGAATAAATTATATTTAAATGTGCTTATCGGAGCATTCAGTCCAGGAATTAGCCAGATATCATATTGATATAGAATATTTGAATAAATTACTACAAATGAGAAATAGCTACTGATTAAACATAACAGAGACGTAAAGGATATATTTTCATGAGAGTATAAACACAATATGTGAAATGCAGCCTTTGCCTTTACCCGGATGATCTCTTGTGTGGCTTCCACACACTCTCATACGTCCCCTTCCCTTGAGTGTGAGCTGGACTTACAGACTTCCTAATGGAAAGAATACAGTAGGGGTGCCTGATTGGCTCAGTCAGTTGAGCGCCTGACTCTTGATTTCCACTGAGGTCATGATCTCAGGGTCCTGAGATCAAGCCCAGCATTGAGCTCCACGCTCGCTGCAGAGTGCAGAGTCTGTGCTGAGGGAGAGCTCTCCCTCACCTCTTCCCCCACTCTCTCTCTGACTCTTACAAATAAATAAAATCTAAAAAAAAAAGAATATGATAAACATCATGGGATTTACTTCCAAGACTGAGAAAAAGCGATGGCTTCCATCTTGGATGTTCTCCTGTTCTTTCTTGGATCGCTTACTCTGCGCAGAAACAAGTGGGTGTGTGGTGAGGCAGAGCTGTGGGGAGGGACAAGTGTGCACGGATGCGAGTGTCCTGAGGCCTGCCAACAGCCTCACGAACCACATTGGAAGGGCATCCTCCCAATGTGGTCTTGTGGTAAGAACGTGGCCCTAGGCAACAGCTTGACTGTAATTTCATAAAAGACCCTGAGCCGGAGGCACTAAGCTAAGCTGCACCTGCAGTCCACAGAAATTGGGAGCTAATAAATGTTCATTGCCTTCAGCCACCCATTTTGTTACAAAGCAATAGATAGCCAATGGACCAGGGTGATTAATTCCTTAAATAACATTGGCTTATTAAACTGTCACTCCTTTATTTTAATGGGTATAATTTGTGAATGCTTTCTTACTAGAGACAACATGAATTGGATAATGCAGGTATTCTACCTAGCACATGAACTTTTTTTTATGTTCCACGTTATGTTATGTGTTACTATGTTACATGTTTTTTAGGAAGCAATTATGTTTAAAAAGGGATAGGAAGGTCTTATATTTGTTAGAGTATATTTGATTCCTAAATTTCAAGCATACTTACATCCAGGTGAAAGGGGGAAAATGTAGAAATAGAAATTATAAAATAATATTAAATCTATTAATTATAAAATGAAGAGCATATTGTATCTATCAGACCATCTTTGTAGATCTCTCTAAAATTAATTTTGTGTCACTACTCATCACATATAGTTAGATATGCTGTTTATATTCAGAACATAATTTTTCTGGCTCTCCCTCATAACTGCTTCACTGGATCCATGCCTATTTTTTCTAAGGCTAAATAATTAAGTAAATTAATTAGAAATATATTTCCCAGTATGTTCCACGAGGGGCTTAGGTGACAGATAAATGAGTATTTTATATGAGAAAATTCTGTTCTAATTATAGGAATCAAACATTTATAGTATTTCTAAATGTATATCAGTATACCTAATGGGAACTTATTACGTATGTCAATATGCCTAATGGTGACAAATTGATTATGATAATTTCCGCAGGTGGTCTCCAAGTACTTCTTCAGAGTGGCACTCCTGTTTCTGGTGTAGTTCCTAAATTGGGCAACAACTGTTATGTATATAAATAACGTACAGGAATTTTAGACTTCTATAAGTAAAACAAAGAGGTGTAACACAGTATGAAAAGGTCCCAGTGTTCCAGAGATGCTGAGGTCAGCTCCTTGTTTAAAAAAAAAAAAAAAGAAAGAAAAGAAAAGGTCCCAGTGACATATGCATATGCTTGCAACCTCTCAACTTCCAGAACCAATCCAAGCCTTCCATCATAATGAGAGTTTCGCTGGATCCAGCAGCCATTCCACCCCTAACAGACCGTCGCTCTGTTTTTCCAGGGGCTGCCAGTACTCTCTGGTTAGATCCCCACTTGTAAAAGTGAAGCAGATGCTTATTTGAAATGGGGGTCAAAATATAAATCGAGGAATTTAGACAAAACCATAGCCTATGGACAAGGCAGCCCAACTTGGAATGAAGAGTAGACAAAGCAGATGTGCTTGGCGTTCTGCTTGAAGTCCACTCTGATTTGTCGATTTTGTAGGCTGGTCTGGGAGTCAGTAGTCTAGCAGCTGCCCGCGGCTGTCTGAAAACTGGCTCAACTCTTGCTGCTTCTTGGTCGCTGTCATAAAGTGAACCTTAGCTACCAAGTATGCTTTAAGAACTGTGTCGCTCGCTTCCTTCTCCTTTCTCTCTCTCTCTCTCTCTCTCTTTTTTTTTTTTTTTTTTTTTTTTGCAGTGTGTTCTGTGTATCAGGCAAAATTTCATACTAACAGTCCAGGGCAATCATGGGTTTTTAATTTGCAACAAAGCACTGAAATGTCAGGCTTAATGAGAAAGAAAAGCATCATGCAGAGTGTGAGTACTTCAACTCCTTTGGAAAAACATTTTCCTGCCCAAGGTAATCAGCTTTCGCCGTGACACCTGTTGTACTGCAGGAGCATGGAGGAATCAACAGTGAATTCCTTCTTCTTCCCCAGTGCACTGCGTGAGCGGTGAAAAGGTCAGAGGAAGCGGTCTTGAAAGAACCAGCTAAATAACTGATGAAATTTCTTGAAAGAACATGAAACAAAATGTAATAGTCAGAATATTCTGCATTTAATCATTGCTTTCTCCCAGGGCTATTAGCGGCCTTTATTATCTCACTGATGGGAGAGTGAACAGTGAGGTGCTCGAAGCCATGGGTATGGGGAGGTCTCAGAAGAGGACTCTGGCACTTGCTGCCCCAACAACATTGTCTAAACCCTGTCATCATTTGTCATTCTGTTAAGACACAAGTTTGAATCGTGTGCATAGGGTGTACGTTGTGGACAATGAGTCCGCTAGCTTTTTTTTTGGGGGGGGGGCTTGCCTGGTTTTAATACCTGCAGTTGAAGAAAGTTTCACCAGCTCCTGCTAGAATTCAATATTGCTTTGGAATGCTATGGTATCTGCTAATTTGAGGAAGTACAGAGGAAGGACACTGCTGGCAAGTAGTGTTCAGGCTGCCAGAAATCCTCTGAGATCAGTATCTAATTTATATAAAGTTCTAGGGATAGATTAGGCTTTTATGACTGGTTTAGAACATTCTCTCCAATTAGAGCACTACTCATAAACTGGCCAAAGGCAAAGCTGTTTTCTTGATTGAAGATCCATGAAGAGTAAACCTGCATAACTCTCTGGGTACCCTGTTATTTGAGAGTTGCTATCTGAAGGGAATAAAGCGGCTAGAGAGTTGTTGGTGGTCTCAAATTTAAGTTTACAGAAAATGTAAAGTTTAAATGGTCTTGTTTTGTCCTGAGGATCTCCTTAGACAAGTACATTTTCTGGCATTGTCGTGGCCTTGAGATCGTGTTAGATTCTGTTGTCTGCAGATACTCAGTGGAAGCAATTTTCCCTTCAAATATTTTCAAAACGTGTTTTTTCAAACTAACTTTTGGTGGTTTCCTGGGAGGTAGTAACACCGGCATTTTGCAGAAATTATGCCATAATTGTTAAAGAGATAATGTTTTCCGAAAATCAAAGATAAGCACAAGGTCATTTTGGGAATCTTATCGCTGCACTGTTTGGCAGTGATCAAAGAAAATGTTGACATGCTTGATAGACATCGATACAACACTTTTTAGTTTAGATTTACAGAAGTCAAGTATAGTAATGAGCTAACAATAAAAAGAAAGAAGAGAGTTAAATTATACTTAGCAGTGACATCAAAGATTTTGAAGTTTATGTGTGGTAATGGCAGATCACAAGTGGAGAAAATAGGACTATACATCTTGGCCAAGAGTTGTTAATAGTAAAATCACAATCTTGCTCCTACAAAGGCAGATAATTTACTGCGAAGTCCTCGAGTTCGTTGGCTAAGAACTTCATTTTATGTGAACATTGACGGTGCAATATTGTCTCACAAGTTTTTTTTTTTTTTTCTCCATTAAACCTTGCAAACTGTTTCTCCCTGGGACAGGGAAAATGTCTATATTAAAGTGGGAAAAATGAAGACACCCACAAAGGCTCTCACTCTGTAGCAAGACAAGCTGAACCGAAATGTATTATCACTTAATGGTCATAGGTAATGAGTTTTAAATGGTTTCGTAACTCAGCCATTCTTTAAAAGTTAAAAGGAACTTTATGGGAGATGTTACCTTCCCAGAAAGCACAGCATATATCTGTTTGCTTATCTCATTGGAGTCCACGCTTCTAATCTGTGCCTGGTACAGCAAGACATGTTTCTGGAAGCTCAGGGGCCATCGAAAGCAAAGGACAAGGCTTGCTCTGTTATTTCCAGTTAATGGCCCTTTGGGAGGTATATTATTTCTGTCCCTGTGGATTCCCTTCCCTCTGTGACAACTCAGTTATGGTAAGTACGGATAGCATCGACCAAGAGCAGAAACATAAATCAAATTGACATAAGTCCAATTCAGAATCATAAATCAATTTGACAAAAGTTGAATTAAAAAATGTATGAGCTGAGTGAGATTGAGTGTGATCTTTCGAAGCTGTGTAAATAGAAAGATTTGGGCATAGTGTATCATTTTGGGAAGATTTTTAGGGACAGTTGAAATATTTGCCAAAAGCTCACCTGGGTCTCTAGAAGACTTAACTATCATTAAAATAACTTCTCTGTAGCATTTTTCTTTTTAAAATTGCTCATGGCAGTGATTACAGTGACTTATTCTTGCATTTGCCCTCTGGGATATGTTCAGTATATTAGATATTTTTAAAGAAAAATTCTACTTACCTTATTTTTAAAATTTTTGTTCACCTTACAATGTATCCTTATTTTGTAGATGTCCTATTATTTGTTCAGGTCATATTTTTACCCTTATATGTAGCTATTGTCCAGGCAGAGAAGGTAACCTTTCAAATTTAAGGTTTTAATATTTCAAATCTTTTTATACTCCCTGAATAAATCACTGTGCCGGCAGAACCACTCCAGTGGCCAAAACCATGTTCTTACATTAGGGGATATAATTTTAGACTGCTATTAAAGGACAGTTCCGAGAACATTGTCCTCCTATAAATGATTAAATGTTGTGTTAATATTGATTTTCTTTAGCTCTTTAAGTTGTTTCTTAGAAGCCCGTGATGTATCTGGACTTCGTAGAATTTTGTTCCTCTGGTATATGCTAACTTATTACTTGGAAGATTACTGATACATGACTACCCTCAATAATTCAGTCTTACTCTTTATTACTAAACTGGGGAAAATCTCGTTTTTCTTATTTATATGTTATATACCTCAATGTACCTGTAAAGTGCATTAGCAATATTCTGTGAAACATTTTCTGTTACTTCTAGTTCTCCCAAGTTGTAGAGGATATGAAGATGGAGAAAGGGTGGATTTGGGGGGAAAATATTTATAGACATTTCAAGGAGGTGGAAGTCTTCTCTTGCTGGCTGCTGTTTTGACTTCGCTTGTAAATCCACTTTCCAGTAGCTGCTTATGTCCTGTCTGCATGAAGGTGATCATGCCAATCCCCATTTATTCTTTTTTTCTTTTTCTTTTTTTTTCTCAAAGTGAAAGCCATATTAGTGAAGAGGTATGTAATAGTAGAAAGAAGGCTGGAACAAGTGTGAGAAAACTCATGCCCATAGTGGCTGTATAACTTTGGACAAGTGACCTAGCTCTCGGCAAACCCAGTTTTGTCATGGAAGGTGTCAGTTGAAAGACCGAGTGCTAAAACTCTGTGAGTCCATGACTTTCATTTGAGAACAAGGGAGCATCAGCTACCACTGTATCTCTCCCCTTAGGTCCTGGTCTTCTCGAGAATTTTTGGCTCTTCTCCTTTACCTTTCCTTACCTCAGCTCAATGAGCCGCTAGGTCAGATGTCCCGACGCTGTGGCCAGCACTGTGCCCCACACACACCTCTTCTTCCTGTCCCCAAGCTCACCTACAGAAGGAATGCCGGTGGCATCCCTGCTCTCTGCTTGAGGCATTCTCTTGTCCTGGGAGTGTGCTGTCGCCACACGTGGGCCAGATCAGCAGTGCTGAGGAGTGTTAGCTCCCCTGGGTCAATGCCTCACCAATAAAGGATGGAAGTTGGTGAAAATACCCGAGCTTCCTTACTCCACAGGAGACAACTCTGAGGGAGGTTTCTGTACTGTCTCTAAGAGCAGAAGCGGGGTCCACAGGGGGAATAAGTGGCAGTTACCCACAGAGCAAAACTAACTTCATTCGTTATCTTCCTTTCTCTGTCTTATATCCCCATTCCCTCCTGGTGCTTTCTGTAATAACTTCCTCAATGAACTGGTTGCATGTAAATCCTTATCTCAGGCTCTGCATTGGGGAAAAACACTTGTTTTGTCTGCTGTATGCTCCTCCTCCCTGCTTCTGAGACAGCACTGCTGGTTTGCATTTTAAAGTCATCACATTCTCATATGTCGGTCAGAACCTGCTTTCTTTCCCCCTAAGTATGTGAGCATTAGGTTTGTGTTACCTACAAAATTAGCTTCTGTTCCAGAGACAGTACTGTGGCCCATGCTCTTTCTGCTGGGAATGCCCTGCGCTTCCTTCCTGCCCTTTCTCCATGTCCCTGCTCAACCTTGTTTCTGTCCCCCACAAACCAAGAAACAAAGAAACACCGGCCCCTGCTCCTCCTTCTGGTCTCATCTGAAAGAGGGAAGTCTTTCTTCATACTTCAAAGATGACTGCTCCTACCCCCACTGGCCACCATTGCACCCTGGACTTTTGTTACAATATTAATTACCTGTATAATTACTTATCAACTATTTATTTCTCTTCCTAATGGCACACACTGCATGTTGCTTTTGGGATTTGCAAGCCTTAGGGGACAATGGAACAAGCATGGGGGCCTGGAGCCTGACACCCTTCCGACTTCCCTGCAGCCTCCCTGGATGGTTGTCCCTGCTTCCTGGCTCCCTGACTCCCTGGCATCCTGGGCCCCTCCTTTTCCCCACTCCCTACCTCATAACCTCTGCCAGTCTTTCCCCAGCAGGAGCCTGGGCATGGGCGCAGGGAGGGTCAGGGTGGACGTGTGGCCCTCACAGTAACCTAGAACCTGCTAGCACGTGGACAGTCCCTAGCTGGGACTAGCAGCACCTACCCTGTGGTCCATCCACTTGGTGCTGCGTCTGGCTTGGTGCCCATCCCTGATCCAGGCTTGAGTGCCTCTCAGTGCAAAGGTTTAAAGATCCTCGGGGGTGGCCCGTCTGTGCTGGTGAAGAGCCCACCGACCAGTGAGACACGGAACTTGATTTCTCCAGACCCTGCGCCCTCTGAGGCACTGCTCCTGTATCTCAGTGAGCATGTGTGCCGCCTGCGTTGCTGGATGCGCCCACGCTTGTGCCACCTGTGAGGGTCTACACTCGCCCCACAATCCTTATGCCCCAGAACACTCCCTAGGCTGGCTCTGTCCCTAATACAGGTTCTCTCCTTCACATTCTAGATTTTCTGAGTCCGGCTTCTATTTCTCTCCCTCGGTGGGCTTGTGGTACCCTTTGGGCAGGGATCACGTAATACGAATTATAATTCTGGTGATTCCACACATAAGTGTTTTGATATTTGCATTTGAAATGAGCATTGCATAATAAAAAGATGAAGAGTAAAAAAAAATGCTCATAATTTAAAATGTAAATGTGGCTTTACTGAAAATGCCATGGAACAGCAAAAAGCAAACAGGTAGAGACACCTTAACAGACAGGAGGAAGCGTTTTATGTATATGGAACAGCACTTCTTTCCTGCTTTCTGAACAAGGGGCCCCACAAATGATGTAGCTGTCTGCGCAATGAGGTCTCAGACCCGACCAGGTGCTCCATATGTATCACCTGGCTGGTTCCCCACAGAAAGCCTATGGATTGAACTAATTGCCTTCTCTAAAGAAATAATTCAGGTAAAAAATGAGGCTCTGGTTGTTATTTTGCTGTACAACAAATTGCCTTAAAGCTTAATAACTTAAAACAACAAGACTTCTTTTCATCTCTTTTGGCTCTGAGGGCTGACTGGGTTCAACGAGCCTGTCATCGCTCAGGCTCTATTATGTTGCAATCAGTGCCTGGCGAAGGCTCCCTCACATGTCCGGTGACAACCCTGGGTGTCGGCTGGGAGGCCAACTGGGGGCTGTCTTCTAGAATAATTCTATATGGCTTCTGCATATGGCCAGAATTCCCCAGAGCATGGGAGTTGGGATGCCGGAGAGAAAGAGGGAGAGAAGCAGAATGCTATTGTCTTTTCTGAGCTGACCCAGAGCGTCACTCCCCCCTCATAGTATTGGTTAGAAGTATTGACAGCAGAAGTCCATAGAATAATATACAGGTCCTAGGACTTACCAGCTGGGCCAGGGAGATCGCCCAGTTAGAGAGGCAAAACACTGATCACACGGTTGGGGCTCAACAAATGATAGTTACTCTTGTGTTGGAACTTTTCTTTTCTGATATTAAATATAGATCAGGGAACCTCTTCATCTTTTGCTCTTCAGAACATGATTTTGAATGTCCGACTCTAAGTCCTGGCTGCGTCCAACTGCTCGCTGTTAGCCTTTACTCAAGTCATGTAAGTTCCCCGAGCAGCGGTTTCCACCCACGTTTCTGTGCGAATTAATACTAGAACGTGTTCAGAATCACTTTGTAAACCGTTTAGGATGTGTGAAAGTGAGTTAGTAAAAAAAAAAAGTACAGTTCCACTGGCAAACTTGGTGGCAATTGCAATTAGTTCTGTAGATTTGGGTTTTGTTTTTATGAGAAGAACCATTGATAGCTTGTAGAAAATAATCACCTCCTGCCTTCCCCCTCCCGCTCAGCCCCCATCCACTTATTTGGTTGGTTGTTTCTTGGCGCAGATAACAGACAATATCCCATTCTCTCCTCATTTACTATCTTTGTAATTTTCCTAATCATATACCTTCCACCTTAGCACCGTGAGCTCTTCGATGTTTGTGGTTTAAGAAGCGTGGGAAGAGAAGGAAAATGGGAGAAGCCACAGAGGTAATGATTTCATCCTAGGGGAACCTGGGTGGCTCAGTCGGTTAAGCGTCTGCCTTCAGCTCAGGTCATGATCCCAGGGTCCTGAGATTGAGCCCTGCATCGGGTTCCCTGCTCAGCGGGGAGTCTGCTTCTCCCTCTCCCTCTGCCCCTCCCCCTGCTTGTGTGCGCTCTCTCTCTCTGATAAATAAAACCTAAACAAAAAATGATTTTATCCTAAAAATACAGCAGAACAAGGAATCCCAAGCCAACCTAGAAAACTCTCAACACCACCTGCCAATATAAATCTCTTCTTTCATTGATATTGACCCTGTAGTCTTCACTGTCCATCATAAAATGGGCACTTATCACCTCATATTCAGTTTTCATATACTTCTTATACATGCTTTATCTTCTCATTCAGCAGACCTGCAATCTCAGCTTTGCAGATTTTTGTGTCCCCTTGACAGTGCATGATAACGTTCTAGAATGTCTTATAGGAGTTCAGTGAATTCTCATGATACATTGATTTATATTAATAGTTTCATTATTGTATGTCCCATAGTCTCATGTTTCTCACTGAAATCCGCTTACAACGTACACTCTTTGTTGTTGGTGTAGTTGACACTTGTGTCTTCTGTTTTTCTCATCCACTAACTCCTTTTGGTTGGTCTGTGAATAGAGCTACTTAAGGAGCCCATATTTCCCCAGGGGAAGTAAAGATAATAGAACTTACTGTAAGTTTGAATAATGACTGTTTGCAGAGTGCCTACTGTGTCTGAGGCACTGTACTAGGCCTGTACCAACATCATTTTGTCTTCACTAGAGCTCTACTTTTGTGGCCCATCTGAAAAAAATGGCTACAGAGTTCCTTCTGAGACCACGGTGTTACAATTCTACATGTTGGAATGAAATTTCTGTTTTCTCCCTAGTGCTTTTAACATGCGCTTTCATTGCAACGTGGCTATTTTTTTCCAGCAGATTGTGTCCTCTGTGAAAACCAGAGCTGTATTCAACTAAACTATAATTCCCAAAGTGGTTAATATAGTGCTATTCCCTATACACATGCTCAATTACTGTTAAAAAGAATAGTTTAGACAATGCCTTGGCAGTATTTTAAAGCTGCAATTCTCAATTCCCCTTTGTCTTTTTTTCTTCTTAAAGATTTTATTTTTTAAGATTTTATTTTTATTTATTTATTTTTTTTTTGAGAGAGAGAAAGAGAGAGGAAGCCTGTGTGTGTGATTTGGGGGAGGGAGAGAATCTTCAAGCAGACTCCCACAGAGTGCAGGAGCCTCTGTTCCCAGGACGCTGAGATCATGAGCTGAGCCAAGATCAGGAGTCAGCTGCTTAACCAACTAAGCCCCCAGGCACCCCTTAAAGACTTTATTTTTAAGCAATCTCTACCCCCAATATGGGGCTCAAACTCACAACCCCAAGATCAAGAGCCTCGTGCTCTACTGAATGAGCCAGCCAGGAGCCAGCATCCCCCACCCGCCCTTTTTTTCCCCCCCGAATCTCTATTTTTAATTTACAAGTGTGTCTCTGAATGGAAGTCAAATTGGGGAAATCAGGTCTTCCATTTTACATATAAAATATTTCTATTTTATGCAAGTGCCTCCTCTTTAGTTGAATTTCATGACTTTGTTAATTTTTATGTATTTGAAATGAAATTCAGCATTAGCCTTTTCTTCAACCTTTAGTTTTTGGCTTTTTTTTCCTTGGTGACTTTTACACTTTGTACTATGTGATATTTCTTATTCTCGTCACTAAATCAAAGGTTTCTAAAATAAAGAACAAAAATACATTTAGCATAAGCTATGTATTATAAAAAGGTATTAAAAAATAGTCCTGCCCAAGTGTTTGAAAAAATTTCCCTGGTGGTACAGTTCTGTTCCATTGTTTTCAGAGAAGAAGAGTGAGCTTGTCTTTTTGTATTTTGATTTTTGTAATATTGAAACCAGTTCCTCAAATAACCCAAGAATTGTGTTTCTTTGAAGACAGAACAGTATCATTCCTTTAGAAGTCTGTAAAAAGAGACAGTGAGGAACACAAAGTTGCTATAAGCCAGGGTCTTCCCAATTTAGCATGCAACAGAAACACCTGCAGATTTCATTAAAACATATAGTGCTGTGCCCACCTCCAGAATTTCTGCTTCAACAGGTCAGGGATGGGGCCTGAGAATTTGCATCTCTAACAAGTATACAGGTGATGCTGAGGCTGTCCTTCAGAGACCACAGTGCTGTATGCTTTCACTGAAAGTCACTTTTTAAAAAAGATTTTACTTATTATAGAGAAGGCGAGAGAGAGAGAGAGAGAGAGAGAGAGAGAGAGCATGAGCTGGGAGGTGGGGGTATGAGCAGAGGGAGAGGGACAAGCAGACTGCCTGTAGGGAGCCCGATGCAGGGCTTGATCCCAGGTCCCCAGGATCATGACCTGAGCCGAAGGTGACCTGAGTCAAAGGCAGACGCTTAGCCAACTGAGCCACCCAGGTGCCCTCACTGAAAATCACTTCTAAGGTGGCTCTTATGGTATTATAAACTGTTAGGCTCCAAATAACTTCAAAAAGAAAAATTCTGGTGACCTAAATCTATTATTACATGAATGTAATCTCTAACACTTTGAGATGAGTAATTTTTTTTTCTTACCTGTAGAACTTTGTATGTGTGTATGTGTATGTAGTCCAAGAAAAAAAAAAGGAAACTCATCTGAGCAACAGTACCTGCTTACCTTTGCATTTTTTTAGATACTGCCTTGAGTATTGTACATCTAAAATTACTTTAAGCATATTCATGAATTTCTTTCAAGAATATTCACTGGATGCATATTATGTGCCAGTGTCCCAGGAGAGATGCACTAGGGCCCCGCATAGATACGGAGTTCGCATGTATATTTCCATGCTATGCACCTGCCATATGGATTCCAACAGCTGTCTGAAAGCAGAGCAGGCCCAAAGTGAGGGTTCTGACTGAAATATGCCCCTCACGTTCCTTGTCATTAGAATTCATCCCCAACATAAAATACCATAGCATACTGAATTGGAGTAATCGAGGAAACAAAACTTTTCACAAACTTTGTCCAATTCTGAAAACTGATAAACAGATGGAGTATGCAATTAAAGCCAGGAAGTTGGCTGACTTCTTTTCTAGAGGTGGCTGGGTTCTGTCTCTTCTCAGAGCAGTTCATGTGGAGTCGCTAATTATTCCTAGCCATTCACCATCTACATTTAGATACATAGCACTTATATAACATTTCCTGTGTGCTTAGCACTTTGCATATATTAACATTTAAACTCTTGTAGGCACTTTGTATATATTAATTCTCTGTAATAATCTATGAGATGGGTACTTTGAAACACCTATTTTGGCCATAGGTGCTTAAGGGATTGGCCCAGAGATGTTAAAAAGAACAAAAGAAAAAAACACCTGTCCAAACTGCACAGCAGGTAAATGAGGTAGTTGGGATCAGATTTCAGCAGTCTGTCCCCACAGCCTATGCTCTTCACTGCTAAACTCTGACCTGTGTGATGTCACTGGTCCTTGTAGTCTATGTGTTAGCTTGTGGTTTGCTTTTTAATAAGTAAATATCTTTCTTTTCCAAATAAGAGAAGGGTCTTTGGGGGCAGTTTCTAGATACAACACCTCTTGTGTTCTCTAAGGTGTCAAGCATCGTACTTTACATGTAATCATTATTCAAAAAAAAATACTTTCCAAATACAAATTGGTTGCAACTTCCAATGGTACAATATGAGAAAATACAAATCTCTATTTCTCTAGATTGCTAGACAGATCGATAGAACAAGCTAGGGATATACTTATTTTCTATCTCGAACTACAATTATAAATCTTCCATACATACCTAGATCAAAAATATAGTTATATGAATTCAACTGTTATGAAAGATATTATTATTAGTTTAATAGGCAGACTGGCCTTGAAATCTGAAATTCAATCAGAAAAACAAAATATTTTATAACTAGATGGAAACTCAAATATCACCTCATCCAGCCCCCTTATTTCACTTATTCAGCAGAGGAATAGAACAGTCCAGTTATGGACTCTAGGTGACCCATACACTGTAGTGTTACCAGGAAAAACTAACCCAGATCTTTGGTTAGTCTGAAAACTGGGCCCTATATATGAGGGTGAGGAGAGATCAGAGAAGGAGGCAGATCCCTCTAGAGTGGTCAGCAGGCGGTTAGATAAGCAAGGGAAACTGCATACGAAGCTTGTCTTGGGCAGCTGCAAGATCTCTGCACCTGCCGGTCAAAATCTAAAAAGTTTATACAGAAGTCTCAGATGGGTTAAGTCACAAATGCTGTGTAGACGTTCTAACAACATATTGCTCTCTCAAGGCTGTGTCCTTGGAAATGGCTCCCACTGTGGGAACGGTGGGCAAAATGTACTTTTCAAGGGCAGGAGAGCAGTGAGGAGCCTCTGATTCCTTGGGCCAGCTCTCCGGTCAGTCAGAGGTCATCTGGCTCCCCCCGCCGAACATCTTTCAACTCTGATTTGAAGCCTCTTTTTACCCCAATGTAATCTGTTTTCTTTGGTTTTTAAGACAGTCCTTCCCGAGGTAGTATAGACATAGTTTAAAAGTAAGTTTAACTTTTTCCAAGAAAATGTCTTCCCTTTAGCAAACAAACAAAACATCTAATCTTCAGTAATCCTAGATTTCCAGACTTCTCAATAGGAGATATAGAAGACTTTTCATGTTGTTCTTTCGAGATGACATCCGGATGTTTATGTGGAAGTAGAATAGTCTTATGTATTGGTTTGCCTTTGCTGTGGAACAAGCCAGTGTGACGAATATAATGGCTTAAAAAAAGAACCTTTGGTTTGGTTTGGCAATTTGTGCCAGGCCGTTCTTAAGGTGGGACTTGGCCGAACTCAGCTGGGCTTTCTAACTCCTCAGCTGTTACTTGGCAGGCCACATGAGGACTGGATGATTCTCCATAACTTAGTTCATGTTTGATTGTTGTCTTACTCTCAGTTGGGGTATAAATCCAATTAAGCCACATGTCTCTCATCAACCAGTAGGCTAATCTGGGCATATTCACACGGCGGCAGTGGCAGAAGGCCCAGACACAGCAAGTAGGTAAGCGCTTGTATCATTTTTGTTAATGTCTCGTTTACATGGCAAATTACATGGCCAACCTAAGATTCAAGGGGTGGCAAAGTGGAAAGCCATTAAATGAAAGGGGGATAATCGTGTTTCAATAAACTACTATAGTTTGTCCTTTGATCCCAATTAATTCACTCTCTCCTCACTTTCAAAATCCCCATATCTCCTCCTCAGACTCCCCAGAAGTGTCAATTCCAGTTTTAGGCTCGAAGTCCAGGATCTCATGATGTAAATAAGATCTGAATGTTACTCCTTGGATGTGTTCCTCTTGCTCGCATGAACTAAAGAAAACAGTGAATAAAAACACATGTTATCTGTGCCTCACCTACAAATGGAGACAAGGATAGGATAATTATAATTGACTTTTCCATTCAAAAAAGGGAAGAACAGGAGACAGCTAGCAGGTGCTGATCCATGCAGTTCTGGAACCCCTCGGGGCAAATGCTGTCAGTTCTGCATCTGGGGCCAGGGAATGTGTCCTGGTTGGGGCCCAGTTCTCCTTAGAAGTAGCTTCCCAGGACAAATTTATTAACTTTTCCTTGGGAATGGTTTCTTGGTCACTGTTTTCTATGGATCTTGACTCCAGTCTTTGGGTTTATGGATCTATCCCCTGAAACTTTTTTCCCCCCACAAAAATTACCTTCAATTGCAACTGAGTAGCTTTCTCAGCTTGCTTCCTCCCATAGACAGTTGAGATACAGAAGATATTTTTTTTTTATTTTTAACAATCTTAATTCCTTTTACTCTAATCTAGTCCTTTTACTGATATATCTTCCATAAAAGCCGTGGAATTTCCATATACCAGATTAGGCTACTCTATTCAATAAAATCCAAAATGTCAATTGTTTTGAGACTGCACCTCTCCTTTGGCTTAATACATACATTTTTGGAGATTAAGCTTTTATGTAACCACACCCTTATTCTTCTCAGAAGCCTTGAGTGTATTTTGGAGAGGACGTTCCACACCCCTTTGAATCTTGAAGGATTTTAACAAAGCGTTTTGCAGACATATCCTTGATTTGATCTTTTTTCATAGTTTAGTCCTCACTTTATCTGATACTAATTTGCTTGGAGGTTCCTCAAAAAGTTAAAAATAGAACTGCCTTATGAGCCAGCAATTACACTACTAGGTGCATGTACCCAAAGGATACAAAAATACTGATTTGAAGGGGTCCATGCACCCCAGTGCTTATAGCAGCATTGTCAACAGTAGCCAAACTATGGAAAGAGCCCATGTCCATGGACTGATGAATAAAGAAGATGTGATATATAATGGATTATTAGTCATGAAAAAGAATGAAATCTTGCCATTTGCAACAATGTAGATGGAGCTAGAGTGTATTACGCTAAGTAAAGTACGTCAGTTAGAGAAAGATAAATACTGTATGATTTCACTCATATATGGAATTTAAGAAACAAAAGAGATGAATATGGTGGGGGGCATTGAAAAAAAAAAAGGCAAACCAGAAGACAGACTTTGAACTATATTGAACAAACTGAGGGTTGCTGGAGGGGAGGTGGGCAGGTGCAATGGGTTAAACGGGTGACAGCCATTAAGAAGGGCGCTGGTCCTGAAAAGCAGTGGGTATTGTATGTAAGTGATGAATCACTAAATCATACACCTGAAACAAACAAACAAACAAACAAACAAAAGAAAAGAAAAAGAAAATAATTTGCTAGCTGGAGATACTGGAAGTGAGAAACAATTTTGTTTTCCAGCCCAACTTGTCCTACCCCTTTATTTTCCTTTCAAATTCTGTCTGAAAAAAATTCTGTCTGAAAATGGTTTATTTTTTGCATTATCTCTCTCTTTCCACACCTTACCATGGGAGCTGAAAGAAGCCAGCTGATACTTGCGGCATTGTGCTTGGAAGCCATCTTGTCATGCCCACAAGCTTATCAGATAAAT
Organism: Ursus maritimus; assembly: GCF_017311325.1. Lineage (NCBI taxonomy): Eukaryota > Metazoa > Chordata > Mammalia > Carnivora > Ursidae > Ursus > Ursus maritimus. The sequence continues at coordinate 69,167,383 of NW_024426663.1, forward strand.
TCTTTGTCTTCCATGTAACTACAGGTGACAGTTTGGCCACTTGTTTTTCTACTACATAGCCTTGGTCAGCCTTTGGAAGTTTCCTTACTGCTTTTCCAGCTTCACTTTACTGCCCAGTCCTATATCAAATGCTGTATATTTTTAGGTTAGTCAACAGGAGCACACCCCTTCTAGGTATCTTTTTATATATCAGTTAACTTGTTTGTGCTAAAAACAAAACAAAACAAAACCCCCAAAACCCCCCAAAAAAACAAAAAAAAAAAAACACAACCCACAAAACGTAGTGGTTTGAAAAACTAATCTTTTAAAAATGTTATTTATTTTCTTTTTCAGCCTATAATTCTGTGGGTCTGCAATTTGGGCTGGGCTCAGTGGTGGCTCTTTTGATCCAGGTGGGCTTGGCTTCTCTCTCTTGGGCTAGGTAGCTCATGTATCTGCTGTTAGCTGGCGGGTTCGTTGGGGGCTAGCTTATCCAGAATGGCCTCAAAAACTTGTCTGGTGATTGGCTGCTGTTACTTGAACAGATGGTATGACTGCGTCACGTGTCTCTTGTCATTTAGCAGGCTCGCCAAGATTTATTCACATGATGATGGTGGCAAGAGATCCCAGCAGTGGCAAATGGGCAAGTCCCCGTGTGTAAGCAGCTTTCAAATCTTTGCTTGTGTCACAATTTGCTTATATCCTCTTGGCCAAAGCAATTCACAAAGCTCATCCATATTCAAGAGCTGGGGAAATAGATGCTCACTCTTGAAGTGAAGGATTGTGGCATTTAAAAAATCTACCACATCCTGGACATATTCATTTTGACCACAATCTACTTTCCACTGTCTAATTTTCAGCACCCATGAAATTCACAAGGGAAATGGGACTTGTGTCATAACTACATTTTGAGGATGTATTTGGTAGAATACACTTCAGTTGTATTTATTGCATATATGAAAATATATTCTGAATACAAATAACAAAGCAAATATTTACCTGACCTTTTAAGCTTTATGTACTATTGATAATACCTGCGTGTTCTGGGTTACTATGGAGTTGTTCTCTTTGATTACTAATCTAAATATTTGCATAAAACAACACAGGGGAGGTGTGTGTGTGTATATATATATATGTGTGTGTGTGTATGTATACATGTATATATATAATGTGCATGCGTGTATATTTGCAATGTGCATATATGTGTGTGTATATATTATATATAAGATGTGTGTGTATATCTAACATTGTCTGTATCCACTGTATCCCCTTCTGGTGTACTTTCTTGAATTGTGGAGGCTTAAAAGATAAAACTAAATTTCCCAAACTCCTTGCATTTTCATATTATCTGAGATTTACCAAGCAGACTTATAGCTGAGATTTGGAATGTGGAAATAAGTTACATTATGTGTAGCTGAGTGTAGGAATAGAGCATGCTGAAGGGGAGAATTCTGATTTTTCTGGAGTAGCTATAAAACAGGTCTTCAATAACAAAAATGCAAATATTGTTTTGGTAAGTTTGCATCTCAACAGGAAACAAAAGATGCTTTATTTATAAAGGCACCATTGGTAAAGGTCTGTGCAGTGTGTTGGAGATATTAATGAATGCAGCAAGAACCCTGGCCCAACAGCAGTAGGAATGCCCTCTAACCCTGTCCCAAGAGAATGAAAAATGAATATTCTACTGGAGTAGAGAGGGAGAAAGAATTGTGCAGGGCAAGTTGTCTAGAGAAAAACAGCCATCCTGAGGCAACCTACCAGAAGAGGGAGGGACCTAAATGAATAATCGTCATAAACTCTGTCTTTCTTCTCTCCAATCTTCTCTCAGTATCCCTCCTGGTCCATCCAAGGAGAATCCATATGGGTCGTTGGCTTGTTAATGGAATCTGGTAGATCAGCCTCTTGGGGCAGAGAGCCAAGTGGAAAAGGGCTGAGAGTAGATCTGGAAGAGCATATGGCCAATATCTGGTTCGAGTGTGTTGTAGTTGTCAAATATTTGATTCATAGCATATTAAGTGGTAAGCAGAAGCCATAGTGGTGTTTTCCCTAGAACAGTAATGAAGTTCTGTTCTGACTGCAGTTTTCCTGCTGTCTAGCATCCAAATTTGGTTCTTTGGCTGACATAGAAATTCTTTAAGCTACCTAATGCCCTTAATAAGTCCTTTTCGTCTTAGGAGGGATTCTGTTGTTGGGAACAAAGAATCCTACCTATATAGTAGTGATGAGAGTGAATGAATGAAAGAATAAGTAAGTGAAAATAATCTATGACCTTGCTTAAAATTGAAAAAAAACAAATTAAAGCATAAGATAAATGTAAAATTATGTTAGCATTAAAGACCAAATATTTTGGTAACTTTAACATTCAGTATAGTAATAGAATATTATTTGAAATGACCAGTGTCTTTAAATCTTAAAGAAATATACAGGGTGTAGGGGCGCCTGGGTGGCACAACGGTTAAGCATCTGCCTTCGGCTCAGGGCGTGATCCTGGTGTTATAGGATCGAGCCCCACATCAGGCTCCTCCGCTATGAGCCTGCTTCTTCCTCTCCCACTCCCCCTGCTTGTGTTCCCTCTCTCGCTGGCTATCTCTATCTTTGTCAAATAAATAAATAAAATCTTTAAAAAAAAAAAAAGAAATATACAGGGCGTAGAAGAGAAAAAAATGTCACCATCAGATGTATGAGAAAACTGCTTAGTGACATCCTTCAAAAACCACTAAAGCTATTTTTTTATAGGTTGGTTATCTATTATAAATCCCAAAGATTTTTGTTTATGTGATAAGCTTCATTATGATTTAGATATAGCCCAATATCACAACCAATTGGATGTCCCTGATACCTTTTGGCCCCTATTTACAGATGGGCATCTTCTTCCCAGGGGGAAAAAATATGCCCTGCTCTAAAATTTCAGAGAGTTTATGGACTCCTATAAGGATATGTGTGAACTTGAAGTTAACAGTCCTTGCTTTGGAGAGCTATGAAGAAATGAGATAATTAGAGGTAGATGAAGGCCTGTGGTTATCACGTAGTCAGTGGCAAGAGCCCCCGCTATAGCAATCCTAAAGTTATTCCAAAGAGAGACCCGGTTCATTGGATATGACCTGGCATATTTTGTGGCACTTTGTAGACCTTGTCTAAGACAAAAGGACCTTGATCTAGACTCAGAATTGTTGATCAGCGTACATTAAAAAGAGTTTGCTGACAAGCTGAGATGCCTCTAAAACTTGTTAAATAGCAGAACTAATCCTTTTCTTCTGAATTTATAATAACTGGAGAAGTATATGACTTTGCACCAGAGACCACATTTGCTTTTATTGAAGTTCTTGAGCTGTGGCAAGTCACACATTTCCTGGAGTCTATTTGAGGCAAGACAGCAAAAACTGGCACAATTCATATCTAAAATTGGGAAACTGTATTGAATATGATCCATTACATTTATATTAAATTGTGTTTTACATTTTAAAACCGTTAGCAGTAGAAAGAAAATATATGTGGTGAGGAAGATACACGCATAAAGGCACACTCTGAGTATATTTGAACATTATCTTTGTCACTTATAAATCAGCCTTCAGCAACATCTTCAATAACAAAAATGCAAAATATCTGCTATTTTAAGTATTCTCAAGGCAAGTAACAGGGTGTGTGGTGCATATAACTGTTTTTCCCCGCACCCCTACATGTTATACCATCTGGACTCAAGTAGTTTTTAGGGGGTTGATTAGGCTTTTGTTCTCCTGTTTTTTATTCTTTTTTTTGTAAACCATTGTTTCTTTGAGAATTAAGATAAATGAAGATAAAAAACAAGCGTAGTAGAATTGTGCACATAAAACACAGGTTTTCCAGGAGGAAATTATAGGAACAAGGGGGATATATTAGAATATGACTCGTGAGGTGATAGTGGAGCCTCCTACTTTGTTAACTATAAACATCTTTTTTAATTTAAAAGGTTATCATTTAATGTACTAGTACAGCCATTATGAATTGGGGTGTTATGTTTATTCAGGTTAAAAAATAATTTTATTATAAGCTTCTGAATTGTCCATTCTGTTGATTTACAATTCTCTCTGCAGTAGCCCTGATCTTTCTTTTTTTTTTTTTTGTATTTTATTTTTTTATAATAATTTTTTATTATATTATGTTAGTCACCATACAGTACATCCCTAGTTTCTGATGTAATGTTCCATGATTCTTTACTTGCGTATAACACCCAGTGCACCATGCAATACATGCCCTCCTTAATACCCATTACTGGCCTATCCCATTCCCCCCTCCCCCGAAGCCCTCAGTTTGTTTCCCAGAGTCCGTAGTCTCTCATGGTTCATTCCCCCTTCTGTTTACTCCCCCCCTTTCTTCTTCCGTTTCTTATTATAACTCTGTCTTTTTGGAAATCAAACAAGCTTTCATTAGCAAGTGTCTTCTTTTATGTGAAGCTTTAAAAATGTAAGTTACATTCACTTTATAAGAAGGAAAATGGGGGGCAAAATGTTTGGAACGTGAGATCAACTTGTTAATTAAATTCTTCATCACCATCAATTTGCATTTGGGAGACTAAATATGCAAATAGCAGTGGTGACACTATATATAAAAATAGAACTCTGACCCACGGGGTCAGTATAGCAGCAATCAGTACAGGTGACCAGCAACTGACAGCTTTCCTTATTTGTGCCCCTGCTTCTACTTTAGGACCAACTGGAAAAAGCCAAATATAAAACCCCCAACCAATCGCATAGGATGCCCCACTTCTGGTTAGCCCCTCTACAACCTCCTCATGCCAGTAATGGCCTCCAGTAATGGCATACCTGAAGCCTTTCCTTTTTTTCCACTAGAAAGCTAGTAGGTCTCCCTGCCTTTGAGTCTCTGCCAAACATGAGTGATGTTGGCTGACTCCCTTGCTGTAGCAAATTGAATAGACTTTGCTTGTTGTCAGTTGCACAATCTCCATTCATGTCCTTGTTTATTTAGGTCTTCCTCCCTTAGCACTCCGAGATTATATCTGTATTGGTTCTTACATTAGAAAAATAGTATGTTTGCTTACTTGCCTTCCCCATGAGAGTGGGATACCCTAGAAGGAGGCATACCTTACAGTGTATGGCAGCTTATGCTACAGAGTAGTATTTCTGAGAGAAATATGTATCCATTTATTTGTTGAATGGATGGGCTATTCTTAGCACTGTGTTACTGGTAGGACATCAAGGGACAGCATACATGGACTCTAATCTCAAAACAGTTAAAAAATTTCTCAGTACTTTTCTAGGCAGAAGTTGTCCTTATAATTTTTGATGATGTCTAAGGATAATGGGATTATTTCTGAAAACAAGATGGCATCATTGTGGATTCAAGGACTACTATTTAGATAGAGTATTTTTACCAGTTTCATAAAATTTCATGACTCACTGAACCATTTTACTCTTGCTCAGTTTTAGACCAAAACCCTATTTAGTGGTTCAATTTTAGTTTGCTCTTAATGGAAATTTATTCCTGCCAGCCCCTTAAAATCTTAATGTTCAGGAATTATAGGTTTAGAACCCTATTTCTTGTTTTCCACTACATTGTGAGATAGTTTTATGCTAGAATTTGTTCCCACATGACTCATTTAGGTGAAAGAAATTGACCAATATTTAGAGGAATGATACTCCTCAAAAATTATTCTTTCTCTATTCTTTCTTTGAGGTTATCTTAATTTTATTTCTTTCTAGCATCTATTCCATTATCTATTCTATTATCTACTCTATTTATATCAATAAACAATAGAAGAGCAAAGCAAGCATTTTCTTTGCTATGTTTATTCTTTTCCTTTGCCCCAAAGGTTTTTCTCACAGTTCTTTATCTATTGAAAATACAATTTATTCTCTTTTCTATCCTTCCCCCATCTCTTTCTCTGCCTGTCATTCTTCAAATATTCTTGAGCACTAACAGTACTAGGCATTGGACATACAGTGATGAACAAGACAGATACAACCTTTGTTCTCACGAAACTTACACCTAAATGGAAGAAGATACACAAGTTAACAGGACAGCTAAAAAATATGTGGAAAATGCTATTAATTACATAGCCAGGGAGATGCAATAGACAGGGACTAAGAATTGATTGCAATAATTCTCCAGAGAAGTCTGTCAGGGAAGGCCTCTCTGAAGATCAGATATGTAAGATAAATGTACTCTGTTCCCTTTATTTTTCCTATGCTTCAGTTTGAATTAATACATTTCAAAATCAAAGTTTCATCTATTAATTTAAGGTTTCTAAAATTCACATATTGTGACCTCACTGTTGGCTGCAGGGTGTGGGCCACAGGAGGAAGAACTACACATCTTTTCCATTGAGAAGGTCATTCGGTATATGCTTGTAACTTAACCCATGAGCTGTTTATTGTCATTCAAGGATAATTATAGAACATAATCCAGTCTACCACAATAGACTGGATACCTTAGTTTCTTCAACTGAAAATAAATGTAAAATTGACAGCATTTATTTCAGGAGTTGGCAGACTTTTCCTGTAGCAGTCTATATAAGCAAATATTTTAGGCTTTGCAAAATGCATGGTCCACTAAAACTACCCATCTCTGCCTTTGTAGGATGAAAGCAGTCACAGATGCTATGTAAATGAAGAAGCATGACTGCATTCCAATAAAACTTTATTTACAAAAACAGATGGTAGGTCAGATTTGGCCTACCCTAATGGCTCTGAGTTGTAAATGAGGTAATTGACTTACATACTAAGCACATTGTCACAGTGTGAGTCCTCAGTAAATGTGTTATATTTAGTAAAATTATGATTAGTATTACTATGGGTCTTATAAAGGTGTCAAATCCAGAGCAAAATTCTCAGTTTGATCCATCATCAAACATTTACTATTGTGTTCGTCCTTAATATTCACTTATATTTGGGGTTCCTTTAAGCCTTAGCCAAGTGAGCAATGGTTGAATAAGCTGAGGAGTTCATGGGTAATCCTGGTTGACTCTTAACCGAAATATGTTTTTATTTTGGTTTTTCCGTTTTTTTATGTCAGACCAACTTTTAGTGCTTTTAAATAATATTAGAAATAATAAATGTCTTACCCATAGCTCCCCAAAGGGCTATGTGCTATAATCAGTATCCCTGAAAACAGAACAGTTTGTAGCCTACTTGGGTATTTTCTATCCTCTCTGTTCTTGGAGTCCTTTTTTCCTTTATTTGTGTCTGTTCTTACAATGTATACCTCATCACTGGGCCCTCTTATATTTTCATTTTCTTTGTGTGTAACCTCACAGCACAATGTGCAGGTTAGAAACAAGATGATTTAAAAATTGCTGCTGCAGTTTGCCTGGAAGTTTCTTTCAAGTTAGGAAGAAGGGTTTTTAATTTTTTTTTCTTGGCATCAAGAACAATTAGATTAAGCTTGAAGATTCCCATTTGTATCAATTAATGTATACTCTTCTATTTTGTGTGGCTGTATTACTTATTTTGAAATGCATTTAAGTACATTAACACAGACCAAGTTGAAAAAATGTAAAATATTTTTGGAATTGTTGGAAGACTTTTCCCCCCCAACATGAAAATAAGCATTAGGCCAAAGAAAGCAGTGCTAATGTTAGGGAAGGTACAAACATTTACCTTTTAAAGTGCTGTCTTCATTTATCATTATAAATACTGGTGGGACAATAAATTGCATTTTAGTTTACATTGGGTATGATTTACATTGAGAAAAAATTAATTACTTAAATTCAATTACATAAAAATGTGGTGGTTTCCAAGACGTCTCAAAATATATATTTAGTAATCGTGGAAGAGAGAAAAATTCAAGGATCTGGAAAGCACATCAAAGCGAAATGGTGGAGACAACTGGAAATGTTACGTGTGTGAAAGAGAAGAGCGGTCATTGGGGGAGGACAGGATTGCAGCTTTCAAAGTAATGTAAAGGTTGATATATTGAAGTGGTATCAAATTTTAAGCTATGAAATTCCCAATGGCACAAGTAGGAGGAAGGACTTTTTGCAAGAGGGCAGAATTCATGATGTAAATCAATGTTTTGGACCTGTTTTGAGTTGTCAAGTTGATGGAAGATGTACTTATCAATGACATGCAAATGTTTGCTTCGGATTTCAGTCTCATAAATCAACTACATTGGGGAAGGAGTTTGCATGGACCCCAGATTAAGAATGCACAGAATAAAAAAGAAAACTTTCTAATAAATAGAAGTGAAATACACAGCCTGATGAATTTCCCATCACAAAAAGAATTCAGGTAGACCGGAGTGAATACATAATGACCTGTCTCAGATTTCACAGAAAGAATTGTTGTTTATTTAATTAATTGTATACGTTCCCTTCATTGGTTTTCCCAATGGTTCTTTGATCAAAGATACATTTAGAATATATTTTTTAAAAAAGGTAATATCTTCTGCTCAGCAAATTTGTTGAATCCTTTCCTCCAAGTATTTAAGTCTAGGCTAATTGAAACCTTCATCCATATAATAGTGCCTGCACAGAAATGAATCAGTAATTAGAGCAAATCCTTAACAAGACCCATTTGAAATCATTACAGGTTATTGAGTGTGCTCTCTATAGCAGTACGGACAGTAGCAGTCTACCATGAATACTGTGCTCATTTGTATACTTTATCAATTCTTTAATTTTAAATATATAGTTCATAAAATCTTCCCATTCAGAGATTTCTCTGAAAATTCTGTTATTTGGCTTACTCGGGAATTTAGGAAACCAAGCTTGTTTTGAAAGGTGGTTTTTTTTTTTTTTTTTGAAAGGGAGGGGATTCAGAACTCCATCTAATAAAGGGAAATGCATTTTGCCCAGATACAATACTAAAACGAATCTTCAGCCTGGATTTTTAAATGGTAAAATTGAATATAGATGCATTATCTAGCCTTTTCACATATCCATCTACAGGTTTTTAAAAGCGGCCCTCTAAGATGGATGCAATTACCACCAATTTATCCTGCATTTTCTGAGAGACTGTATGGTATGGTTCAGACAAAATGTGATCCTTCAACCAGGGACACCAGCATTATCTGTAAGCTGGTTACAAATGCGAATTCATGGCTACCCCTTAGTCTTCTCGATCAGAACCTCTGGTGATCAGGTCCAGCAACTATTTTTTTTTTTTTTAAGATTTTATTTATTTATTCGACAGAGATAGAGACAGCCAGCGAGAGAGGGAACACAAGCAGGGGGAGTGGGAGAGGAAGAAGCAGGCTCATAGCGGAGGAGCCTGATGTGGGGCTCAATCCCAGAACGCCGGGATCACGCCCTGAGCCGAAGGCAGACGCTTTAACCGCTGTGCCACCCAGGCGCCCCGCAGCAACTATTTTTGACAAGTTTTCCAGGAGACTCTTATAACACTGAAGTTTAAGAACCACTGGTGTAGTTGAAACTAGGTGGGCTTTGTGGTCAAGCAATCATTTAAATTTGAATTTCTCTACTTACTAATTCTCTAAGCTATAGGATATGTCTGTGCCTGTTTTCTATAAAGCAGGGATAATGAACTTTTCAGGGATGCTAGAGGGTTAGTGAAAATGTATGAAAAATAATCAAGTTTAGCCAGCATACATAATTGGCAGAGGGTTTTTTTTTAACTGGAGTAATGATATGTACTATTTGAGTTTTTACTTGGTACCAAGGTAACTACTTTGCATATATTAGCTCACTTAATCCTCGTTGCAACCTTATTTGTTATGTATTCTTTTACCCATTTTACAGAAGAAGAAAGTAGGGTATAGGATAGTGAATTTTCAGCTACATGATCTGCTGAAAATTGAATAAATTTTAATATACAGCTCCAGTGGTAAATATTTATGTTGAATTTGCAACTTTTAATTAAGGATATTTTGTTTGGGATTGGTACTCTGTGTTCTATTTTGAATTTTAAAAATGCAAAAAAAAAATCATTTGTCATTAAGTGCTGATTCCCAAATGAATGTTACCTGCTTATATCTCACTGTATCATCTACACAGTGGTTTATTCATTGGTTCACTAATGGCTAATTTAATTTCTTAGAGTATTTCCATCAGCTTTAAACCATTGTCGATGATGCTCTGAGTTAAATAATGCCAGAAGCCTCATTGAGAGCTACACTTAATCGTTTTTCATATTTGTGGTTTGAAAAGCACTTCTTTAGTGCATTATCATTTTTTGCAGTGTGTGGATTGAACCTAGGGTTAATTACACATTTTAGACTTAACCGCCGTTTCCAATTTCAATATACTCCAACTAGAATGTTCTTAGAATGTTGGTTTCTTTATTGTCACACTAAAAGGATAATATATTTTCTTGAGAAAGATGTCCTGCAATCATGGGGGTTTTTTGATTGAAAAAAAAAAAAGGCTGAGTTGAGTTCAAGGCAAATAAATATGTAAAATATTCCTTCAGGACTGGGTCGTGCACTTTTCAAATGAAACGCTCACGTGATACTGCTGTGAATTGAAAATCAGTGCCCTCTGGCCTGACAGGTTCTGATGGCACTCTGAACACTTTTAATCAGCACTGGCTTCCTGACAGTGATTAGTGAGAACTCAGCTATTAGGAATTACTTTTTTCATGATTCCTAATATTTTCCCCACCTCTCTGTTGCAATTATTGCTAGCTCTGTGGGGTATAAAGTTTATAGTCTCAAATTTTTCTGTGATACAGATGAGAAGATTTCATCATTTCTTTTGTTCTCAGCCTGTGGGAAGTTAGAGACTTCCGACTAAGGCATCTTTCGAAGTGAACTTCTAAGAACTGGGTCACCAGATATATTTTGTGTATTCTCTTGAATGTAGGAACAGTGGAATGGAAATAAGTTTCTAGAGGAAACCACTTCATAATGCAGTGCTCTCAATTAGCAAATTAATTCTCTTCTTGGTTGAAACAAAAAAATAGCAAGCTACTCCATTGTCATAGTCAAAATTAGTATCCTTGCTGCTGACTTAATACTTGATAGGTACTCATTAATTCTTAATGTGCAGTTTTGTTTCCCTTATATAATCTTGTAGAACAATTGGTTTCCATACGCAATTTTGATTTTCATTATACAGGAAATTTTTGTTCTTAATGACTTCTTCAAAGATACTAATTACTTTTATTGATAAATTAAACATATTTTTCTTTGTTAGGTTTTATTTTTATGTTTGGAATGGTTTTCCTTATAATTTTCAGCTTCCTCAAGAACCATGATCTTGATGGTATTTACAGGTAGTGCTGTTTAACTATGACACTGTTAGTTACATACTTATTTCTTTTCTATTCTTATTTTCATTTCCATCATTGTCCTTTGAAGGGGAAATATTTTTTGTAAAAGTTATGAACCACGGAATTTTTACTAGAAATAGTAGGTGAGTGTTTGCAAATGAACCCTTGAAATCAGGAAGAGGAGAGAAAGGAAGGAGAGAATAGGGATTAATAGAAAATCATAGCACACTCTCTGAGTGAGGGGATGACACGAACATACTGTCCAATGATGAATTTGTGGTTAATCTAATAAAAGAAACTGTTTCTCTCTGGTACTACTTATGTTTGTTTTAGGTAATAAAAGCTTTTAAAATAGGAGTTAAACTTTTAAAACCTGATTCTCTTTACATGTCACCTTTCCTAGGGATCTTCTCACTCCATATAAAGAATCATTTTGCCTTGGTATTAGAAACTGTGGCTAAGAATTTTTTTGGTATAAAATAAATAAATGGCCAAAAAATATTTTTCCAAGGTACCCAGACAAACAGGTTTTTATATTATTTATAATTTGGCTCTTTAAATGAGTGTATAAGTGTTCTTAGTGTTAATCACAGGTTAAAAAAATAGTTATTGGCTTGTCATTTTGGAGAATGAATATTAGTATTAGGCCTATTTCTTTAATTTCTGTTTTTCTATGTTAGTTTGACAACTCCTTAGAAAGTGAATCTAAAATCTTTTATTTATCTATGGGTCAGAATTTGCTGTTTATATACTTAATAGAATGTATGACAGCCTAGTTAATGGGAGTGCAAACTGTGGGATTTTAATATGTTGGCACGTTTTATGTGTTAATTAGATAAATATGAAATAGTTGCATATATCAAGAAATATCAGAAGAAGTTTGGTCTCTACATTCTCCAAACCATATGTAATATTTCCCACATAATTGTAAAAGAACACCTTTCAAGATTTTCATCTTTATCTTTAGACTCAATAATTCTAGATATAATTAAAATCTGTTATTTTTCTATCACTGAATTCAAATAGAACTTTTAAAGCCATTATTAGACAAACGTTTCTTTTGCAGACAATTCTATTCTTATTACTATCCCTCATATGCCCTTGTGACATTTGCACACTTTATTTTAAAGTTGGTGTTGTTGGGCTGGTTGGAAAATCCGACTATCCTTGGCAGTCAGTGGTGCTGACTTGAGTTGTTGCTCATTACAATTTCAGCATAAAATGCAAGCCAGTGTAGTGTTTAATGATGCATTCTATGGATATCAGAAAAGATATCACGAAGGGGAAGATTGAAGTATATATAAAACCCTAGATAAGATTTTAACTCTTCCCTGGACTAACCATGAGCTGTTATTCATTATATTTGTTCCAGTTTTAGTTTATCCTATTGTTAATAACACCTAGGATCTCACAAGAGTAGCATCTTACCCTATTCCTAACCCCCTTGGGAATTCAAAACACCATTAAAATTCCATGACTAAGCAAGTCAATTAAAAAAACACATCATTTTGTAGCCTTCTGTTTACCAAATTGCTTTGGAATCCTATCTACCTAGTATCTCATTTCTTTTAAAAGAATAGGAATCAGCTGGAGTATTTGCTAAACTAGTTTGTTTTATTATTATTATCTTTTTTTTTTTACACATGATTTCCACTTCCTTTCCCTTTAAAACTTCTGACATCAAATATGTGGAGTTTTCCCCCCATACAAAACCGTTCTCTTATCTGTCTGGACATGAACTGGGTATTCTACAGCTCAATTTTGATATTAACTATCTGGAGTTAATGCAGACCCCACAAAATAAGAGCTCAATCCCACAAGACTGCTCTTGCATCAGATACAAATTGCAAGTCCCAAATTTCTACCTGTGCACCTGAGCACATGGCCACAGATTGGGAGTTCTTGTCACCCTGTCTCAAGTTTGATAATGTACTAGAACAATTAACAGGTCTCAGGAAAACGCTTGGTTTATTATTACTGATATTATAAAGGATATCAAGCTATTATTGATGTATTATAAAGGATACAGCTCAGAAGCAGCCAGGTGGAAGACATGTATGGGGCAAGGTGTATGGGATGGGGAGGGTGGCATCCTGCCAGCCCCTCCATATGTTCACCAACTAGGAAGCTCTGCAAACCTGGTCATTTAGCAGTTTTTCTGGAGGTTGCATCACACAAGCATGATGAACGAAATCATTGGTCATTGGTACTAACTAAACCCCCACTCTCTCTCCCTTCGCCAGAGACTGAGAGGCGGGACTGAAACCCTCTGACCATGCTTTGGTCTTTCTGGTGACCAGCCCCCATCCTGAAGCTATCTAGGTGCCCACCAAGGGTTGCCTTAGTAGATTCGGTGTTCCTGTCAGTCAGGAAATTACATAGGAATTAAGAGCTCTGTGTCAGAAACTAGGGACAAAGACCAAGGATCTATTTCTCATTGTACTACATCTTCTATGGTCAAAGAAAGAATGCCCTGAGAAAGGTTGCTGCTTCTCTCATGCCTGCTGAAACATCTAGAATGCACAGAACTCTTCTTTTTATTCAGTCACAGAAGTGATAACCAAATAACTGGTCTTTTTTTCTAGCTAAGTCCTCTCATTGCTTTTCAATCCCACATTTACAACAGGGAAGAAACAAGCCCCTCTCCCCCTTTTTCTTGTTATCTCTTCTATCCTTTAACACATTGCCCTGCCTAGAGCATACTCCCAAAATGTTTTGAATGGACTCTGTTTAAAATAAGCTCAAGGGTAGCTTCTTGAAGTTTTAATACTTTTTCATATTAATGAGTATTAAAAACAAGCACCACAACAATGAAGACTTGCAAAAATCGAATTCCACTTGTGTGACAAAAACTATGCTATGCATTCTCTCTAATCCTTACAATATTTCAGTGTATGTCTTCCTTTCCGCACTTAATACATGAAGCTCAGACAGCTTAATTGACTTTCCCAGTGACACAGCTGAGATTCAAAGATAGGACTGTTTGAATACACTGCTCCTCATGCCAAAACTCTTTGAAATGTTCTCTGTATATATGAACTGAGTTTTTACAAAATGAAATAGAGTTGGGAAAAGTTACAGTGTTGTTTTTATTGCCCTATTTTCTGGTGCCACAAAAACTTTGGTGTGTTCCCCTCCCCACCTCATGGACTTTCCCTCTATATTTCTACATCAGGCTTATTTTATCCATTATAATATTCATGATGAAGAAAATGAAATTAGGTCTGTGTCATAAGGTTTTACATTGGAAAGCTTACATCCATTGAGTATTTTGCCTTAAAATTCAAGAAGAAAAGGACATTTTCCTCACTGTACAGCTTTGTGTGTGAACACAAAGTAATAAAAAAATAGATGTGAGTCTCTATGGTACAATTTTATTCCTAGAGTTTTACTTCTTATTTAGAGCAATCAGTACCTTCTCAGTACGTGTGTGTGTGTGTGTGTGTGTGTGTGTATAAAACAACAGCAACACTTTAAGCTTTGAATTTTATAATAAAAACCATTAAGTAACAATTTTTTATTCCTATTTTATATCCTCTATCCAGGTGAAAACATTTACCCTTTGTATCACTTGTTGTTCAGTACTGTCAGAATTTTGCCCGAGATGTTCTGTTGATTAAAGATGATAGCTTTTTGGATAAGAGGTAGAGGCAAACTTCCTAATAAATGTGGGAGAATGATAGTGACAAAGTTTTAGACTCTGCAGTCTGGCTCGCATATATTCTGCATACAAATGGAAAAAAAATCACATGGTCTGACAAATTCTAATGTCTCATACAAAATTCTTTTCTGAGCTGTCTATTTTGCGTAGATCTGATGGGAATTTATTTTATTTTATTTTATTTTAAAGATTTTATTTATTTATTTGACAGAGATAGAGACAGCCAGCGAGAGAGGGAACACAAGCAGGGGGAGTGGGAGAGGAAGAAGCAGGCTCATAGCGGAGGAGCCTGATGTGGGGCTCGATCCCATAACGCCGGGATCACGCCCTGAGCCGAAGGCAGATGCTTAACCGCTGTGCCACCCAGGCGCCCCCTGATGGGAATTTAATAGCTCTTTCTCCTCAACTGAAAAATCGATATTCAGAACTCCTCATGTCAAATTTGGCTCCCAGTTTAACCCGTGACTAATTGAAACATGTCCTATATTTCTTATTTTTTATTGTTCTTTTCAAAATGCCATACAGGAATCATCATAAATCCACTATTTTGTCATATAGTTAAAAGATAAATTGGGATGGCATCAGTTTAACAAAAATGCAGGATTTTCGTCAAGTTAAGATTAAAAATGTTTCCCTATTCAATTTACTCAGCCATACTTTCTACAGGAATTCAATACCTCCAGCTCCAGTTCCTCTGTGGAGTACTTCATCATCTGGCATGTGACCTCAGATCATCTTCCAGGTGAGTGTGACAGAGCATGAAGTTAAAGGAAGAGAAAGGGATTATAGAATATTAGCCTTCCCCAAACTTTACTTCTCTGTTGTGAAAGAAGATTACGATTCTTATCCGTTTCTTTTTTTTTTTTAAAGGTTTATTTATTTGAAAGAGAGAGAGCTCAGGGGCTTGTGAGTGGGGGAGGGGCAGGGAGAGGGAGAATGAATCTGCAGCAGACTCTGTGCTGATCATGGAGCCTGACTCGGGGCTCAATCTAAGGACCCTGAGATCATGACCTGAGCAGAAACCAAGAATTGTACACTCAACTGACGGTGACTGTGCCACCCAGGTGCCCCAGTTCCTATCCATTTCTATGCAAATTGCTGTGTGTACTGCTGAAAATGAGATTTCTTTCCCACAGACACTGGGCTTCGGCCAAGGGAGTGTGATCAGAAGTTAGATACACCACATCCAAGCACAAATCTTCAATAGCCATTGTGTCTGTTTCCATCAATTCTCTGGTTATTTTTCCCCCTTCCCTGAGAATTATATGTCCCAGGTAGATGTTGCATCTTTAGTCTGGGTCCTGAAGCAGAGACCCACAGCTGCTAACATAAACAGTAGTGAGAAATAAGTCTTTGTTGCTATAACAACATCCATGAGTACATTTCCCCATAAATAGGTGTTGGGTTGGTATAGGTTTCTATTACTGTAGAATTCTGAATCTATTGAGATTTATGAGTTGTTTATTACCATAACACAGCTGACTAATGAAAAGTAGTTGTGTGTACTTTTAACTCCAGGAAATAATGAATGGCATGGGTTTATTTTGATAATAAAGACAAGAAACTGGTAAACTCCTTTTAGGATTTAGTGGAGAACATTTGAATTAATCTCATCTTAGGATTGCTCTGGTTTAAACATGGATTCAAGGGTGATAGCTACTGCTTTCAATTTATAATATATGGAAATAATGGTCTGTTATTGGAACTTTATTACATTGTGATATAAACAATGAATAGTTATTTTTTAACAATAATTGTTTTTTGTTCCCAAAGGCAAATATTTCCAAGTCTAATTCTATTCCCATCAAATCTAAGAAACTGTCAAAGACTTTGTTGAACCAAAATGGAATTTTGTTGTATTGAATACTTTAAAAATAAATAGAACTTTGACTATAGTTGTAAATCTTTCTCTATGCTTCATTTTAGTAGTATTTATTTTGTGTGAACTTGATTTGAATGTAACAATTACCTGCTCTAGTACACCAAATTTAAGTTGACAAGTCAAATAGTAATGGAGGTTTAGAACAGTTTTGTAACTATGAATATTGTGTAATCTTTGGGGTTCCCACTCATATCTTTATAATAGCTATAAAAATAACATTTACATAGTTAAACACAAGCTCTACCAATAATGGAATATGAAAAGTAAAAATTTACCTCTATTTCATACTATACTCTTACTTCTTCGAGGTAATGTTTCTTTTCTAAAAAAAAGAGATTTCTATTTTTAGTTCAACTTGTTACTCCCTCAGCCTGTGATTCTAAATGTCATTCTTGACCCTTGACTTCTTGATTTATCAACTTTGAGTTTATTGATTGGCTTGTGATAAAGTAAACTAGCAATATAGAGCACTCACACTAATGTTTGTCCAACTTAGACATGCATACAGATCACCCGATGATCTAATTAAAATGCACATTATAATTTAGAACATGCAGCATTTTAATCATACTTACTATTTGGTCTGTTTGAAGTGGACTGCTCTCTAAACATGCCAAAAAGATGTCATTGTACAACTTCTTGTCAGTTCTCCCCTGAGTTCATTTCATTGTTTCTTGTTTCTCTCATTTCTGTTCTATTAGAAATCATGTTTTAAAACATTTCTTGGATATTCCTTCAAATCCTCTTTATAGTTTTTTAGCTGCAAGTATCTATCTTTTGCTTTCAAAATCAAATCTGATCTTTTGAATGTAGAGTTCTAGATTCAAAATCTCCTTTCAGAATTTTTAAGACATTGCTGCATTTTCTAGTTTCCAATAATGCTGATGGAAAATGCAAATGTAAGTCTTATTTTTATCCTTTGGAAGGTAAACTCTTTTTTCTTTTTAGGTGATTTTATACGTTTTAATTCATACTTGGCATTCTGAGTTTTATTAGGATGAATCTAGGTTTGGGTTGTTTCAAATTCATTATGCTGTGCACGTAAAGCGCCCTTAAAATCTGAAGGCTTGAGTCTGGATTTCGGTTATTAAAATTGCTTCTTATACTTTCTTTTATCTTCCGTTCTGCCATCCTCTACTATAGAATTGAGCGTTTGAGTAATCTCTGAGCCCTATTCTATTGACTTCTTTATCTCTTGACAGTGAGTTGCTCGCTGTGTGTATGTCTCCTAGTTTTTTATTAGGCTATGGATATAATGTGTAGTAAGAGTAGACTGAGTGAAATGGTATTTAGGCCTGGAAGTGTGTAGGTGTCTTCTGCTGTGCCCTTAGTAGAAGGTGTTGGTTCTATGTTATCAGGAGGTGAGCTGAGTTTGGAATTTTTTGTCACTATATTTACTCTTGATGCAAGACCAGGTTCAAATTGCTCTATTGTTTCCTCATGTTTATGTTGAATCTGGTATGCTGGAGAGATTTTCTTTTCTTTAAAGATTATTTATTTATTTATTTATTTATTCATTTGAGACAGAGAGAGAGGAGAGAGAGGCAGAGGGAGAGGGAGAAGCAGACTCCCTGGTGAGCCAGGAGCCGGATGCAGGGCTTGATTCCAGGAGCCCAAGGCGGACACTTAACCATCTGAGCCACTCAGGCACCCCATGTTTTTCTCGATATTTTCTTGTACCCCCAGGCTTCTTTCTTTCTTGTGCCACAATGCAAGTGTCTCTCCACATTTTTTCCTCTCCTCCAGAAATGTTGTTGCATGTCTGGCTGTTTTCTACCCAGCTGGTGTTGTGTCTTGTCCTGATCCAGCCTAGTCTTAAGTAGGACACGTGTCCCTGGCTCTCGGATGGAACTTCCTCTGTGATCCTGCTTCATGTCCTTGTGCCAGCCAACCTCTGCCTTGTATATTTTGCAGGTTTTGTGTTGGAACAGTTTTTCTGCCTTTCCTCATAAGTACATATGGGATTGGTATGGGATTCTACTGGTATGGAATTCTGGACCCAGGAATATGTGTTGCCCCCGGGAATATGTGTTGCCCCCCTGTCAGGAGTAGGATTTTCTCTTTTTTCAGCCATAATGAAAAGCCCCCAGGGTGGTAGGACTTCCCATTATGTGTAAGGTGGTTCAGAATTTTGTTTCATAGAGACTTTTAAGTTTGGGGCTTTAGGCTTTTCTCTCCATGACCATCTCTTTATTCCTCTAGACCTGCCCACCAAGGAAGGCTCTCCTCAGCCTCCCACTTTGCCCCCAGTCTTGTTCATGAGCACCTAATGGAGGTAATTGGAAGAGAGCAGGAACAAAATTGCCTGTGTTTACAGCTTCCAAGAGTTCTGTTCTCTTGGCTAGCCCTCATTCAGGCTTTAGCCATCGTGATGGGTAATTTTATATGTCAACTTGGCTGGGCTGCATTGCCCACATATGTGGTCAAAGTGTTCCTCTGGATATTTCTGTGAGAGTGTTTTTGGGTAAGATTCACATTTAAACAGGTGAACTTTGTGTAAGTCCAATTGCCTTCCATTGTATGGCTTGGCCTCATCCAATCAGTTGAAGGCCTGAATAAAACAAAAGTCTGACCTCTTCTGAGCCAGAAGAGTTCTGCCATCAGAGGCCTTTGTGCTCACCTGCAATATCAGTTCTTCCCTGGGTTTCCATGCAGCTGACTTATCCTGCAGATTCCAGACCTGCCAGCCTCCATAAATGCATCAGCCAACTCCTTAAATTTTCTCTCTCTCTTTCTTTCTCTTTCTCACTCACCTATTAGTTTTGATTCTCAGGAAAATGCTGATTGATAGAACAATTTTAAAAAATTTACCTGGATTCGTATAATCTTAAAACCTGCTTGTATGATACTGGAATTTCTTCCTCCCTTGCTCTGCCACATGTGATTCAAAGCTTACAATCCCATCTCTCTGAGAAAGGATCTATCTTCCCTTGAATTTTAGGCTATTCATTTACCTTGGAAACTCAGCTTTTTGACAGGTTTGAGAAAAATTAGAATTTTTAAAAAAGTTATTCAGCACTTTTTTTGTGTTTTTAATTTGTTTATTTAGTTTTGTTTTGGTGAACACAATATTCTTTCCAACTGTCTAAATCCTAGACAGAAGACTTTCAGTGATAATCTTCTTTAATCTCTCTTAGCCTAAAAGTAGTTTTTTTTTTAAGATTTATTTTTTAAACATTTTATTTATTTATGTGTCAGAGAGAGAGAGAGCGCACACAAGCAGGGGGAGCAGCAAGCTCCCCGCTGAGCAGGGAGCTCAATGTAGGGCTCGATCTCAGGATCCTGGGACCATGACCTGAGCCAAAGGCAGACACTTAACCAATTGAGGCACCCAGGTGTCCCTAAAGATTTATTTATTTGAGAGAGAGTGAGAGAGAGCATGTGTGCATGTGCTGGGGGAGGGACAGAAGGAGAGGGAAGGAGAGATTTTTGAGGTGGACTCCCCACTGAGGGTGGAGCCCAAGGCAGGCCTGGATCACACCACTCTGAGATCATGACCTGAGCTGAAATCCAGAGTCACACTTTAACCAACTGAGCCACCCAGGCGCCCCCAAACTAGTTTTTTGTTTTGTTTTGTTTTAAAGAATACTATTGTCTTTTCCTTACAACAATGATATTTGGCCTATGATTCTGTTTTTAAAACTTGAAAACTGATTGTTTCTTTTTCACGTTGTTACATTTATTAGTGTGGTTATCCTTGTTTGACCACTCGTGTTTATGGATATGTAGCTGGGAGCAGATCCTGATATTTTATCATTAACCTCGCAGTTAATACATGGTGCTTCCCCATGCTCCATTTCTATTTTCACCATCTGCAGACTCCATGCTTGAAATCTTTCCAGGTCTTCACCAGGTTGAAGAACCTCCATCTCTGCATTAGTCTTTCTCTGTTAATGCTTTCGTTTGTAATCTCCTCTGCTATGATTTGTCTGCCATTACGCTGTCATGTGCGTTCTGTCTACCAGAAAACTTTCCCTTCATCAATGGCATATTTTGCATTTTTGGAGTATATTTTTATTATTTATAGTATACTTCTACTGCCATTTCACTATGATTTTTAAGTCAATAAAGGAAAATGCTTATAATAATGCATCATCTTGAACTGGAAGTTTCTTTATAGATTTTTAGACAAAGAAGAGCTAACGGTATTTTTGGTGAATGTGATTCAGTACTGCTTAAATGATAATTTGACCATCCATCCTAATATCTACTTATTGGTTATACATTCAATAAATATTGAGGGATTTTTCTATAAGGCACTGTTTTTAGGTACTATACATCTAGTAAAGAACCAGACAGACAGAAGTTAACTTATGTTCTATTGGGAAAGTCATGAATTACTTATGATTTAATTGTAGTTGTGATAGATTCTACAAGAGGAAGTTGGTCTGGAATGACAATACTTACTAGGAAACCTCATCTAATCTTGAGGTGAAGGGTGATTTCTTCCATAAATTAAATTCTGATTTCCACTTTAAAGGGTGGGTAGAAATTCCAAAGAAGGAGAAGGTCAGGAAAAAGTATTTTGTGCTGAAGAAACAGCATTAATGTAGTCCCTCTTATCTTTGGGATGAGGGAAATCTGTATTTTTCTTGGCAAAACCAAGCCCATGATTTCATTTTTTTCCCTTGTATGTTTCACTGTGTACTCAATAAATTAAAGTCATGATATTAAGAGATGTGGTTCTAATACCAGTTCTGTTACTGAAGCTCTTTTTGGGGAGTTAAGTTACTTCACTTTTTAAAGATATGATTCCCTATTGAAATGGTATTAAGTTATTAAGAAATGGTATTAAGTTAATTATTATAATTGCTACAGTAATTGTGGAGAGCGGATAAAATAAGGTAATGTAAATAATCAACAGACGTAGAAATGTTCATGTGTTTGTCCTAAACACTGCACAGGTATGTCACTCCATAGAAATAATTTAAATTAATACAAAGCTACATGTGCCAAATGTTCATCAAAGTATTGTATATAACAGCAAAAACCCCACAGAAATACACTTAATTTTAATAACATAGAAGTAAATGATATTACATCAACTTAATAGAAAATTATTCAGCTATTAAAGTGAATAACCATGAAAGCCACATAGAAGCACAGAAATCTATATCCTAAAAGTAAGTTAAAGCGGCAGATTATAAATTTGTACAAATTGGGATTACAGCTCTATATTTTGTATTGTGTTAAAATTTGCAAATGTGAGAATAGCTCTGTTCATGGTCATCTTGTGCCTTACAGTGATTTTCTTTTCCTCAAAAGATTCTTTGATGTTATCATAATAATTTAGAAGGAAAAATGACAGTGTGGCTATAAAACAAATTCTGCTCCTTCTGCCTTTCCTTAATAAAACAAAATATGTCAAGATCTCTGAACTAGACATAACAAATTTTAGGTATTCATAGATGACATAATTCTCATGCTCCAGATACAGAAGATTATGCAAAGTGAGGTGAGGTGACCAGCTCTCTCTGTGCATGTGTACAGTTCAGTCATCTGAAAATCATTGCTTTGGGCTTTGAGCCTATTTATCTTAAACAGATTTCTACTAAAATATAAATGGCCCTGGGAAAGGTAACTCCTTAAGGCATTATTAACTAGCATTTTGCTGATCCCAGTCAGCTGAATGCGTAAGTCTGTGTCAAAAAGAGGTGAGACACTCCCAGGTGGAAATGGTGGGCAGAGAGTAGGACCTACACTGAATGATATTCTCCCAGTGACCAGTTTTGCCTTAGGATCAGTCTCACTTGCGTGTTTGCTTTTATGACTACTTACCAGTACCTATCTGTCAATCTGTTATATATCAGTTGTCTTTCTTTTCTTCTTTTTCTTTTTTTAAAAATATTTTATTTATTTGTCGGAGAGAAAGAGAGTGCAAGCATGAGCAGGGGGAGCAGTGGGCAGAGGGAGAAGCGGGCTCCCCTCTGAGCAAGGAATCCCATGCGGGACTCGATCCCAGGACCCTGGGATCATGACCTGAGCCACCCAGGAGTCCCAGGCATCTTTCTTTTCAATAAAGCACCACCAAGGAGTCCAGCAGAGCATTATATTTAAGAAATTTAAATTTAGATTTAGAATCAGAGAAAATGCCTATTAATGCCTATTAATAGAAAATCAAAATCCCTATTATAAAAATACAGCTGTATTAACAATGTGAATCAGCAAAGATGTCACAGTTGG
Source organism: Ursus maritimus (assembly GCF_017311325.1). Taxonomy (NCBI): domain Eukaryota; kingdom Metazoa; phylum Chordata; class Mammalia; order Carnivora; family Ursidae; genus Ursus; species Ursus maritimus. The sequence continues at coordinate 69,190,250 of NW_024426663.1, forward strand.
GCCTTAAATTTGGCTCTAAGTTTTCAGGAAAGCAAGCAAATAAATGGAGACATGGTTTACTGCAGATTTCTGATCATGAAAACAACAGAAAAGAAGCAGGCTTATTTGATCATAATCAAAGCACATGAGTCAACTGAACAGCAAAATATTTCTTATTCATGGGAGGGGAAACCCATTGTAAATTTTGTCTCAGACGTGTCTTTTCCTAGAAAGCGGATGACCAGGTGCACTGCCCTGAAGTTCTGTATATCGGGAGGATTTTCCCTCGCCACTGTCTCGCACGCCCCTATGAATGAGGATAGTATAACAGCTGCCCGTTTTGACTTGTATTCACGTACTAGGCTGACCCACCTCTGAGCCAAGCTCAGGCTTTTCTTCCTTGGTTGGCTGGTTGTAGGAGATCCGTCATAGGGCTCTAGGTAGGAGGTGCAACAGTGATGATATAGAAATGTGGGCTACATGCTCATGCACTTTGCTTGTGACCTCTGGTTCTGCTGGTAGTCTACCCATCTCTCTTTTTTTTTTTTGAAGATTTTATTTATTTATTTGACACAGAGAGAGAGAGAACAAGCAGTGGGGTGGGGCAGAGGGAGAGAGAGTGAGAGAGAGAGAAGCGGACTCCCTGCTGAGCCAGGAACCCGATGCGGGGCTCCATCCCAGGACCTGGAGATCATGACCTGAGCCAAAGGCAGGAGTTTAACTAACTGAGCCACCCAGGCACCCCTGTTCTACCCATCTTAACACTGATTGTTGCTGGCCCGCTTTTTCATATGACTTGATGGGTCTGAAAATACCATAGTCATGATGTTAAATGTGGCAGCAAGATCACTTAGTTCCCCAAGAGCAAGCTCTCTTAGTAGCATGCCAAGAACTGTTTTTCAGAAGCCACAGAGAGCATCTCATTGCTCAAAACCTTTAGAAGTTTGCATTGTGATGTCACTGGAGCTTTCCATAAATTCCATGTGTCATCTTTTCCCACCACCAAAACCTTTAATACCATGGAGTGTGCCGGTTGTTTGGCCCAAGTAACTGAGTTGCTTGCATGGCAGTGTGGGTACTCAGCAGTGTCTTTTCTGTACTGGATCCCCTAGAGAGCTGCTTGGGTCTCATTCTTTCACAAAGAGAGCTCTCAGTTTTGCAGGACAGAACTGCCTTGGTTGATGGTTTACCCTTGTTTCGAGTTTGACTACTCCAAATATTAAGTCTTGGATCTGACCTTCAACTTTCTCTGTCCTCTGCAAGGGACTAGTGCCTGCCAGCTAGCAAGGAGGCCCTCTGACTTTCACTTAACTATCAATCAGTGACTAATACCATTTAGCTTTTCTTCATCTTTTCTTAGAATATCAATCCTTCTTACTAAGATCCACCTAATGGCCTTGTGTTTTTTATAGTTACTCTGCCTCTCCTACTTCTCAGATTCTTCACACAGTGCACCAGCTAATGTATTTTCCGCCACTGGCATGACATCCCCATGACATCTGGAGAGTTTTAACCATTGGACCTGCCACTTGGGCCAGAGAGTACAGTGCTCCATCTGCCACCAGCAGTGAAGGTCCTCATTGCCAGTGGGTAGCAAGTGATCCAGTTCTAAAACTCCAACTAGCACTTTCTTTCTTGACCTTTCCCAGGATCAACTGTTGAAAGCGTGTTCCCTGCGAAGCACGCTCCAAGATGCAGTTTTAACGTACTCTCCCTCACTCTGTCCAGGATTGGCTTAGCTTTCCTGTGTCATTCCTAAATTTCCATCTTTCTGATCAGAAGCTCACAAGTTCTGCTGAGAGTGCATGGACCACAGGAACTCCCAGACCACTACGCTGAAGTCCCAGGAAAATCTTTAAAACTTTAGAATGAAAACTAATTTGTTAATTAATTAAAAAAAAACACATACACACACATTTTGTCACTACAGTGTTGACACATGTATACTTTCCTGTACACAGAATGCTAGAGATATTTACCTGAATATGACTGCCAAATTCATGGCGATTAGAAGCATGAATATGGGCTTCCAATTTAAATATTTCAGAAAGCTGTTAAAATTTGTAGAAACTCTTCTATCATTATACCCATGGGGCCTTATTATAGCCTCTATCCAGATCCAGGCAGTGTGGTCAAGTGTTGAGTTCTATTTATAGTTTAGAAAGTTGTGTTCCTTAGGAAAATGACTGCAAGCAAGGGTGGGTGTCTTGGGTCCTTCATTATATAGTAGAGAAAATAATTTATATGTTTACTCATTTCCCAAGGGTAATGTAAGCATTAATTATGATAATACCCAAAAATATTTAGAGCTTTTTAATGATCAATAGAAAATATTACTGGTGAGAATCTTATTTTTATTAACATTATTCTCTAAGCTAATAGTGACTTAATACTTTTCCAGTACAAATAAAAAACTGTATCCTTGCCAGGCAGTATTAATGCCTTTACTGATTAACCCCACTTGTTGATTTAGAAACTCACCTTTTTAAATTATTACAAGGTTAAAACATGCTTTTGTGTTAGAAAACAAAACCTTCTTGAATCTGCAAAAGGATCTTGGTAATAAATCAACTAAAAATAAGTTATTTTATCAAAAGTTGAAAAAAAACCCATGGTTTATAGGTATTTTTTCTGCAGTGTTGAGGCTGGTGAATTTAGAGAAATTCCAGAATGAATGCTGAAAATATAAAAATGGTCAAGCCAGAACAGAAATACTGGTGTCAAGATAAAAATTTGATTGAGGCAAGTTTACCTTGGATAGTGGTAATTCTGGACCCTTTTTATGTTGTCATTTATTCCACTGGTAGCTCAGGGGTATCCTTTCTATAATATTCTTAGAATCTTTTTTTTTTTTTTTTAAATTCAATTTAGTTAACTTTTTTTTTTTTTTTTTTTTTGAGAGAGAGAGAGAGCAGGGATAGGGGCAGAGGAAGAGGGAGAGAGAGAGTTCTAAGCAAGCTCCACACCCAGTACAGATCACAACATGGGGCTTGATCTCACAACCCTGAGATCATAACCTGAGCCACAATCAAGGGTTGGATGCTCAACTGACTGAACCACCCAGGCACACCCTCCCCCCAGCTTTTTTTCTATGTGATAATTATTTTAATCTTTTTCCCTCTGGGACTATTTGGGGTTTAGCAAGGTACAGAGTCAATCCAAGAATGGAATAGAGTATCAGATGTCAGAAAGCAAGCAGATATTTTGTTAGGTTATTTGGACTTGCTGATCTTTCCTTCTGTCAAGATCTATGACGGGTCTGAGATTTTACTCTATTTGTCATCTAACAAATTAACCTGCCTCAGTTTCATAGATGATAGCAGAAAACACCAGAACCCTAGGTCAGAGACAGCTAAATAATGACTTGAGATGAATGAGCAATGGTTGAAATAGGCATGTGAGTGACCAAGCAAGGGTGTTTGGCCCAGTTGTAGAGGGATGGGAGAGGGAAGAATGGAGGGTAAAGCTTCCACGCAGACAGAGCATTCTGTGCAAAAGCCTGGAAGCACCAGGGCACCTTGAAATGTTCAGCTTCTACAGTCATGAATTTTGATGGTCTTGCAAAAAACTGTTCCTTGTCAGAAGCAAGACTGGAAAAGGTAGCACTTGGCAAAAAGGTAGTGCTGAATACTTGATGATATAATGCAGTTTGATCTATGTCCTGCCTTGGTGCAGGGTTTTGGCTGATAAGCAGTGGGAAGTTTTGGTGGCCTTGTCTAAGAATGTGTGTTATGGTCCCATTACGGCAGCTCAGACATTAGTTTATTTTAAATTGTACTGCGGATTGCGGGGCCTGGGTGGCTCAGTTGATTAAGCATCTGACTCTTGATCTCAGGTCAGTTGTTGATCTCAGGGTCATGAGTTCAAGCCCTGTGTTGGGCTCCACACTGATCATGGAGCTTTTTCAAGAAAAAAATAAAGTGTACTGCAGATCTTCGGTAGCTATCCTATTACACAGAAACATACTTGAAAGCAAAAAATAGTAATGGTAACCCCCCTAAATCAACTTCTTTTTCTTCTTCTTTTCCGGAAATTTCTGCATTGGTAGTACACAAAACTTGGAATGTTAATAACAAAATCATAATAATTCTACATGTTGGTGTTTTTTGAGCATCTCACACTCAACCCAAAGCTGTGTGTACCTTATTTTCCTGGGAGACATAATCCATATCCATTACCCAATGTACACCCTCCTATACATTCATGACTCCCAGTTTCTTGGATTGACACACTTCACTGCTTTCTCATCTATGTGACTATACCACAGCCACTTAGCGTTCTAAATATCCAAAACTGCACTGATCTATGCACCATGGAACATTCTTCTCTATATTTCTTACTTATTTATCTGTTTAACTTATGTTACCATTCTCAGCCTGTTACCTGGTATCCTCTCATCCCTGTATATCTCACCTCCTAAGTATTTTCTTGAATCCATCCTCTCTATCTCAACTGTGCTTCTCTGGCAGGTTCCCATTTTCTTACCTATGTCACTCTGTAGAGAAATTTAAAAATGGAACAAAGAAAGGAATGAATGAGGTAGAACCCAAAGAGGGAGGTGTAGTTGGCAGAGAATGGGAAGGTGTGGTCACTGCAGGGATAGAATACTCGGAGAAGAGGTAGGACCTGGTGTTGTTTTGAGGCTTTGACTTGGTGTCTCCAAAAGGCTTTAACCAGCTGCAGTGCCAACAGCGTTGAGTGACAAAGTCCCATTCTAGCCTGCTGTTAGGACATAGACTGTGATGGTGTCACCATTCTCAGAGATAAGCAGGATATTATGTCGGAGTACAACATCTAAAGAGAGTTTCCATTCCATTGGCTTAGCTTCTTAGTGGTGAGTTCAGGGAAGTTAAACCACAGATGGGGCTGGAATAGGAAGATGGAGCCACAGGGTCATTTTTTTGTAGCATCTACAAGGGCAAGGGATGTGTTAGGTCACTAAACAAGATGGATATTGAGGGATACAGGGACATGTGAGTCAAGGCGACAATCACAGCTACAACCATGTGAGGACAAATACATTTAAAAAAAAAGATTTTATTTATTTGAGAGAGAGAGCATGCACATGAGAGAGAGAAAGAGAGAGAGATCATGGGTGGGTGGGGAGGGGCAGAGGGAGAGGGAGAAGCAGACTACCTGCTGAANNGGCTGTATCCCTGGGCCCGATGCAGGACTTGATCCCAGGACCCCGGTATCATGACCTGAGCTGAAGGCAGATGCTTAACTGACTGAGCCACCCAGGAGCCCCAACAAATACATTCTTTTTTTAAATTATTTTTTTAAATTTAAATTCAATTAACATATAATATATTATTTGTTTCTGGGGTATGGGTCTGTGATTCATCAGTCTTATATAATACCCAGTGCTCGTTAAAACACATACCCTCCCCAATGTCCATCACCCAGTTACCCCATCCCTCCACCTCCCTCCCCTCCAGCAACCCTCAGTTTGTTTCCTAAGATTAAGAGTCTTTTATGGTTTGTCTTCCTCTCTGGTTTCGTCTTGTTTCATTTTTTCCTCTCTTCCCCTATGATCTTCTGCCTTGTTTCTTAAATTCCACGTATCAGTGAGATCATGTGATAACTGTCTTTCTCTTATAGACTTATCTTGCATAGCATAATGTGACCTTGTCAATGAGCCCTTTCCTACCATGCTCCTCTCCCTCCTTACTCTGTCTGCGCTTTTTTCCATAAGACTTAATCACTGCTTGAAATTCTACTTCTAGGAGAGAATACTATTTTATTGTCAGACTCCACCAAAAGTAGGCTGCATAAGGGCTGTGACTTCTCATTCACAGCTATTTTCACAGGACCTGGACAAGCAACTGACACACAGTAATAACTCACTAGCTGTGCTGAGTACGTTAGTTAATCCACATCTTGCTTAAGAATATATTTCTTTAAAGAAGAAGGATTCTTTTAAGATGTGGATTAACTAACGTTCTCAACACAGTTAGTGAGTTATTACCATGCACCAATCTCTTGTCCAGGTCCTGTGGAAATTCGAGCAGAGATCTGAATAAAATAGGGGAACCAAACCATGCAGTGATCTAGGTGACATAGGTTCCACAGAGAGGAATTAGCAAGTTCAGAAGACTCTTTATGTTCTGATTCTGTTGGTCAGATCGGGATGCTGTTTGAGAGAGTGGAAGACATGGCAGCTGTGAGACACCTGTAATTTCTCTGCCTTTCTGAGAGAAGAAATAATGCAACAAGGCCAGTGCACAGAGTAACTGCTGTTGCTGCGTTTGATTGCTCTCTCCCTGGTTCCATATGCATTTTCGTGGTATCACTTCGTATGCAATGCCAAATACACACTTCCTTACCAATAAGGCTGCAGAGACATCTGTGAGAAGACTTCCTGAGGCCTCCATGGTCTCTCTCTTCACTCAGCAGACACTCCTTCCCCACACAGTGCAATGGTCTGATGACTTACATGGCTTCTCCACCCTCCCCCTCTCCCAGTACCAACACGGTGACCTCCTTCAGGGTAGGGGGTGTGCCCTACTAGCATTGAATATTGCCTTCATTTTGAGTGTGGGTGCACTCATGATAGGATGGGAATGCCAGTGTCTTTGTCATTAGTAGAAATAACATATTTTTCATACTGTATTCCAGTTACAGATATTAGAAAACATCTTTATGCTCATCACTATTTTGAATTTATGATAGTCACTAGACCCAGCTCCATAGATATCTAATGCATTAAAAATAAATAACTTACTCTATTATAGATAGATTTTTGTATTTCGGTAAGTGTTTTTCAAAATAACTGGTTTCCTTTGTTTTCTCATAGGTTGTACTTTGTGCATCTAGAAAACTTATTCTGAAATGGGGTCCATAGGTTTTATTGTACCACCAAAGGTGTCTATGGCACAAAAAATTATAAGTATTTCTGTTTTAAACTCAATTGATATATGTGAGAATGATCTGGGTAAGTCAGAGCCAATCTTTCCTCACTCACACACACTCTCTAGGTGATCTCATCAATTCTCCTGGCGTGTTGTTAACTACCAACACATTTTGATGACTCTACTGCAAGGCCAGGCCACTTCTCTGAGCTAGGGCTTAGGAATTTTGTTGCTTATTTGCCATCTTCACCTGATATATCTGAGTCATCTCAAATTTAGCATTACCAAGATGGAACCCCTTATCTTCCCCTCCCAAATCTGTTCCTGTCTGGTCTTGCTTACTGAGAAACATTCAGCCTATTATTCAAGCTAGAGATTAGTAATTGGCTTTGGTTCCCCTTTTCTGTTACTCAAACATCCAACCTGTGAGAAGGTCCTGTCAGTTCTACCTTCAACTTGAATATGCCCACTTCTCCGCATTTCTACTCTTCCCACCCTAATCCAAGCCACCAGCATGCTTTTGCTCTAGACAATTGCAGTAGCTTCTGTAGCAGTCACCCTAGCTCTACTTATGCTCTTCCAGGCTGTTTTTCACAAATTAAGCTGAATTAAAACACGTATTGGATCATGTCCTTCCCTCTGAAACCCTACAGTGACTTCTCATTGCATTTAGAATAAAATCTAAAACCCTTTGGTAGTCCTGAGTCATTCATTTCCTGCCTATCCATTTCGTTTTGTGACATTCCTCTCCTCAATCACTATATTCTGTTCATAGTGGATTTTTTTTTCTGTTATTCTCATTCACAGTGCTGGATGTCTTTCTTATCTTTGCTCCAATTGTTCCTCTGTCCTTTCTCCAGCCTGCTCTCTGTCCCAGGAGGCTGCCCTTTATTGACTACATCAGTGGTTTTCTTGCCTTGGGAAACCCTGGGTTGACTAGTAAGGTGCCTTAGCAGGAGATCTAAGGAAGAGGTTATTTCTTCCCTGGCTTCCTCCTTGTGCACTCACCTCTGGCTGGCTCTCTTCTTTAATTGGTCAAGGCCTCTCCAGGCAGCCTCTGTCCCTCTTGGTTCTGATAACTCGTGCCTTCTCTCATCTTTTTGGCTTGGGGTGGTAAGAGCTCCGCTCCTCTTAGGCCCATGCTGCTGCATTCCCTGCTCACAAGTTTGTAAGTAGTTTTTTTCATTAATTCCTCCTCTAATTAGCCTAGCTTGATTGTGTCTTTTGTTCCTGCTGGGACCTTGGCTCTCTACATTGTTTCCTATTTCAAGGCATTTCCATGTCCTGTTCTTCTACCTGTAATGTGCTTTCCCGGATTCTTTGCATGGCTGGCACCTATTTGTTCTTTTTATTTTTATTTTTTTAAGATTTTATTTATTTATTTATTTATTTGAGAGAGAGAGCAAGAAAGAGAGAGCACAAGCGATAGGGATGGGTCAGAGAAAGAGGAAGAAACAGATTCCCGCTAAGCAGGATGGCCAACACAGGCTCCATCCCAGGACCCCAACATCCTAGGATCTCAGGATCACAACCTGAGCCAAGGCAGATGCTTAATCCACTGAGCTAAGCAGGCACCCCTGTTTGTTCTTTAAATATCAGTGAGTTTCTTCTGAGGTGTTCTCTTTAACCAACCTAGATGCAGTGGGCCCCCTAGTGAAGAGTGAGAGCAGTGCATTGTTTTCTTTAGAGCATTTAGATTTGCATTTGTCTCTTTGACTTATTTATGTTTTGCTCCCAGGGACCTGTTAACTTCCTGAGAGCAGAGAACTTCTCTGTCTTGCTCTTGGTGTACGCATCCCCACCAAGTAACATAGGACTTCGCATGTAATTATGATAATGATGATCATGTCTAAAGCAGTGTTAAAATTTACTCCATGCCAAGAATTGTCCTAAAGGCTTTATGCATGTTAACTCCTTTAATTTTTGCAATAACTGTGTGTGTGTATGTGTGATTGTTATTCACTTTTTACATTTGAAGACTCCGAGATGCACCTGCAGTTAAGCACTTTGTCCAAGGCCACACCCTTCTAAGTGACTTCAGTGGAAGCTTCATATACAAAGATACATTGCGCTTGTCTGGATAACATTTTAGCCTGTATTTTGAAGTATTATCTAAGGAAATATATACTTCAATAGTTTCCTCTAAATGTAAAGATAATCCTTTTAAATAACTTAGGGTATACTTTGAATGTTAACTAATTTTATATATATTAAAGGTGACAATTGGCTTATTTAATGCCTGACTCTCATTTTACGATTCGAATAATTTCACAGTGATCACTAAACTGGATTGTATTGCATTTTTCCAAATAAGCCTTCACTCTAAATAACATTATGAACTCAAACACAAGCTTGTACTCTAAAATCCTACTTCATTTGTCCTAGCTTTCCCTTTGTACAAAGATGTAGATTAAAGGGCTAATGAGCTTTTTTCAGATTGGTCTACAGAAACTGTCTGGCAAAAAGTTAAGTTTTTGTTGAAAGAATCTACCATTAATTAGTTTCCATCAACTTGCAGAGAATAACTTCATTTCTACATGCATAGACCAAAGAACTCTTAGTTTGTGTTATGATTAAAAGAGTAGAGTTACTTTGTTTCATGATCTCTAACACACAACATCCTGGGAATAAAAAGTATGCATATCTGCCGTTGTAAATTTACCTGTTCAAGTTTTATCTGTTTCATGAATAAATAGAATGGCATTACCAAGAGTGTTCTGTACCACACTAATATCACACAATGGACACTCACTGCAGTGGTTTCCTGATCAAGTAAGACGTGAAACTCTACACAGTAATTTAGTGCTTTCAAACTTAGTTGAGCAAGATCCATTTATCTCTAGAACATTTACTAACATATCACAGAAAAATTCTATAGAACATACCTGGGAAAATACTCCTGATTTTTTAAAAATCTGTGTATATTGGCACAAAATATTGTCTTGTAAATACGAGAACAGCAGTTGACCTTAAAATAACCTATGGAAAGCTCTGAAGAATTTCCTTTACTACTGTAGGAGGAGAAATAAATTATTTACCTATAACTTTGGTCATTCTTCCTATTTGTACCTCCCTGTAATAGCTGTGAACTCTGGTTCCCTTGAAACATGGCAGTAACCATAACAAATGTCATATACCTAATAGGAATATTCTCTCCTATAAAGTGTGGAAACAAATTGATTACAGATGGTAAAGATGAAATGGTTTTGTGGGGTTTTTAAAAAAATGTATTCTAAGCTAAGAAGTTCTGTTTTAAATTGTTGACAAAAGTAATCTTGGTTGACAAAGTACTTTGGTTTTCTTCATTTATCATTTGGAATAATTTTGAGAGAAAGGGAACCCGAGAAGAGAGAGCTGTCCCTCTGAGTCATGGACCATTTTTAGGCAGCAAACATCCTGCCAATTATTGAATTAAGAATTAAAAGATTTTTTAAAATGTAGAACTTAAACACAGGATGGGAAGAGCAACTATTTCTATCCATGTAACTGGATGGTGATGACTCTTAATGCTCCCCCTTCTGGCGAGTCAGTTACATTTGCTCATAGGTGTGGCTTCTCTGCTCTGTTCTTTGCTCTCCTCTACACTCTTTCCCTGTCGCATACATTGTCTATATGACTCGAACTCTGTATTCATATTGGCTCTCCATCTCTTTCTCACTCTCCCCAAAGAAATACCTCTCCAAACCCTGGTACATGTGGGATATACGAAGGACAATCTTTCTTATTATAGACAGTTCTTTGGACGCTCCTTATTTCTGACTACCTTGTTTAGTTCTCAGTAGCTGCTACCTGTGCCTGATGAATATTATTTTCAGAAAAAATGAATTGAGAGATGATTATGCTTCCGTATGTGTTTTCTGCGAGCCTCTGCATGACTTTTGCCACCTGTGAAAAGCCTGTGTGTATTAAGCCTGTGATTTGGGTTTGGGTGGTTAACTGAATATCATAGCTTCTTGATTTGAATACGTGTAGACTGGGGACATTCAGTTATTGGAAGAGCAATGGATGCCTTCTCTCCTGAGTCACATGACTTGTCCATTTAACTTTAAGCTATTTTGCCAGCAATGAAGCAGATTTAATTGTTGGGTAAGAGGTCACAAAATCAAGGAAAGCTGCTTGGCATGATTTTATTTGAGAGGTGAAATCCTCATTAAAGCAAATAGTGTGGAAGGAAAGTCTGCATCCTTCCATATGTAAGGGTCTTCTGGCACGAAATAACTTTGTTATCCTAATAGGATAAAATGTGGCTGAGAATTCACCATACATATAAATCATTAATGAATATATTCAACAATGTGTTCAAATGAATCGAATTTAAGTCTTGGATAAATTATAACATTACCATGTGGGCATAATTCCCCAAGAAATGAAGTCAATTGTTGGGGGCGCCTGGGTGGCTCAGTAGTTGAGCGTCTGCCTTCGGCTCAGGGCGTGATCCTGGCGTTCTGGGATTGAGCCCCACATCAGGCTCCTATGCTGGGAGCCTGCTTCTTCCTCTCCCACTCCCCCTGCTTGTGTTCCCTCTCTCACTGGCTGTCTCTCTCTCTGTCAAATAAATAAATTAAATCTTAAAAAAAAAAAAAAAGAAATGAAGTCAATTGTTAAGTTCAGTTTCATTTTTTTAAAGATTTTATTTATTTATTTATTTATTTATTTATTTATTTGACAGAGAGAGAGAGAGAGCGCACATGCACAAGCAGGGGGAGCAGCAGGCAGAGGGAGAGCAGACTCCCCACTGAGCAGGGAGGCCAATGCCGGGCTCAATCCCAGGACCCCCAGGATCGTGACTCGAGCAGAAGGCAGATACTTAACTGACTGAGCCACCCAGGAGCCCCGTAAGTTCAGTTTTATAAATGAATTTTATTAACATGATATTCAAACTATTCCAGGATTATTTTGTGGTGGGACAATAGCCTTTTGGTGAAAGCTGGTACTGACTTGCTGAATTCCAGAAGTAGGGGTGAATTGAAAAGACTGCCTGATTCAGGCATCGGCACTTCCTCCTTCTCCACCTCTACATTCATGAGTTATTTTTCTGTTAATCCCACATTCGCGTGGATGGCAGTCAGTCCTTCCAGTTTCCCGAAGGAATCGGCCCATGCAGGTGTCACTATTAGTGACAATGTACCTTCTAGTACAAATTGCACAAAGGAGATGGACAAGAGAATATATGTCACATGCCCCACAGCAACTATTGAGAAGAACACATGACTCTTCCCCATTTCACCTCTGACCCCTCTATCTCTTTCCTTCTCTTGCAGAACCCATGTTGGCTTGCTCCTATCTTGAAGATTTTCCTCCCAACACTTCCAAATCCTTTTCTCTTTCATGACTAATTCCATAGAACACACCTAGGAAGATATTCCTTTGGATATTTTAAAGTCCGTATTTATATATTGGCACAAGTGAGGTATTGTCTTGTTAGAGAACAATGTTCATCTCTATCCCAACTCATAGTTCCAATTTTATTTTCCTGAATTTTCCCCCAGCACTCAGCCAAACTGAGAGTCTTCCCTTTTATTGAAGTCACACTCCTTAATAAAGAGCTAAAAGTAGAAATACCAAATTTATTTTCAAATAAACTTTAATTTTGAAGTAATACTATTACATGGAACAGAATATATACTCTGAGCCTCAGAAATTTATTTGTAGAGATTCTAAATTAACCCCAAATGTAAGTTCATTGTTACACATGACTGGTAGCATTAGTGCTTAAAAGTTCATAGGACCATAGCTTTGTATTCCTAGATGGCAGTAATTTAGGAAGGAACACCAATGAGCATTAGAAAATCAATTAACATTTGACATGAACTTACCTTACTTTTGATTTCTGTTTATTTGAAAGCTACACAGAATACTTGAGATTGTTCCATAATAGAAAAATTTCAAGTTATATTAAAAAATAAAGTGTTCTTATTACATGAATGAGTTGAAATAGCTCCAACAATTATTAAGCCAGTATTAGCTTATTAGGACAAGGTAATAACCGAGGACATTATGAAAAATTTCAGGAAGAGTTAGACTCCTGCCTGGTAATGTTCCATTGGTACCCACAGTGTACCAAATAGATGCTTCTATGCTACGGTTCAGTGCTGACCATGTAACTCCAGCTGGGCACAAACAGTTCTTTTAGGAAGCAAGGTTTTTCTACCTTCCGTAAGTCATGAGCCCTTAGCAGAGATCACACTAAATTTATTTAAAAAAATAATTGTTATGTAAGTTTTGATAATGTTATTTTTACTTTGGAAATAGTTTCTTACTGTGTAGTTTGCTTTAGGGAAAGGAATTTCTTTTATTTCTAGAAGACAGCTACTTCCTGACAACAATTGCTTTTAAAGTCGCTTGCTATTTCAACATGCCCTTTCTTTAATGAAATGAATTAAATTTTATGAATGAAGTTAACTCCCTTTTGTTTTAATACTCTTTTAATATTCATTTAACTTGCCAAAAAAATGAAATTATTGATTGACTGGACTGTCTCTGATGATAGATACATAGTGTTGGTTCTGAACAAGAGTTAGCAGATTCATCAGGTTAGGGTTCAGGAAGCGTTTGTGCATTTAACAAAAGCTGAATGATTACTGGCTTTAAATGGAGCACAGTTATAGCCACTGAAACTATAACAATAAATAAAGCTAGCATAATGCCTATCCTTATAAAGATTATATTTTAAAGACTTATTTATTTATTTTTAGAGAGAGGGAGAGAGAGGTAACACATGTGCAGGGTGGAGGGGTAGAGGGAGAGGAAGAGAGAGAATCTTGAGCAGACTACTTGCTGAGCGTGGAGCCTGATGCGGCTCGATCTCACAACCCTGAGATCGTGACCTAAGCCAAAGTCAGGAGTCAGATGCTTAACTGACTGAGCCACGCAGGTGCCCCAGAAAGCTTTTATTTTAAGTATGGATAAAACAATCATGTGAAACAGTATCAGGTAGTAGTAAGTGCTATGAAAGAAGTAAAACAGACAAAAAAGAGAAGGGATCAAAGTTCTATGATTTCAAGTAGGGTAGAGTGATCACTTCTCTGGGTAGGTGCAAGACCTAAAAGACCTGAAGGGGTGAAGCATGTGCAATTCTGGGAGAAGAGCATTCCAGACAGAGGGGATAGGAAGTGCAAAGGCCCTGCAGGATTGTGCTTGTTGAGTTCATGGAAGAAACAGTGACTAGAGTATGGTGAGCAAAAGAACGAGTTTTCAGATAATAGGTCAGTGAGGTATTCAGGGACCAGACCATGTCTAATTTTGTAGGTCAAGGTTAAGGGTTTGGATTTTAAATGTGGAGGGAAGCTGTGGAAGACTTGGTGTCTAGGAATGAAATAATATTACATTATTTTAAATACTTATTTGGATTGACTAATTCCAATGCTCATTTATGACTTTATGTGACATATAGGCTGAAAGAGAATTCGAGTCTACTACATTATTTCATGTACAAATGGATAGGGACTGGGAGTGGGGTAGTATTGGTAGAAAAGCCAAAATTCATTCAATTCTGTTTATGTCTGGAAGAAAAAGATGACACGGTCTGCTCTTGGATTGTACGTTGGTAAGCAGGAAGAAAGAAGTCAGGGATGACTCCACGATTTTTTTTTTGAAGATTTTATTTATTTATTTATTTATTTATTTATTTATTTATTTATTTATTTAACAGAGAGAGATAGACAGCCAGCGAGAGAGAGAACACAAGCAGGGGGAGTGGGAGACAAAGAAGCAGGCTCCCAGCAGAGGAGCCCGATGTGGGACTCGATCCCAGGACTCTGGGATCATGCCCTGAGCTAAAGGCAGACGCTTAACGACCAAGCCACCCAGGCGCCCCAACTCCAGGATTTTTGACCTGGACATCTGGCAGAATCTTGGCGCCATTTACTGAACTAAAGAAAATTTAGAGCAGAGAAGGTTTGAGGTGAAATAAAGAATTTGATGTTGGATGTTAAGTGCGGTATATCTATTAGATATCAAAGAGTCGATATCAAATTAACCTGTTGGATATACAAGGACAGAACTCAGGGGAGAGACTGGGGTCAGAGACAAAAATAGTGTATTAGTGCAGAGGTTTTATTTATTTAGAAACCCCAGGAATGGATGTGACCACAAAGGGAGTAAGTGTAGAGAAGAGAGAGAGAGATGAAGGCTGAGAGCTAAGTTCTTGGGGAAAGTCAAAGAGGACCATAAAGAATCAGCTAGTAATATAAGAGGAGAATCAGGAGGGTGTGGTGTCTAGAAAGTCACTTGAAAAAACTATTTCAAGTAGGAAAAAGTGTACTAAAAGCCCAGAGAAGGAGAAGAAGATGGGGCAGCATAATAATCGTGAACTTGGCAACATAGAGATCAGTAGGCATCTTGATAAGTGCTTTTAGTGAGTGGTAAAGACAAACACAGACTTTGGACCATATAAGGAGAGGAAGTGCACCAAGCCATTATTATTCCTCACCAGAATTTTGCTGTATAGGAAGGAAGACAAATGAAGAAGAATCTAATAAGGGATAAAGAGTCAAGAATGTTTACTTATTTTTTTAGATACACTATATTACAACATCTTTATATAAAGATGGAAATAATCCCTTCAGGCAGAAAAGGTGATGTTGCAGAAGAAAGAGTAATCAATTACAGAAGTGTAGTCCTTGATAGACAAAGTAGGATTGAACCCACTGCTGAAGTGGAGGGCTTATTTATTTATTTATTTATTTATTTGTTTATTTTGAAGACTTATTTATTTATGAGAGAGAGAGAGCACGTTCCATGTGGCCTCTCTGAATGTCATAAGAAATTGATACATTTTGGAACACAAATTGACTAAGTATATTATCTATTTATTTATGGGGAAGGGGCAGAGGCAGAAAGAGAGAGAATCTTAAGCAGACTCTGAACTGAGCATGGAGCCCCAGTTGGGGGCTCAATCTCCTGACCCTAAGATCATGACCTGAGCCAGAATCTAGAGCTGGATGCTCAACCAACTGAGCCTCCCAGTTGCTCCGTGAAGGGCTTATTTTAAACCTCTGCGATAGAAGTGAGGGCCAAATATGTGAGTGCAGTTGCTAGTAGGTTGTTAGTTTTAGAAATGGAAACATCCAGAAGTTCCCTTCCAATTTTTCATATTTTCTCATTGAAATATCTAAAAATGTCATGTACTGACAGAGAGGACGTTTTGGAAAATGACAGATCTAGGAAAAGGGAGTACAGAAATGATCCACCCAGAGAGAGGAAGTGTGGATTGGCTGAGGAAAATAGTAAGATGGCAGGACAATGTTAAGAGCCTACTCATTGTTCATGACTGTTAATTTAAAGTGAGAATTGTTGGGTGGTTTTGTTCTAGTCATATTCAGTTCCTCAGGAACAGGCCAAGCTAATCAGAGTTGGCTTTAATCTTAACTGGGATTTGTCCAGGTGGGTTTGAAATCTAAAAGCAGGATAGGAGAATGGAGAGTGAGTAGAGGGATGGACAGTGGGAAGACTACTTGGTTAAAATGAGAACAATGACACAATTGGTATTAACCCAGTGTATTAAAAATTATTGTATGACCTCTAATTTCTTTTCTTCTGTGTATGCTCTCTGAAAACAAAAGTAGTTACTAGTTTTACTAGCAAAGAGCCAAAACTCAGCTCAACATCCTCATGTCTAGTAAATGTAGGATTCTGACCCCTACAGGGTCACTAAGCAAATAGAAATTGCCCTATTCAATATAATATACAAATCATGAGGGTTTTTCATGAGACTAGATTGTTTCAGGAAGTACCAGGAATACAATTTCTAGACTGAAAAATAAATTTTGATTTTTTTTTTAATCTTACCTCTTGAAGGCACCTTGAGCATGCTGCAGAAGTGACCAGCGCATGGAGATCAACGTGCTGGTGCTTTGGTGTCACATCTAAGCAGGGTGTTATTTCCTGGAGTTTGATTTTCTTTTGAGGAAGCAAAGAATGCTCCTGCTAGATAGAAGTCAGAGATGACAGCTTTAACATCTGTGGAGATGTAAGAAGAAATAAAAACAGCAGGTTTTTGGGTGAGGAGATGTCGAGGATGAGGGACTGAAGTTGCAGTTAATTGCAGTACACAGCTGGCTCTGTGACACCACATGCGGGCTTTGTGTTCTGGGCTTGTGTTCAGACGTGGGAGGCTCCGTGGGTGTCAGTGCCCAAATATGGCCCCGCAGAGCGCTCCATGTGGCCTCTCTGAATGTCATAACAAATTGATACATTTTGTAACACAAATTGATTAAGTATATTTTCATTCTTTAAAGAAAGGGCCACCTGCAGGGTGCTCTCTTAGAACTACACAAAAACAATTATATTTTGTTCTTCTATTTATTTGAAAAAAGCTGGTAATAAGGCATTCTGTCTTTCTCTTAGCTAGTGGCTGAGAGATAGGATGAAGGGGCAACCACTAAGTGTTTCATTATATAGCTGAAGAAAATGACGATTCTTAATGACACTGCTTTTTAAAAGGATTTTTAGAAACTTATTAGTACCAAATGAAGTATCTCAGATTTGTCTAGAATTAAAACAATAGATACCTACTATATTCTGTTTAATATGTTTTTATATTGGAATCATTTATTAAGCCCTAAGAGCAACCACAAAATTATCCTCAATAAAGCAGCATGTTGTACCCAGGGTGCTATTAACCATCAAAGATGCTCGTGGAGAATCACCCTCATAATAGAGAATAATAATTGCTTTATGAGATTCTCTGGTGAAAAAGTTCTCCACCTGTGTGGTCTTAGGAACCCTTGAAATTTTATGTATCATTTTGTGTATATGGGTATTTTCAGGAGAGAAAAACCACAGCTTTTATCAAGTTCTCAGCAAAGTCTCTCATCTCTGATCTCTTTAAAAATATTCATAGTTATTACAGTTGTAAAACCAAGAAAATGATCTCTTTTGCAGATCATTTGGGTCTACATATTTGAAATATTATTTTAAGAGACAACTAGCACATTGCCTAATAGATGTTCAATACGTGTTAGTTCAATTTCCATTGGCAGGGCTAAGGCAAATGTTGCTAAAGATCATTTGGAAGGGGAGGAAGTATCAATACATTCAGAAATAAGAGAATAAAATGGAATTTTGAATAGACGGATGAGAGAAAGCCGAAAGGTGTACCTGGTGAAGGAAGTGATAATAGCTTCCAGTACTCCTCCGTGGGGCCCAGGATCATGTCTGTTTTTGAGTGTTCTCAGAACAGATTGCACCTCAGGACAAAGGGGATAGGAGAATATTGTTAATAATAATGCTATTTTATAGGTCAATGACATATTTTATTTTATTTTTATTTTTTTAATTTTTAAATTTTTAAAAATATTTTTTTGAAGACATTTATTTTAGAGAGAGAGAGCATGACCAGGAGGGGCAGAGGAGAGAGAGAGAGAGTCTTAAGCAGATCCCATGCTGAGCTCGGAGCCCAACACAGGGCTCAATCTCACGACCCCGAGTTCTCGACCTGAGCTAAAACCAAGAATCAGACACTTAGCTGACTGCGCCACCCAGGTGTCCCAAAGACATATTTAAAAACAAAACAAAACAAAAACATAAAATAGTTAGAAAGAGAACAGTTACTTCTTCCCATTTTTAAATCCTGTTTCCAATTCTGAAACTTAATAAATGTGTTATTTATTGTTTATCAGTGGGTTTACATTTTTCCAAATTAAAGTTTTAAAGCTGTGATTATAGATAAATTCAAAAGAGAGAGGCTAGATTGATACCTGGTTAATTTTCATGACAAAAAAACCGTTTTCAAAGCATAGTAGAAAAAAGGGATGATTTTCAATAAATAGTGCTGGATGGATTTCATTCATACGGAGAAAAAAGTATCTTCAATCCTATATCATACTGTGCACAGTAAATTGACTCCGGATGGCTTGCAATCTAAATGCAAAGGGCAAACTACTAGTTTTTTTTTTTTTTTTTTTTTTTTTTTTTTAAACNNNNTTTAAACCGCAGGAGAACATCTTCATGATCCTTTGTAGGCAAAGATTTCTTAAACTGGACACACACAAAAAGTGCCCACGATGGAAGTAAGAATTTATACATTGGTCTATAGTAAAATTGAAGAACTTCTATTTGTCAAAAGCATTAAGGGATTGAAAAGACAATGCTCAGAGTGGGAGGAGTATACACACTATATTTATTTATAAAGTACTTATAGCCAAGGTTTTTCAAGAACTATTGGAAATGAAAGAGAAAAAAGACAGGGAGGGACTCAGGAGAAAAATTGGCAAAATACTTGAAGAACATCAAACACAGGGCAAATTTACATATGAAAGGTGTCCTAACTCAGTTATCAAAGAAATGCCAATTTAACCCAATTCCATCACAGGACACAACTATCAGAATGCCTAAAGTGAAAAACACAACAATACCAAGTATTGATAAGTATGTGAAGCAGTTGGAACCCTCAAATACTTAAGAGTGAAAATTGGTACAACCAATTGGTAAAACTAGTGTTAGTCACTAAATTTGATTATATATGTGAATATAAATTACATATAATGACCCATATATATGAATATATATGAATATATTTGAATTGGTAGATAGATATAGATATAAATAACATATAATGATTCAGCAGTTTCACTCCTTGGCAAGTATCCAACAGAAACATATAATTATTTTCACCAAAAGATGTGTAAAAATGTCCATCAAAGTACAATTTGTAATAGTTCCACACCTGAATCAAGTGTTCATCAATGGTATGATGGGTAAACGAGTCATAGTATATTCACACAGTGGAATGCTGTTGTGTAGAATGAGAACAAATGTTTTATAACAGTGCACAACAATAGGGAAGAATGTCACAGATATAATGTT
This sequence comes from Ursus maritimus, assembly GCF_017311325.1. Lineage (NCBI taxonomy): Eukaryota > Metazoa > Chordata > Mammalia > Carnivora > Ursidae > Ursus > Ursus maritimus. Next base: position 69,209,887 of record NW_024426663.1, read on the forward strand.
GAATGAGAGAAACAAGACACAACGAAGTGTACCTTACATGATTCTATCTGTATGAAGTATGAATACAACAAATCCACCCACAGTGAGTGAAGTCAGAACAGTGGTGAGGTTAGAGGTAGTGATGGAAAGAGGGGCATGAGGGTATCTCCTGGGTGCCAATCACGGTCTGCTTCGTAATTTGGGTGTTGGTAACACGAATATATGCCATCTGGAGAAGCTCATAGGTGCCCTGTGTACTTTTGGAATATGTATATTACAATAAAGAGTAACAAATCAATTTAAAGTTGCCTGGAAATAAAACTCATAGTTTTAAAATCTATTAATTTAAAGGTATAAATGCTTTGGTAGATTCCAGTACTCTATTATTAGTGAAGAAAAACTGCAGCATTGGGCAGAATATCAATGTGCTTTATTATGACCTTCTTTTGCCCAGTGGACTAAGAGGCCGTGATATGTCACCATGGAAGTTTCCCAGGAAAGATTTCTGTAATGATGTGTGCTTCCGCAAACATATTATTTGCTGAAATAAACACTTCAGCTCCTCTCAGGATTTGGAGAAACTGTTCATTAAACTGCAAGGGAATGGCACAAGAATTCACTGAACAGAAAATAAATAGCCTGCTATGTAGCTTTCTCTCGAAGATAGAAAACTTGGAGATTAATGAGATTATGTTGGTGAAAATTGCTCCGTTCTTCCTAACCGATATAAACAAACCAAATATAAAAAACTAATTGAAAAACATACCATCTCTGATGTGTTTTAAAGGCCTTTTATTTTTCTTTCCCCATTTCTGGGAGAAAAGTCAGTTTAAATTCCTTTCAAAATGTATATGATATTGAACACACTTAGGAAAACAACATGGTGATGGGATGAGTGGGGTAGTTATCCCAAGCAGTATTACTGGGTTTATTAATGAAATAACTTGAGCCTAACAGCTTCTAGGAAATGAGCAATCAATGTGCTTCTCAAGCCCTTTCTTGGAAAGAGCTGTCTCCATGCAATTTTCCCATCTACATTTTTTGGTTTGGATGGATTGTTCTGCTTAGAATCCCCACCCTGTGATTATTTAGACCTAATTACTTTACATGGAGCCTCCTTGGAAAACCTGATTATTTTGTTTTGTATTTGCCTACCTGTTGATTGATGAGGTTTAGGCCACTACCGAAGGAAGAAAATGAACATAATCAATATCAACGCCCAACACATAAAAGGAACTAATTCATGAGAAGGCTATAGTGTGAGTTATACATCCTGTTATTTAGGACAAAGTAGTACAGTTATCCATTCAGAGGGGTAAGGGTTAGGAAATGAAAGATAAAAGCATGTCTGAGAGTTCAGTTGAAAGAGTTGAGTTGACAGCCGACAGAAGTAGCATTTGGAAATTTTCTTTAAGCTACTTGAAATAAGTCAAGCAGAGAAAGACAATTATCATATGGCTTCACTCATTTATGGAACATAAGAAATAGCAGGAAGATCGGTAGGAGAAGGAAGGGAAGAATGAAGGGGGGTAAACAGAAGGGGGAATGAAGAGACCATGGACTCTGGGAAACAAACTGAGGGCTTCAGAGGGGAAGGGGGTGACGGATTGGGATAGACCGGTGATGGGTATTAAGGAGGGCACGTATTGCATGGAGCACTGGGTATTATACGCAAATAATGAATCATGGAACACTACATCAAAAACTAAGGATGTACTGCATGGTGACTAACATAACATAATAAAAAATTATTATAAAAAAAGATACTTGGGAAATACTGTATTTTGCTTCTCCCCAATTTGTATAATATGAATTATTATGTATAATAACATTTAACTAATTTTCTAAAAGTTTTCTCTGAAAGCTGGGAAATGTTCCCCTTTTGCCTCTTTGCACATCATGGAATGATAAGGCATTGAAAATTTTAAGTTGCTGCTAATGTGGATAAAACCAGAGCCTGAAGAAGGAAGGTTCAGAAATAAAGAGATAAGCATAGGGAGAGATTGGAGTGTGGACCAAAAACAGCTGTAGCAGCTGCTTGGACCCCACCCTGGCTCCCTGAGGAGAACGTTATCCTAAGGGATGTGGAAGGTCGAGGAAGGGGAAGGTCTTCGTCATGGGGAACAGATCTGTAGAAGTTTCTTGAGGCTGCTGTAACAAATTACCAGAGACTGGGTGGCTTACAGTTCTGGAGGCCAGGAGCCTGAATCAAGGTGTGGGCAGAGCCACACTCCCTTTTGATACTCCGTTAAGAGAAAACCTTTCTTACTTCTTCCATCTGCCTTGCTTTCTTTGTCTTGAGACCACATCACTCAAATCTCTGTGTTCTTCTCATGGCCCCCTTGTCTTCTCTGTTTCTTCTCCAAACTCCCTCTGCCTCTCTCTTTTCTGTGATTGTATCTAGAGCCCAGCTGGACCATCCAAGATAAACTCCTCCTCCCCAGAGTTTTAACTGAATCACATCTGCAAAGGCCCTTTTTCCAACTAAAGTAACAGTTACCGGTTCTAAGGGTTAGGACATGGCTGTATGTCTTTTCAGGCACCAGGCAGGTCCTGTACATGGTCAGTTTTGTTTTTTGTGTATCTATCTATCTATCTATCTATCTATCTATCTATCTATCTATCTATCTATCTATCTATCTTCAGTTGTAGAATCCAAATAAGAAAAGAAAGCCCTCTTTTTGTTGCATTATAACCAGCTCTAGTCCTGTTTAGATACTTCTTCACATTATTCATTAGTTTGGAATAGTGAGCCACAAGTTTACAGACTTGGAAGGGGACTTTCAGAGTCAAATTTGCCCACTCGACAGATGAGAAAATCGCTGACCGATTACATGGTCAGTGACGAAGATAACAAGGTTCTCTGAAGAAATGGGGCCACAACCAAGGACGTTGGTCTGTTGCACTTTCTACTTCATTAGATTGAATGACCAAGACATTGCATAATACTTGGTTTAAGCAATTTGTTTTTGAAAACGTCTCTATAAAGTTTCTTTTTTTAATTGTCCATAAAACTAACAAATTTTGTATTTTTTTGTGATGAACTTGATAATTAAATTAATAATAAAGTACCCAAGTTATATATGTGCAATAATAAATGAAATTGTAGTACCCTGTCCCTAATGGAGAATATACCAAGCAAACCTTTCAAAGGCACTCACTTCTCATTTTCAGTTTCCTTATCCATGCAAGCATTTGCAATGTAACTTCAAAAGATGCCATCACTCTGAAGAAATGAAGGAATACTTCGTTTTTGTTTTTATCTTCTGTAGGGTCTATTACTAGCCCACTAGGAATACTAATGTGAATTGCTTTATAAGAATGGTTATTGCTCAGAGACATGATAAATATCAGATCAGAGCCTGTACTTTCATAATACTAAATTATGCTATCTATTTTCGGAATTTGGAATGCATGGCTTTACATAAAAGTACATGCAGTTGTCTTTTCTCATCATGAAGAACTTCTTTTGAAACCAGAGATAAAAGTGGATGTCAAAGTGAACCTTATCTCTCCATAGGAGGATGCTGATGTCTACAAGATAAAAACAGGGAATCCAATTAGAAAGCTAATGAGAAAATATGTGTGTCTGTGAAGGAAAGGAAAAGGGAGGAAGGTATACAAGGATTGAGAGAAAGAAACAGACAAAGGAACAGGAGCATTATACATTCAGAATCTCAGGGGAAGAGAAAGGGTTCTTTAAAGTGCTTTGATGAGCCCATGACCCAGCTATGTAGCTTTTAATGTTAATGATCAAAAGTATTTTTGTGTGATGCCTCGGTAAATAAGTCTAATTTGACTGAAAGCTAACTTAGTGTGATAAATTTTGTTATGGATTTGGCAGTATCCTTTGCACTTCCCACCCCATCTGAAAAGCTTTGAGATCAAGGAAGTAGATTAGTATTTGAGAGTTAAAGTTTAATCAACACGACAGACATTAGGAAAACAACACCTGAAAAAAAATTACCTATCTTCCAAGATGCCAAGACCTGATATAATCTGCCTGAAGTAACCTTTTACAGATAGGACGTGTCAATGTGAAATGGTTTTGTAGATAAGTCAGGTATATACACATAGAAAAAAAAAGTTATAGAGACACCTGTTTTTAACACATTAACGCTGTCCAAGAAAAAGACTTGGCCCACAGACTTCAATATCTCCAGTCTATTGTTTAGTGGATTCACTTAGTTACTTATATTTAGGGGGGCAAAGAAAATATAGCCTCTTATAAAATTTTAAAAAATTAATCATTTGATTTTTCATCATAAATATCTTGCTGAGTTATTATGTATATGGGGATGGGCAACTAAAGATTCGTGTGCAAACTGGTAATTTAATCTAATGTCATAATGAAAGAACCTTTTAGATAAGTATTTAGTCTTAGAATTCTACCCTCTTCCCCATACCTTTTCAAGTTGACATCTGGTCAAATGGAAGGGGAATGACACGTGTCTTCTTGGTGATGAAGGGCAGGAAGGGTCTTCAGATTTATGTAGCATCTTCTGGAATCTTGCTGGATCTAGCTGGTCTGGATTCCGACCTAACTAATAACAGCTAGTCTGTTTCTATGCTGTGTCAAGGCATTTCCCAGATTTTTCCGAGCTAACCTTGGCTCCTGGTAACACAATAAGCTCCCTAAACTGGTCTGTTGGATTCTTAGTTTTTGCCTTGGGATCACTCTCTTCTTTGCTACAGGAGACTGCCAGGGGCAGGTCCGTAGTCCCAACTCAGCTATCTTCTGAGAACCCATTGGGTGTATGGGAACATCTAGCTTTTTGTATACCATGCCACATGGGAACTAAAAGAGGCCTGGTGTTTGTCTCATTGCTTAGTTTATTTTGATAATGGCTGTTTCTAGATTTGCTTGAGTGTAGTTCATAGGACAGCTGACTTCAGAATCCTTGATTTTTTTTCAAACTTTTTAACATAGCTCTTCTTTCTGTGAGTTTGGCCATGAAGAAGGATATCCAGCATGTGTCTGAGTATCTGCTTCTCTAGGGACTAAAGTCTTACCATCTTCTGCTTGCTCTTTGGTCAACATCTTAAAATAAAGCTTCTGTATCAAGGCCACCAAGCCTACATCCCAATTCCAAAATGGCAGATACAGGAATTCAGAGCATTTTTTTTTCCTGTAACACAATTGACCTTTCAAAACTATTGTCTTAGAGCAGAGAGAAGTGGATTATCTCTTTTTCTCTTTATATTCTTGCTGTAACAAGTTGTCAACCCTCTTTTCATTCCCATTTAGGTGGACAGAGGCTTTCGGCTAACTCTAGGCATGTCACATGGTTAGGGATGCCAAAGAGAAAAATATTCAAGTAGTTCAAACAATAGTCCACATTTTTCAGCCCCCCATTAAGATGACTGCAGTACATTATGAGAGGGTCAGGCATGATTGGTGATACTTTATCATGAGTTTCAGAGACAAGTGAGGGATGGGGCGTCTGGCAGGCTCAGTCGGTTGAGCATGGGACTCTGATTTCAGCTCAGGTCATGATATTAGGGTTTTGAGGTCAAGCTCCAAGTCAGGCTCTACACTCAGCCTAGAGTTTGCTTATCCCTCTCCCTCTGCTCCTCTCCCTGCTCTCTCTCTCTTGCTCTCAAATAAATAAATAAATTTTTAAAAAGGGAGAGACAAGTGAGGAAGAAGATAAATCTGTCATGTATTTTCCATCCTTGATATAGTTTATATATAATTTCTGTATACATTTCATTTCTTCTGATAATCTTAAGGGGTTTGATAAGCCTGCCCTGAGAAATATATTTTAAGGGTGAAAGTTTTCCCAGACATGCAGTTGGGCTGGGTTTTAACAGTGTGTCTGATTCTGTCTATGTGGGAGCTGAGGTGATGGGAAGGCATTTTTGTGTGATAGTTTTCTTTCTCTTAACCATTAATTCTCTTATGTTATTTGAGATCATAAACACAATTTTGGAAACATGCCTTTGAGCATGAATTACCTGATTTAGTGGTTATATGACTTTGTTCCTGTACTTCCCCGAATCAATTTTTATTTTGTGCTTCCTCCAGATGGCCCTCTATTTTCTGTCTTTCACAGGTAATCAACTTGAGATAGACAATAGAATACACTATTTGGGTGATGAAGCCTGTCAAAGTCTCAGTGTGGTTTTTATTATCATTTACACTTTGAAAGTAAAGGGTAGGTCCTTGGCTCTCAGTTCAGTTTTTGCCTGGTTCCTAGCTTTGGCAGCCCAGAAGATTTGTTTGTATGGATTCCGAAAGAGAGAAGAAAGTAGAACCATTATCTGTATGTAGGCTGTGGCACATTCTCCTGATGTTTTATAGATTCCTAGTGTCCAGCAACCAAATTTAAGTATGACCTCCTCCTTCAGCCCTGTTGGCCTCATTTGTGTTCCTTGGGGCTTTACAATTCCGTCTTCTTTCCCAGCAATGTGGCTACCCTGGGTTTAGCATGGTTCGTTCATATCGCAATGGCATCTCTTCACACGGACCTTGACTGATTTCTCTAACCAAGCTGCGCCTTTCCCCCCAGACTTTTTCCCATCAGTCATGTGGTATCAGATCATGGTTTTATTTCCACGGAACACTTCTCATTACTGTTTGCTAGCACTGCCCTAACAAAGCACCGCGGACTGGGTGGCTTAAACAATAGAAATGTATTTTCTCACAATTCTGGGGCTTAAGAGTTCTGAGATTGTTTCTTCTGAGGCCTCTTTCCTTGACTTGTAGATGGACATCTTCTCACATATGGTTCCCTCTAAGTCGTCTGTGTCCAGCTTTCTTCTTGTAAAGATTCTGGTCATATTGGATTAGGGCACATTCTAATAACCTCATTTTAACTGAATTACCTCTTAAAGACCCTACCTCCAAATACAGTCACATTCTGGGGCACTAAGGTTGAGGATTCCCAGTATGAATCCTATGAATTCTGGGGGGACACAATCAACTATTTATAACAACTAATAACTATCATATGATTCTTTCTTTATTAACTTCTTTTTTTTTTCTTCTTCTTCTTCTTTCTTTCTTTCTTCTTCCCTGGAAATGAAGTACCACAAAGTCAGGGCTTTGTATGTCTTTCTTCACACTAACACCACCCCCTAGATTAGTGCCTGGCTCAGAGCATATGCTCAATGATCTTTATTTTTCATATAAATTATATGTGTTACTAGGTAGAAATATGATATGTGATTTTCCCCACATTCCAAAGACTTACTCATTACTGGCATTACTAAAATTCTCCTTGCTGCATCCCCTGATTTGCAAAAATAAAGAAATATAAGAAAATGATGTAAAGTTTAGAAGTGTCTTGTTCTAAGCTCATAACCTGAAATAAGTGGTTGTTGCTCAAGTAATAGCTCCCTTTTCTTTCTGTTGTCACCCTTTTTGTATGATGATTATTACAGATTTCTAGAGGCCAGCTCAGGTTTTCTTTCTACATCAGTAAAATGTAAAGCTTATTTTCTCCTTATTTTAAGAGGACATTTCCACTTCTGAATTGCCTTTAATACTAAAATGGCTCTGAAGTTATTCCTTTAGGCTAAAACAGTATTATTTTTCTTTTCTTTTTTTTTTTTAAGATTTTATTTATTTATTTGACAGAGAGAGACAGCGAGAGAGGGAACACAAGCAAGGGGAGTGGGAGAGGGAGAAGCAGGCTTCCCGCCGAGCAGGGAGACCGATGCGGGGCTTGATACCAGGACACTGGGGCCATGACCTGAGCCAAAGGCAGACGCTTAACGGCTGAGCCACCCAGGCGCCCTTAGTATTATTTTCCTGTACTACAAATGAATTCAGTTCTCCCATTACATTCACTGGCAATATTGCTGACGTCACGTGGTGCCACATGACCTAAATGATTTTGTTGCCGCTGGTAATTGTATGATCTGACAATGTTGAATTTGATCTGAGCTCCGTAATCTTGGAGCACAGGGAGGATTAAGGAAGCCCCCTTACACACACCATTTTTATGTCTGTGAAATGGCTTACTGCAAAGAAACATCCTACCCCAGATGACTTAAGTCAGACTCAGGAATGCCCCTGTGACAAGGCCAGACATATGATTAGCTAAACCCTTTTCCCCCAAAGATCACTTAGAACAAAATGCTTGTTCAGCATACTTCACATTTCTGTCCTTCTCCCAGGCCCCCAAACTTTGACCCACTCTCAGCTTAAGCCAGCACACAGCCTTTTGTGAGAATTGGCTGACCACGAGGTAAAACTCTGTCTTACCTACAGTCAGGTCATGCCATCTTCACTCCTCCTACTTTGCCACATGTGATGGTTACTTGTATGGGTCAAAAACTTGACAGGGCTAAAGGATGCATGGAGTGCTGGTAAAACAATATTTCTGGATGTTTCTGGGAGTGTCCCTGGAAGAGATTAGCACTTGAATCAGTAGACTGAATAAAGAAGACTGCCCTCACCACGGCATGTGGCCATCATCCAATCTCCAAGGGCCTAAATAGAACAAAAAGGCAACAGGAGGGTGAATGCGGTCTTGGAGCTCAGACATCCATGTTCTGCCCTTGGACATAGGTGCTTCTGTTTCTTGGGCTTTGGACTCAGACCAGAACTTACACCATGTGCCCCTTGATTCTAAGGCCTTCTGACTCGGACTGAATAACCCCACTGCCCTTCCTGCTTCTCCAGCTTTTGCTCTTATATAGCTATCTACATCCTATTGTTTCTGTTTCTCTGGTTCTTTCTAGGATAATCTACTCCTCCCTTTATGTTTAGCTTTTGAGAAGCTTGCACACCTTACATTGGAGCTTTCTCCCTATTGCAATTTTCTCCCTACCCATTGAAATAATATTTTCAAATCAACCCTTTTCTTAGCTAAGTTTGCATTTTTTTATTTTATAATATATCATTGGAACTTTACTTTTATATATATAGTTTGAAGACAAGTAAATGCAATATGTGGGTGTGGCTTTCAATAATCTGTCTTGACCTTTCTGTGAGCTCAGAAATTAGAAAATGAAGGTCACTTCAAAGGACAGCTTCACTTCACCCTGTTTTGTTTTGTTTTTAAATTTTGTTTATTCATTTCAGAGAGAGAGAGAAAGCACCAGCTGGGTGGGGTGGCGTGGGGTGGGGAAGGGCAGAGTGAGAGGGAGAAGCAGATTCCCTGCTGAGCTGGAAGCCCTGACACAGGGCTCCATCCCTGGACTCCAGGATCTTGACCTCAGCTGAAAGGCAGATGCTAACAGACTGAGCCACCCAGGTACCCCCATCCTATTTTTGATAAGCTTAAATCGGGTCTCAGTTATACCTACTCAGTTCTGCCATTATAGCGCAGAAGCAGCCATAAATAGAATATGTAAAAAAATGAGCATGAATGTTGCTTCCAATAAAGTTTTATTTACAAAAACAGGTAGAAGGCCAAAATCGACCCACAGGCTATTGTTTGCAAACTCCTGGCATAGAGTAATGCAACAGAAAATTGAATGCTGGGAGTTCAGGATTGAATTCCACTGAGCAAATAGCCTTGCTTTATCTTCATTTCTTTGCATGGAGACTAAAGATAAAATGCTGCAAGGAATTGCTTCTAACATGATGATGAACTGGTAAGATTTAAAAAAATTTATACTTTTCTAATAAATTTGAAACTATTTATCTGTTACATAAATAATAAATGACAAACCTCATACTTATGCAAATAAATTTGTTTTACTCTTTAAAAGATATCAAATTCATCAGAAATGAGGCCAAAAAGGAATTATAACATCTCTAGATAAAAAGTCAGATTATTTATAGTAAAAGGAGATGGTGGAGTTTTTAATTAATTTGGCAAAATTGGTAATTATGTCACTTGGTCTGTTTACTTCTTTGAAGAATCCTTGTTTTAATTTTCTTTCGTGAGTTAGTAAAGGTTCCAGGCTCAGTGTAACACAAAGTTTTGAAAATAATAATTTTTTCATTATTATGTGGGGTTTTCAGGTCATAAACCATCAAAGAAAAACACAGCTCTTTGGTTTTATTTTCTTAATAGAACTAAGAAATCACGGTCTAAAACTACTCAACTGTCTGTCCAGCACAGAAGATGCCAGCCCTGCAGATGAGCATCTGTTCTGATAAACAGGTTGACAGGCAGAACTCACAGCTGTGACCTGAGAAAGATGGTCAGGGTTAGAATCCCTTCAACTGCATTCACAAATCAAGTCATGACCTTGGGCATATTCTATTTCACTCCGAGTCTCATTTTTCTCTTTTGTAACAGATTAGATTGTTCTTACAGGTTTGTGAAAAGATGCAAATCAGTTGTTATAATTAAAAGTGCTTGGCACCTTATAGAAACTCAGTTATTATTTTAACTGAGATTGACAGAGTACTTGTTGTCTAGTAGGCGTGATGCTGAAGTGCCTTGTATACATTTCCTCATTTAACCCCCAGAGCAACCAACCCAGTGGGGCAGCTCTACTGTTACTCCCACTTTCCAGATGAGAAGCGAGTTCAGCCTGATTAGGGACTGAGGCGAGCACATCAAACAAATGATTGGTAATCGAGCTGTTTATTGAACATTTAGTTCTCTCCCCCCGAATCCGCAGTTCACGCTCCTGACCGCTACCCCAGAGCAAAATGGCAACCTGGAGTTGTGTCATGAGCAGAGTGCTTTGTTTTGTTGTTTTGTCTTCTACAACTCACGGAAGTTCCCACGGATGTTAAATTTCTGGATTCTCTTACATGCTCTGAACATACGTAGCAGCAACCATCTAGAGCTGAGAAGAAGTAGCTGGTTCCCCTTGGGTGAGGTGAATGCGTTCCAGTGTATTTCTACTCCTTACTGCCTTATGCTGGGTGGTCTTTACTCAGTGCCTCACCTACTCCTTATAGCGCCATGCTCTATTCATGTTTCTTAATTTCTTTCCATCAGAGAAGTTAAGGGACAACCTTAAAATAGTAATAAAACTGCAGATTAGGGAAGGCCCTCCAAGTCATCTCATTTAATAGTCTCTAAATTTTTTGATTGCATGTTTCTATTAGAAATGTTTTGGGGCACCTGGCTGGTACAGTCGGTTGAGCATCTGACTCTTGGTTTCAGCTCAGGTCGTGATCTCAGAGTCCTGGGATCGAGCCGTGCATTGAGCTCCGTGCTCAGCATGGAGTCTGCTTAAGATTCTCTCTCCCTCTGTGCCTCGTCCCCCTACCCCCACTGCACTCTGTCTCTCTCGCTAAAATCAATCAATCAATCAATAAATCTTAATAATTTAAAGAGATGTTTTGTATTTCTGCTTATAATACATATATATGATACATATAGTATTGTCAATTCATATATTAAATACGAGTAAAACTTCATTTATTTAACCCATATTTTATGCAAAATATTTTCGAGTATTTTCTTCCTATACTTAGTTGATTGTGTTGCACAGCTCTGGAGCTGTATTTCCCCTTCTTTGGGATTCTCTAAGTGGTCTAATTATAAAAGACTGTGTCCTCTCTGAAACTAGATCTGGCGTTACTGATTTCTCATGTAGTCTCTTTGGTTTTGCCCTGTAATACCCTGAGAATAGTAAAAATTTGATTTCAGAATCAAAGTTATGCTAGATGACAGAAATGTTCCAGCCAACATTGATTTTTATTTTTTTTATGGAATAAGCCTTATTCTTTTTTTGACAGGAATATAAAAAAAATCAGATGATATGTTATTACTAGTATGTTATTACCAGCTTGTCTTAGTTCTGTATAAGTTTTGAAGTAATTGTGTAAAGGTAAATCTTGTTTTTTAAAATCTCAGTACCTTCTTAGTTTTAGGATACTATTAGAAATCTCTGAGTAGTTTGAGGTAATGAGAGAAGAAAGACTGTTTTTGATTACTTTCTTAACTTTTACTTTGAAAAATCTTGATGGATAATTTTTAAATTATATTTGCATTAAAATACTAATCATTAAAAAATAGATGCCTTTTCAACTCTTCAGAAAAAGAAGGTAATGATCTCCAACCGGAATGATTTTTACAAAGATGTAACGTTCTATCATTTCTCAATATTGGCTTGATGTTTCCCAAACAATTTTATCTTTAATTGCTTTTGTTCCTTTAATTTAAGAAATTTAATTTTTGGAAAAAGTTTTGGCCCCATGGCCCCTATTGAATAATAGTTTATTTTCCCATTTTTAATTAATCAATGGTACGTAAAACTGAATACTAGGATTTGATGTTATCACAACAGATTCAGTTTTATCATGTTAAATTGATGATATGGTTAAAAACAAGGAAATACGCTCATTTATCAATTTGGTATTTTTGAAGATAAATTTCTGTTTTCTTTTTTTGTAGTTGTTAGGCTTTGTGAATCATTAAAATAGTTTTACACTTTTAAAAATTATTTTTGAGATACCCCTACCACTCAGAGTACTGGGGATGGATTCCTTCTTGGGGTCCACAGTCCCGGGAATTGGTCTTACAGTTTGGGATTACCTCTAAATAAGGGATCTTATACATTTATAGTTTATTTGATATTACTCATCTCTAGTGCTTGGTCTGAATTTTGCTGTAACATTGTAATTTTTTACTAAGAGTTGTGAGGTTTAAAATATGAGGTAGAACGACCCAATGGTGCGTGATGACCAGCTCCTAAACAGTGATGATTTTTTTCCTCTCAATCTAATTAAGAAAGGGTTTGGGAAATGAGCACAGAAAGAATAGTGGTCTCAGGTGGACTGGACGCTGCCTAGAGTTTCCTACACAAATGAATCTTTTGTATCTTGCACTGATGAGAGTTTATTCAGTGGCTTCTCCTGTTACATTCCTGTCTCCTATTCCCCAGCTTAAGGCTCTATGTTGCCTGTCCATATCCTGATTTTCCTACAAGATCTAGTTCTGGAAACACTTCACAGTTACTTGTTATGTCACTGCCTTCCATTATCTCCCTATTTATTATAGAATTATTAGGATTGTTAAGTGACGATGTTTCTTTCCACATGAGGTTTTAAAATCCTATATGGAATGGATCATTAAACAAAAAAGATTTGGGGGATACCTTTTTAGAGCTCCTAGCACTGTTCTCATTTTAAACTAAGTGAAGTCCAAAAATAAATTTTAATATTTGACTTAAAAAATGAAATCTTAATCAGTCTTTCTTTGGGTAATTTCTAGAGCACTAAGAATCTTGGTCACACCTTTCCTGTTGTGTGCTTCCTTCTCTAATTGGGTTCGATTTTTGTTCTTTATCTGGTTGTTTCCCTTGCTGAGAAAGATCTATATATTCCTTCCTTTTCCCACACTGAGAGCATATTATTTTCTCCTCTCCACTCTCCCTCTTAACTTCCGTCTTGGCAAGGTTGATTTTAATTCTTCACTTTGTTATTTCCCAGTCTGTCCATTTTGCAGTATTGTCTTCTTAGTTTGCTGTCTATAAATAATGTGTCTTCAGTTTATTTTGATACTATCAAAGTATTTTTAAATGACCCAATTAATCAAATGGTGCAGCAGAAAATAGCAGAGGACCTTCCATTGTCTATTCTCCCCTTGTCCCCTATCATAGGAAGCCCATGTTTCAGCAGAAGCAGACAAATTTCCGAATGAAAAGAACATTTTTCTGCCTTCATTGCAGCCAGGAATGACTGCGTAACTAAATATAAGTATGTGCTGACTTCTGGGAATCTTAATGTATAATAGCCTGTTCTTTCCTCCATTTTTTTTACCCCTCTTTATTTCTGATGTCCAAAACATAGACCTGATTCCTGGAGGTTCTAACATCCCTTGTGAACCATGAAGATAAAGACTACACCCTAAAGATGATAAAGCAAAGAGGTGGAAGGGATCTTGGTTCCTAAAGACTCCATGGACTAGAGCTACCACTTTCCTCCAGCCTATTAAGCAATAAAATTCTCTCTTGGTTTAATCAATATTATTTTAGTTCTCTGTTACTCTTAAGTGATTCTAATTCTAACTGATATCCACAGCATTCAATATATTAATGTATAAAATACCTGAGTTCTCACACAAGTACTTTAGAGTTTCCCAGATAGGTCACTTTCTCCGTAGAATTACCATATTCTTCCTACCATAATCTCATGTGTGTATTATATATAATATACATGAAATATACATAGATATTATATACATGAGAGATACATACTAATATATATAATATATGTATATATATTAGTAGTTTACTCAAATTTATTGAGAATTGTTTATTCGTAATGAAATTGGAAATCCCTTATCTATAGAACTATGACTGGAATATGCCAATTATTTACAATGATGGATCCTTTTAGAGCCACGTCTCCCCAGTAACCTTGTTTTCAAGTTCTCCTTCACAATCATGAACAGTGTTTTCACATCTGTCTCCCGGGTCCTTCTTTATAATCTGCAAAATTTTAATTAATGCTTCAGTTACTTGAGTTGACTTGTATAATTTTTAAACTGCTTGACAGAGATGACTTGGCAGGTTTATAATCTGGTAATTGGAAATCAATGTGCTCTAAGCTTCGGGCAGAAAACATGATGAACAAGCCACTCTATAGGGACAAAAGATTATATGTTAATACTATAAAAAGGTCAGAACTATACTAATTAAATTAAACCCGTGAGCCATTCCCAGAACCACCTCTGAATTATAATGCTCCCTCAGAGAATATAGGGCTGGGAGAGTGATAGTTGTATCCCACTGAGCTACTAGATATCGTGCATACATTTAAGTACAGTGTGGGCTAACAGTGCCTTTTAAAAAACATAAGCAAATATAATTAAGTGAAACAAAATTTCTGTTAAAAATAAGGGAGGACATTACCTTTAGAATAATATTCAGATCTGCTAAGACTTGTAAAATAGAAATACACTCTATATGTATAATTTAGATCAAAGTTCATTTCTTTAGGAAGCCTCCCTATTGCTTGTACTTCCATAACTGCTTATTTTTACCTGTTCTATAAAGCCTCACAAATTTTTTCATAGTTAGTTGTATTTAGTTCTGTCCCTTCTGATTGAGTAAAAGTGTTCTTTGTAGCGGGGTTACATTTTTTATATTCTTCAAAGATCAGTGTTAGGCCCGTAGTGAATAATCAGATAATGTTTGTTGAAAACACTGGATGAGTAAATACATGAGTGAATGACTTAGGAAATGACCGAATGAGCTTGGAGAATAGTTCCTGTTTACCTTAAGCTTTGTGAAGGTTGGTGTTAGTGAGGTGGATTTTTTCTCTTTGTGGAGTAAACATTTATCCAGTTAATGTTATCTGGAACTTTGTTTTAGTTCATTTAATCATCTCAACAGTTTTATGAAGCAGATGATATTATTATCCCACACTCTTTATTTAGTATAGACACCACAGCTGCCTTTCTGGAAGAGAGCCTCGGTGGGTCGCTATCAGTCTCCTAGGACAGCAACAGCTTCATTTCTGTAGCTGCCCCAGATGATTACCTAGACCACCGTTGTGACAAAGATTCTGGAGCCTCGTCTAGAAATGATGCCCTTGTAGGTTTTCCTGTTAGCCACGGGCATGGGCATGCGGGGAACGGGAGAAGGCATGCCGTACTTCATAGAAATGTATCTGGGAAATATATTCTTCAGTCTATGTTCATATTAATTGAAAAGCTCTCATTTTCTCATCTTCTCTGAGTGAGATTGGTATTTAATTCTTGGGTTTCCTTGTTGATTTCTGAGTTAACAGAATTAAACATCAATCCTGTCTCAACATTAACACTTACAGATAATGTAATCTTGAGTAAGTTATTCATAAACCTTAAAAACTCAATTTCTTCCTTTCAAAAATGAAGTTAGTAATAGTACTTATCTCATAAGATTTTTGTGATGATTAAATTTAAAATATATAAAGCACTTTGTATTGTGCTTGGTTAATAGTAACTCAAAAAAATGTTAGCTATAATCATTTTATTCCCATATTAGTGCTCAAAGGTTTTAAAACCAATAAGGAAGCTTTACTACTAAACAGTTTCTGGCTGTTCTCCCCTCTGAGGGTGGCCATGCTTCTAAAAGTGAGCAATTTCATGTAGAGAATTGCTAGGAAAGAGAAGCTTGACTTTCTAAAAAATAAATTGGAAAATGCCTATGAGAGATGAGCTTTCATGACAAGTGTTTTGGGGAAGGGAAATAGAAGTTAAGAAATTCCAAAGTTTAACTTTTATAAATTCAAACACCTGAATGAGTTTTGTAATATTTTAAAAATTAAAGCCAATGCCAGACCCGAGATATATCTGTGTGCTTAGTCCAGATATGTAGCAAACAGCTGGATACTGAGATGGGCAATCTACCATCTCCTCACACTCGATTTAAAGAGGGTAGGCAGAGAGGAGAGCGTCCCTGGATCTTTGACTGTGAAATTGACATTCCATATTGAAATAGATGAATAGGCCTTCCTGGGTGGGTACAAAATAATCTGATATAGTGTACATTGGCCTTAGAGTTTGGCTTGCATTTTACAGTAGATGCGAAAAGTATGTGCTCGGCTAAAGAAAAATTTTTACATCCGTTCTTTTAAATATCTGAAATTATATCTTGTACAGAATTGGTGACCAGATTAACATGTATTTCTTCTAAAAGCTAATAGCAGGAAATGTACTTAAATATATTTTGTCACTCACTTAATAAAGTGTTATGAAGCCATGAAAAAGATAATTATTTAGGTATCACCATGGAAAAATTACAATATTAAAATGTTAAATGAAAATATAGAGCAAAACAATGAATATGAAATATGAACATAATTACATAAAATATTTGCCTAGACAAATACTAGAAAGCAGTCTGCAGATATTAGCATTGGTATACTATTAAGGTGGGGAGAGAGGTCATAATTTTTCCCAAAACTTAAAGCAGTACAAATCAGTAAAGCTATTATTTGATAATTTTTGTTTAAAAAAATTAAAAGACAAAACAAAATGATTTTGTTGGGTGATGCAAAAACTTTCTGTTACAAGTACATGCTGTATTAAAATACAACTCAAATTTTTCTCTAGTCTAACAATGTTGTGTGCACTTTTATTTCCAAGTAGCCATGTACCAGCACCTAAAGAGAGGCTTTAAATCTTTCGCATTACTCAAGCCCCAGTTAGGATGGAAAGACCCCCGTCCTCACAGTAATCAAAGGAGAATCTGCACTGATTCTTGAGGATTGTCTTTTACACAATTTCCAAAGTGTCTGATAACATATAAAAGACACTTATGTTGTGCATTGTTATGGAGAATAAGTTTTGCAACTAAATACTGTGCTTTTATACCGCTGTGAGATGCCCCCTCAAGAAACGTCATGAGGTTGAGTAGAGTGAGACAGAATGAAAGTGTAAGGGAAGAGCTTCTTACAAGGTAAGAACTACCTTGATGCCATGTCAGTCCCACCAAAGATTCAGAAGATGTTGGTACAAAAGTTTTGAAGTTTTGTTATATGCTGGGCTCCTTAGTATCAGTTATCACTCTTTAGTAAATCTGACCCAATCCAGTTTAAAGAAATAAAATAAATAGTTCGATAGAGAGTTCAAACATCTGACCAAAACACATTTCTGTGGTGTACTTCCTTGGTGTTGACGTGATTTTCAAATTGACTCTCTCCTTGTGACCCCAAAGTTGGCTACAAAAGTGCCAGAGGCTGGATAAATTACACATTTAGAACCAGCAGAGAAAAAGATATCCATTTTGATACTCCTGATTTAAAAAAAGGGGGGGGGAATTTTAATCCACAGGAAATGTTTCTCCAAATCTAATTGATTCTGAATGACACATCCCCATTCTTGTGCCAATTACTGTGGCCAGGAAAATGGAAAGATAAGATTAATCTAAAGTAAACAGAGTTTTCTACTGGAGCAGGGAGTTGAATCAATGCTCCTAAAGAGGATGTGATAAAAGTATATTTTCTGGTGTAATTCAAAATTCTTTTGGTAGAAGAAAAAAATAACTGGATACTGAAAAGACAGCCCACAATAGTTAATTACAAATTACATAATGACCATATCCACTTTGGTAAAAACCAAAAGTTCTTTCACTGTTTAAAAATAATGATGACTATCTTAAAACATTGTCTTATGGTGGTTATACTTTAATGCATAGAGTAGAGGACTTTACTAATTAAATAGTAGGAGACTTTCATACCTCACTGACATCAATGGGTGGATCATCCAGACAGAAAATGAATAAGTAAATATTAACCTTAAGTAACATGTTAGACCAGATGGACTAAACAGTTGTATACAGAATATTCCATCCAAAAGCAGCAAAATATGCATTCTTCTCAGGTCACATGGCAATTTTCCAGGATAGATTATATGTTAGGCCACAAAATATGTCTTAATAAATTTAAGACTAATGAAATCATATGAAACATCTTTTCCAACCACAGTGGTATGAAACTAAATATTAATTCCATGAAGAAAGCTGGAAAATTCACAAATATGGAGAGGCCAGACAACATGCTACTGAAAAATTAATGAGTCAAAGGAGAAATTTAAAAATACCTTGAAATAAACAAAAATGGAAATATACCAAAAATTGTGGAATGTAGCAAAAGCAGTTTTGAGAGAGAAGCTCATAGTTGTTAATGCCTCTTTCATTCAACAAACAAGTAAAGTCTCCAATTAACAATTTAACTTAACACCTTAAAGAACTAGAAAAAGAAGAACAAACAAAGCCCAAGGTTAGTGGAAGGAAGAAAATGACAAAGATTAGAGTAGATATAAATGAAATGGAGACTAAAAAGACAATAGAAAAGATGAATAACATGTGTTTTTTTTGAAAAAAATTAACAAAATTGACAATTCTTTAGGTAGACTCACCAAGAAAAACAAAGAGAGAACTTAAATAAATAAAATGAAAAATGAAAGAGATATTTCAACCAATGCCACCAAAGTACAAAGGATCATAAAACCACTATGAACAATTAATTATATACCAACAAATTGGACAACCAAGAAATGGATAAATTCTTGGAAACATATGACCTTCCTAGACTGAATCATGATGGAACAGAAAATCTGAACAGACCAATTGCTATTAAGAGATTGAATCACTAATCAAAAATTTCCCAACAAACTGAAGTCTTGGACCAGAAAGCTTCACTGCTGAATTCTACCAAACATTCAAAGAAGAATTAATACCAATCCTTCTCAAATTCTTACAATAAAGAGTGGAGAAGAGAACTCTTCCAAACTCAATTTATGAGGCCAGCATTATCCTAATACTAAAACTAGACAAGGATGTCATAAGAAAAGAAAATCACAGGCTGTTATCTCTGATGAACATAGAAGCAAAAATCCTCAACAAAATATTAGCAAATCAAATTCAACAATATGTTAAAAGAATCATACACCATGATCATGTGGTATTTATTCCAGCCATGCAAGGATCTTTCAGCATCTGCAAATCAGTCAATATGATATGCCACATTAACAAAATGAAGGATAAAAATCATATGATCATCTCAGTAGATGCAGGAAAAGGCTTTGACAAAATTCAACATTGATTTATTTTTTTTTAAATTGATTTATGATAAAAACGCTCAGAAAAGTGGGAATAGAGGGAACATATTTAAAGATAACAAAGGCCAAGTTGCCCACTCTCACCACTTCTATTTAACATAATATTGGAAGTCCTAGTTAGAGCAATTATGCAAGAAAAATAAATAAGAGCATCCAAATTGGAAAGGAAAAAGTAAAATTGTCACTATTGGCAGATAACATGATGGTATATGTAGAAAATCTTAAATAGGGGCACCAGGGTGGCTCAGTCGGTAGAGCATCTGCCTTCGGCTCAGGTCATGATCCCAGAGTCCTGGGATCGAGCCCCACATCTGGCTCCTTGCTCAGTGGGAGCCTGCTTCTCCCCTTCTCTCTCCCTCTTCCTGCCGCTCCCCCTGTTTGTGCTCAATGGACACTAAGGAGCCAGCAATAGACAGTGGGAATAGGATAGTCTCTTTAATAAATGATGTTGGAACAACTAGACAGTCACATTCAAAAGAATGAAACCGAACTACTTTTACACCATAAGCAAAAATTAACTCAAAGTATATTAAAGACTTGAATGTAAGACCTGAAAGCATAAAATTCCTAGAAGAAAACATAGGTCTTGGCAATTATTTTTTTAATCTCACATCAAAACCAAAAGCAGCAAAAGCAAAAATAATCAGGGGCGCCTGGGTAGCTTAGTTGTTAAGCATCTGCCTTCAGCCCAGGGCATGATCCCAGGGTTCTGGGATCGAGCCCCACATCAGGCTCCCTGCTCTGCTGAGAGCCTGCTTCTTTCTCTCCCACTCCCCCTGCTTATGTTTCCTCTCTCGCTGGCTGTCTCCCTCTTCAAATAAATAAATAAAATCTTAAAAAAAAATAAACAAGTGACTACATCAAACTAAAAGCTTCTGCATAGTCAAGGAAACCACCAACAAATTTTTCGAAAAGGCAACCTATGAAATAGGAGAAAATATCTGCAAATCATATATTTAATAAGGGGTTAATGGCCAAAATATATAAAGAACTCATACAACCTAATAGAAAAAAATAAACTATCCAATTAAAAACTGGGCAGAAGATCCCAATATACATTTTTCCAAAGAAAACATACGCATGGCCAACAGATACATAGAAAGATGCTCATCATCATTAATCATCAGTGAAATGCAAATCAAACCCACAATGAGATATCACATCATATTTGTGAGAATGGCTATTATTAAAAAGATAAGAAATATCAAGTGTTGGGGAAGATGTGGAGAAAAGGAACCCTTGTGCACTCTTGATGGGAGTGCAAATTGGTGCAACCACTGTGGAAAACAGTATGGAGGTTCCTCAGAAAGAATAAAGATGAAACAGTCTGACCCAGCACTTCTGGGTGTTTACCCAAAGAAAATACACTACACACTAATTTGAAAAGATATCTGCACCCCCATGTTCATGGCAGTATTGTTTACAATACCAAGATAAGGAAACAGTGTAAGTGTCCATTGAAGGATGAGTAGACAAAGAAAGTGTGGAGTGTGTATACAATGGACTATTATACAGCTTATGGAAGGAAGAATGAATCTTGCCATTTGTGATAAAAAGGATGGACCTTGAGCATATTATACTAAGAGAAATAAGTCAGAAAAGACAAATACCAAGTGATATCTCCTATATTTGGTATCTAAAAAAAGAAAAACAAAACAAAACTCATCAATTGGTGATTGCCAGAGGTAGGGGGTGGTGGGTGAGAGAAATGGGTGATGGGGGTCAAAAAAGTAAATAGAAAAAGAAAAAAATTTTAAATAAAGTGAAATGATGATTATCAAAAAACATTGTCTTAATATGGTTACACTTTAATTCACATAGACAAGAAAGTATGAAATGGCTTTGTTGGATAAACTTAGTAATTTTTTACTTCCTTTTAATTAAAAAAAACTTACTATGGGTTCTAGGCAGCTCAGACATTAGTAAAAGGGCTACTGTTATTTGTTCCTAACATGGACTGTTGATCAAATGTTCCACATACATATACTGATTTTAAAAAATCCCTTATATATTTTGATCTCAGAATTTATTGTGATATAGCTTTTTTAGCTTATTTATTATTACTTAATTTTTTTTCTAGTTCCCATTGTAATGTAAGTTCCATGAGGGCAAAGGCAGGAACTATATCTTTTTTACCTCTATAGCCCTACCATCTAGCCTAGTGCTGGCTCATAGTAGATTTGTAATAGTGTTGAATGATGAATGAATGAAATAGATTTCAAAAATACATTTGGTGTTGTTACGTTAGACTGAAACTTGATATAATATCTATGCCATTTTTCATTGCTAAAACTACCGTGAATAAAGAGAAAAGTCTTCATCCACATTGTCACCCACTTTATTCTCCCAGATTTACTAATTCTTTGATGTTTGCTTTTAGGGAAAAAAAATTAATGCCTGGTTCAGTTTCTACTCTAGTAAATTACCAGTCTCGCAGTTTTCTAGTGTAGTTCTTAGCACAAGATGTAACTGAAAATCAATTAAAAGGGTCATTCATAATAAAAAAATATATAAGAATTTCTTTCTGTGCCTGTTAGAGGAAGATTTGAAGCTGCTTGTCTATCTCTGTTCTCAATATTCTTTACTTTCAGATCAGTTTTAATTGTTTTATATTTGTATACATATATTTTGAAGAACTTACCAAGTTAGATGAGAAAATAGCTAGTTGTCAAACATCCCAGTTAGGTGGTCAGCATTTTTTTTTCATACTCTAAGATTAGAAAACAGATTGATTTATTAGTAGAATGTGATTAAGTGGCATAAAAATCAATGGCAAAGATTAAAATAGATCCTAAAGTCCTTGCTTCCAATTCACTTTCTTCTATATGTATATTTTTCAAATGTCACTGGCATTAGATTTCTGATGATAATAGACTTTAAACAACTTGTGTTTTGCAAATTTTATTAACTAATTTTTGCATAAATTTAATATTGTAATTCACTTAGGGAATTTCTCTCTTAAGAAAGTCTTTTACAATTTTATTGAAAATAATCTTTTATGATATGAGCAATATTGCCTTAAATTAGTTATTTTGTAAAGAGTACAAAGATAGGGAAAGAGTATGAGATTTGGGATGGAAATCCTTTGAGTTTAAATGCTGTTCTATTATTTGCCAGTTGTTTCACTCAAGATAAATTGATCAAACCTTTTGCTTTCTAGTATCTTTTTTTTCTAGTTTCTTCATTTATAAAATAATGATAATAATCACTGCCTTGACTGTGCTTGTGAAGATTAAGTTAAATAATGTTTGTAAGGTGCCTGACATATATGGGGACTCAACTGTAAAATTCCCCCTTTTTTAAAAAGATTTTATTTATTTATTTGAAAGAGAGAGAGAGCACAAGCAGGGCAAGTGGCAGGCAGAAGGAGAGAAAGAAGCATGCTTCCTGGCATGGGGCTCAATCCTAGGACCGTGGGATCATGACCTTGAGCCAAAAGCAGATGCTTCATCAACTGAGCCACACAGGCACCCTGCAAATTCCCTTTCTTCTTTCTAGAATTTTAATAAATATATTTTCTTTCTTTCTTTCTTTCTTTTTTGCTATATCAAAATAAAACAGGAAGATTGTGGATTATGCAGATCACCAAGTTGCAAGAGAAAGAAGAAAGCGGAGTACAGAAGAAATCAGGAAAAAAACCTGGATCCATTTTTCTTTCCCTAATGTATTTCTTCCGTACCAAGTTATTTCCATGATTCATGAGATCGGGCTTTTAAATGGTAAGATCTTTCAAGATTTTGAGGTCTGCAATCTCTTTTGCTGGTTGTGGAAAATGTGTACGTGTTTCAAACTTTTTAAGTATTCATATATTCAGTATGCTTTATTCAGTACCTACTATGTGCCAGGCACTGCACTTAACCTTGGAGGTATAAAAATCAAGCTTCATTATCCCTTCTCTTAAAGAACTCACAGTCTATTGTCTTGGAAAGAGTGCACCTCCAATAGCAAGCAGCCTGTTGTTTGCACACTAGACCTTTGTAGTTTTGAATCCCTGATTGAACTAAGAAGCACTCCTGATTCCTGAGTTTAGCCTTCGATGCCCACCTTCTGACACAGATTTTCTTGTACGTTCAGACGTTTACATCTTAAACCAAATGCAGTATGGCTAGATGAAAGATCGGAATATATAATGACTGCTGTGATTGATTATATATGGTTTTCCATAGAAGTAAGCTCATAAAATGACTGAGCACAAACCTTGGGTACTAAAGAGAAAGAAATTGGAAAATATCCATGGAGAAATCTGGATTTATAGAGTCATAAAACAATCTTGTTCCTATATACTCAGTATAACTGAAAGCCAGCACTATCCCTCAAATATTCAGAATTTTTGCCAGTCTCGTCAAATAAGTTTATCCCAGATAACAAATTATTATAGTTGCATCCTATAACTTGGTTGAGTTAAACTTTGGGTTTTATTTGAATCCACCTAAAATGTCATTCTTTCATTTGTATTCTGGAGTTGAAGGATATGATATAACACTTTCCGTTCCTCTTATTCTCTTTTTCCTTCTTTGCTTCCTTTTTTTTTTTTTTTAGAAAACTAATACTTCATTATTGCCTTAAGAAAAAATATTTTGAGAAAAGTATATCCAACTTAATTCAGATTTTTACTTTTAGTCTTAGTTCTAGGACTGAGTGCTACTTGCTCCAAGAGAAAGTGAGAGTAATTAAAGAAAGTGGTATTTTCTGTGTATATTTATGATATTTTTAAGGGCCTGAAATAGTCATGGGTATTAATTTCTGCTACATCTGGTATTATTACGAATATAACTTAAGCAAATTTTTTCAAGAGAACTTACAAATATTATTTGGCAGTTCAGGGAAATTTAATTATTTTTGAAGCATCATTTAAATCCCAAACATTAGAAATGTATGTGCAAATACAGCGCAGATAGGTGGAAGTAAACTATTCTCTTCAGAGAGATTTTTAGAGAATTACTATTTTAATTTAAAATGTGTGTACTTTCTCATTGTGTTGTCCCGGTGGCTTGGAATATGGGCATTTTCTTTCCCTGTAGGTCGATGCAGATCTGAGAGCTCACTAATGATGGAAATTCTTTGATGTGGCGATTAAAGGAGAATCCTCAGAACTATGACACGTGGATAAGTGGCTTACACTATTGACAATTTTCACGATTCATTTTGAGGAGAGAGACAAGGTAAGGAACATGACAGAGCTTTGTTCTTCAGTCTGTGAACTTCCATGGGCATATTCATTAATCTGTTCGACAGGACTATTAAAATTGCTCCTCATAGCTTTATGAGAATTTCTTTCTGGGCACACAGATCTGTAAATTCTCTTGGCTTATTCATGCTTGGTCGTGTTGGGGTCTCTGGAGCTGCCACTTCAGATCAATATAAAATTAAAGACCACCTTGGGATGTCTGGGTGGCTCAGTTCGTTAAGTGTCTACCTTGAGCTCAGGTCATGATACCAGAGTCATGGGATCGAGTCTCGCATTGGGCTCCCTGCTCTGCGGGGAGCCTGCTTCTGCCTCTGCCTGGTGCTCCCCCCTGCTTGTGCTCTCTCTCTCTCTCTCTCTAATAAATAAATAAATAAACAAACAAATAAATAAATAAATAAAATCTTTAAAAAAATTAAAAGCCACCTTGGCTAGTGTAGCCCCCTGTTTGAAATTTTGATTTTACCTCCAGCATTTTCTTGTCAGGATCAATTCATGTCCTTGAAGGGAGCCTTTCTGGTCAGTTTTGTTATTTCCCATAGGCACACGGCTCTAGTTTTTTCCAGTTTTCCAGTAACACTCTTGCACTACTGACCCACTAAGGGAGTGGAGTGTATAGTGCAAGATATGGAGAATAATGGATCATGATACTAAAAAAGAAGGGAAAAGCCTTGGAGGACATATTTTTCCAAAAAATCTGTTGTTGTTGTTTTTTGAGGGCTTTAAATGTTTTTAGCATAAAAATCCAAGGGTAAGTCATTGTTAAAAAAAAGAATCCCATTGGTGATTGAACAGAGAATGGTATAGGGTGGTTCAGCTAAAGACAGAATAATTAATAGTAAAGATCTAACACCTGACATTTTACTTTCCGTGTCTACAAGTGCAACATGGAAGTTCTTTGTATAACATTCAGTTATGAATACATACAATATTAGTAAATGAATATCCACAATGACCATCCACTACAGCACTGTCCCTTTTTAGTTTTATGGGTGGTGCTTTTGATGTCTTACCTAAATTCACTTTACCTAACTGGAGACTGACTGCAAAGATCTTCTCCCAATTTTTCATCTAGATGTTTAGAACTCTAAGTTTTGCATTTAACTCTGTGGCCCATGTCCATTCTGAGCTAATTTTTGAAGATGGTACAAAGTAAGGGTCAAGACCCGTTTTGTTTGTATATGTTTGTGGTTGCTCACTGCCATTTGTTGAAAGGAATATCCTTTGCACTGCGCATGTGTAGAAAATCAATTGACGGTGTGTGTAGGGGTCTATTTATCGAGTCTAAATTCTACTCCCTTAACCTGTCTGTTCATTTTTCCTCCAGCACCATACTGGATTGATTACTGTGGCTTCATGCTAAGTTTTGAAATGTGGTGGTAGTCTACCTACTCCATGTTGCTCTTCTTCAAAAGCGTTTTAGCTATTTTACTTCTTTGGCTTCACCATATAATTTTGGAACCAGTGTGTCAATTTCCATTAGAAATGCTGCCAGGATTTTAACTGGAAGTATTATATCTACAGAATAGTTTCCAGGGAATTGACATTTTAACAGTATTAAGTTATGTAATGCATGATCATAATATATTTGCTTATACGTTGTTTCCTTAGACTTTTAAAATTTCCTTTGTCCGTTCTGCAGTGTTTAGGATGCAAATCTTGCATTTTTTTAAAAAAAGATTTTAACTAAGTATTTAATGTTTTCTGTACCTTTTAATTCCAATTTACAACTGTTCATTGTTAGCCTACAGAGTCACAGTGGAGTTTTGAATATTGACTTTGTATGTGGCAAACTTGCTAAACTCATAGTTTTAGTAGCTTTTTTGGTAGATGTAGACCCTTTGAGATATTCCACAGGGACAAGCATGTTGTCTCCAAGTAGAGACAGTCTTTTTCTTCTTTTCCAATCCATAGGCCTTTTTTCCTTCTTACTTCATTGCACTGGCAAGAACCCCCATAATGATGTTGAATAGGAATGACGACAATGAACATCCTTGTCATGTTCCTGACTTGGGGGAGAAAGCATTCAGTCTTTTGCTATTAATTATAATGTTAGCTGTAGGATTTTGGAGAAAATTCCTTTATCTTCTCAGTTTGAAGAAAAATTTTAACATGAATGCATGTTGAACTATGTCACTTTTCTGTACCTGTTAGGATGATTTTTTTTTCCTTAGTCTCTTGATATTGTGAATTACACTGATGAATTTCTGTATATTGAACCAGTCCCCCTCCCACTAGATTATAAGCTCCACAGGGACAGGCAGTGCTGTACTTGAGCTGGTTCACACTGGCTTGTGAGAACTATTAATAAGGAATTTTGACAATCAGTTGTTAAACCTTTAGTAGATGGTGGGAGTATTCACACAATAGAAATCTGCAAATATTACCAATCAGGCTTTGCTATCTCTTGTTTTTCTGGTTATTTAATACTGCATACCCAACCATCCCCAAAGTTAATGACTAAGCAGCATTTATTCTGGCTAGAGATATGCCATGTGACAGGGGCTAGTGGCCACCAGTGTCTATGTCCACCAGTGTCAACTGGGCAAGATGAGACCTAGGGGCTGGACTCATCTAAAGCTTTTATCTCACATGTTTGGGTCCTTAGATGGGAAGACGTGTGTGTGTGTGTGTGTGTGTGTGTGTGTGTGTGTGTGTGTATGCATATGCGTGTAGAAATATTTTATAGGGATTCAAGGTGGAGGCAGAAAATTGTGTATATGGCTCCATGGAGATTCTCCCGGTTCTCAGGCTGGTGTTCCTGCTGCTGCGTGCCAACCTTATCTCATCTGTGTTCCTTGTAAATGTCATCACTAGTGGGCAGCTCATTGGAGGCATAAGGGGCAGGAACTGGTCTCGTTTAGATAGGGAAGCATGTGGTGGGACTTGAGGCTCGAACAGCTGAGATTATTTAGGCACGTCTATTTCAATGTAAATGTGGTGGGACTTGAGGCTCGAACAGCTGAGATTATTTAGGCACGTCTATTTCAATGTAGCCACTCCACATGATCTGTCTGGTGTGACAGCCTTAGGGTAGCCAGGCTTTTCAGATATTGACTCAGGTTTCCTTAGGTGTATATTTCAAGAGTGATAAAATCAGTCAGAAGCGGTATCATCATTTATAACCTAACCCCAAAAGTCACAAAGCATCCCTTCTGCTGAAATCAGAAGCCCTAGATAGAGACTCTTGATAGAGGGGTTCATCCTCACATCACAAGAAAACATGTGGGTTGGATTTATAGATGCAGAAATATATGGAAAATACAATCTGCCAGTTCATTAATGCATCCTAAATGTCTATGTCAATGCTTTGTACAAAGGAAGGACTCAATCAATATTTGTGGAATAAATAAATAAATCATTCATTCATTGTGCTCAGCTGACATTAAATGGAAATGAATGTGTCATTCTGCCTGGAAAGATCATGGTCTGGGAAAGACATAGAGGCTCATCCCTCATCCCCTGAGTAGACTGATTTAGTTTTATGGTAACCCAGGCTATTCATTGCTGAGATTTCTTATTCTCTTTACTACTGTCATAGTCTGTTGGCTCCCACTCACAGATAGGAATAAATAGGGAGTAAAAAAAGTATTATGTAATTTTATTTTTTCTTGAGAAGTAACTGGAAAGGAAATGAAAAACCCTTCTCAGTGAAACATAATAAAGTTAAAAGTTTTATAATATTTTTTATCTCACTTTAGTCAAGGGAAAGGTTTTTTGTTTTGTTTTTTTCTCCACATAATCACCTCCCCCTTTTAAGAGTCCAAGTTGTTCAAGCTCTTGGCCTCTGGATAACAGTTCTATACACAGGGTTGGTCTGATAGAGCACATGGAGGGAACGAGTAGAGTCCTGTCTAACTGAGCCATCAACTGATGAGCTAGGCATGACTGTTGGCAAGCGGTCATACCAGAAGGTTATGTATATAATAACACAGCATGAAACCTGCTTGGATTCCTGCCCTCGATATGGTTGGTGCTATTGTGGTTTCTGCCTCTTGTTGTTTTATCTGTGTGATTTCTCTCTCCTTAATTTCCCCAGTAATTGGCATCTTTTTAAAATCTCGGCTCCAAAATTAGGAAGAGAGAACATTTGCTGTGCACCACACTAGTTCCTACACTTAAACTTATAATTTTTGAGTTGTGTAGTGGAGTGTTTGTAGCCTTCAGTTCCGGTTTTAGAGTCTTTTGTAGTTCTATAGGCTGAGGAGGGTGAAATGGGGAAGTCAGTGAGGTGAGGGTTTGGGGGTATAGGGACCCTGGTTAAAACAAGGAATTCCCGGACCAGTAATTAGAGAGAAATTCCCAGTGAGTGTATGCATGTGCACTCATACACTCTCCTACTCGCATATACACACAGTATCAAGATACAGGAATGTTTTCTTTCTGTGCCCAACCATAGCATTACCAATTAACTTATCTTCTAAGCCAGAGCATGTCTGAGAGTTAAATAAGGAACTACTCGTAATTATCTGCTGACGACAAGCATAAACCAGTACTGTACTGGGCCAGCTGGGGCTACAGTCACCCTAACTGTAACCCACTCATCTGATTCACAACTTCAAATAGAAATGACTTCCAGAATCAAAAGGTTTTTTTAAATATTAAAATCCTTCATGGTTGGTCATCTTGTATCAATTTTATATTAAATGTCCTACAAGAATCGTATTGGCTAGTTGAGCAGTGATTCAGGTGTTGCTAGGCAATTTCTAGTTGAATAAAGTTTTTAAACTTTTTTTAAGGTTTATTTATTTATTTGAGAGAGAGATAGAGCACAATTGGGAGGGGCAGAGGGAGAGGGAGAGAGAGAATCTGAAGCTGACTCCACGCTGAGCCACGGAGCCCAACCTGGGGCTCATCTCACCACCCAAGATCACAACTGGAGTGGAATCTAGGAGTCAAGACACTAAACATAGAGCACCACCGAGTTTCCCCTGAATTTTTTTTTTTTTTTATAAATCCTAATAGTGCATGCACTTGCTTCTCAGGAACAGTTCAGAAACTATGGCAAGAATGAAAGAATATGACATTCTTTGAAACCATCTTGAACCAAAACAAAATGTCAGAAAGTCGTCTTTATGAGATTTCTGTATTTCCATGATATTTTCAACATACTGGCCAAGACTGCTATCTCTAGGCTCTGACACCCGTTAAGTTGTGTGGTCTTGGGCAAGTTATTTGACTTTCTACGTTTTCTTTGCTGCAGTAGTAAAGTTGGGATAATTCTAGTACTTGCTTCATATGGTTGTTGTGAAGATTAAATTGCTTGATATGTAAAATAAGTACAATACTTAGCACAGAGTAAGCACAGACTTAGCATTGATTGTGAGATCCCTTGCTTCCATGAATGGCATTACTACCCCTAGTGCTCTGGCACCTGGAAATCATTATCATAGTCTCTTTTATCACTCATCACTAGATGTCCAGATAATTGCCAATTATTAGTGTACCATTTGCTCAGTGGGCTTTCCTCACTCCCGTATTGCTTGTCGTCTGTGTGATATCCACAGGCTGGACCACGTGACTTTTATAAAATACAATATAAGAAACCACTTTTCGATATCCTTCCACTAGCTCCTCATCCTTGGATCAGCATTATTGGGACCTTCAAAAAACTTGGCTTCTGCATACTTAATTCCCCAGCCTTATTTCTTGCCACATTTTCCTCCTACTAACAGTCCAGCCAGACAAACCTTCTTAAAGCTCCATGAAAAAAACTACCTCATTTGAACCTGGGTTTTGTTTGGGTTTTTCCTCTTTTCCCTTACTTTGGCTCTAAAATGTCTTCTTATTCTTCAGGGCTCAGCTTAGCTGTTTGACGTAAAGAGCTATTTGGCCCACTTAAGTCAGGTTAGGAGCCTTCTTGCTGCCTCTTCACATGGCCAGTGCATCTTTTTCTCAGAGCACCTTCTAATAAGAATACAGACAGTGCACGGTCTGATGCTTCAGATAGAATATAAACTTCTGGGGAGAGGCTGGGATGTTCTTTGTTGTGTTTATGCTCCGTGCACAACATATAGGATATAATGTCTATTTGAAAGATGCCAGTTGAATGAATGAGTGAATACAAAATGGCCGTGTTGCTTAATGAACTATAGGAGGAGATTTCTGTATTGGTTTCTTGGCTTCTTAAAATAACAATGCTAGTATCTTTTTCCTATCAAGTTTAGCCTTTTCTAAAATGACCTTTTAAAAAGTAGGGGTTTTCTACTTAGACAATCCTTATGATGAAATCAATTCTCATTAAATTTGTAGAGTTGTTTAGAGATAAGGAGACAGGGGAGCATAAAAAGTTAATTAAGGAAACAAGAATTCGTGGAAATGTTGTGTCATCCCTGAAATTGCAAAGAGAATTGAAAATGCACTAATTCTTATGCCTTGTTGTTATATATATATTTTTGCAGCATGTACTATTCCATTAACCTGCCTTCCCTTGTCCCGGAGCCATATTTCCATAGAGAAGCCTGAGACAGCTTTATGTGGCACATCCAGCCAGATGGATGCCTAGAAAGAGAGAACTCAACTTTTCAATTAGCAGCAGTAAGAATTCAAAACTGTAGCTCGTGATTACTGGACAACTGAGGACTTGTTTTTGGTGTGATTAAAATCCTTTTACTTTATTTCAGGGTATTAATAAGCAGGAACTTTTGCCTTGTTTTCTTTAAGGAATCCCTTCCCATTCCAGAAATAATTCTTTTTGTAGGAAATTTATAAAAAATATCCATTCCTCTAAGGCTTTGCTGTCAGTCTGTCTGCCGCTAGCACATGAGGCTACTGAGCACTGGAAATTTGGTTAGTCCAAATTGAGATGCACTCTAAACACGAAATTTCAAAGACTTTGTTAAAAAATGTAAATTATCACAATTTTTTAGTATATCTTAATATATTTTATATTTAATTATATTTTACATATAACTGATACATTTACGAAATAATATTTTGGATATCTTGGGTCAAAAGAAATATCTTATTAAAATTAATTTCACTTTGGGGTGCTTGGGTGGCCCAGTCCATTAAGCAGCTGCCTTTGGCTCACGTCGTGATCCCGGGGTCCTGGGATCAGCCCCGCATCTGCATTTGGGGGCTCCCTGCTCAGTAGGGAGCTGGCTTCTCCCTCTCCCTCTGCCCCTCCCCCTGCTCACACACACTCTCTCTCTGTCTCTGGACTACATAATAAATAAATGAATAAATAAATACTTTAAAATTAATTTCACCTCTACATTTTTAAAGTGTAGATACTAGAAAATTCGAAATTATGTATGTGGCTCACATTATATTTATATCGGACAGCTTAGCTCTAAGTGGATCAATTTATAGCTTGTTTTGTGTGCATGGGGTCCTGAAAAGGTTTGAGGTAAAAGGGCTTCAGGCCGAGCACTGCTGCCGAAGGTAGTGAATACATTTACGACGTTGTGTACCATAATTAGGCTGTATTGTAGGTTAATGCACTTGGGTAGAATTTTTCTTCTTCTCTAGGGATATTTTTTTCAAATATATAAATAGTATTTTTTTAAGTAATCTCTATACTGGGGAGCTCAAACTCATGACCTTGAGATCGAGAGACACATGCTCTACCAACTGAGCCAGCCAGGTGTCCTTAAGGATACTTGAAACATGTCAGTTGTCAGTCATATGACCTAATCATGTGAAAAGTTATAGTCTACCATTTGTGTCTTGGTCAGAGATTTTAGATTTCTATAAATCTTTTGATATAAAAATCGCGCTTCTGAATCTTCAACTGAATTTGTACTTATTTATGTTATTTTGTCTAAAATCTCTGAGGGAAGTTGGAAAATTATAACTTCTATTGCACTAACATTGGCTCTTCACTGTCGATTTCTGTCCCATCCTTGGGAGCAGGAATCTGGCTTGGGGACGCCCACCAGGGAACTTGGTGGGTTGGCAGGGACTTACCTACGAGGGGCGGTGTGAGAAGCAAGGCAGTCTGGGAGTTCTGCCAGGGGAAGCTGAAACCAAAGCCCAGCAGACAGCCCAACTGTGCTGTTAGTAAAAAGAATGACAGATTCTGCAGAGGTTGCAACAGTTGGGAACTATGGAAACTACACTAGACTGAGGGTAAACAAGGGTGGCAGACAGGCCTGGAAAATCCCTTGAGCTTGTGGGACCAGAGGCAGATGGTGTTTTTATGGGGCATCAGTGGCACTGAGCTGCGTGCAGAGGGGTGGGGAGGTTGTTAGACACCAGCCCATTTCAGGCAACCAATGACTATTTGTATAAGCTTAATTGTATTTGAAAATAAAATTTGTATTTGATCCAGAAATAGTGAATTTAGTTTGTGAGTGGTGTCAAGCCATTCTTCTGCATTCTAAAATTGAACTAGTGGTTGTATGTTAAAAAAAAGCCATGGCTGTGCGCCACATAAGGATGGAATCAAATGCAATCTTTTGCTTCAGATTTCTTAACTGAGCTCTCTTGTATTTGCTTTTCATTTCGGCACCATTGTCAAGTGTCAGCCCTCTGAGTTCATTTATACACAACGCATGGTTTTCTGAAATAGACAATAAACCACTGGTTTGGAAGCTTTTCAGTGTTGTACTTCCACAGCCACAGAAAACAACTACAACAGTCATTTGTGTGTGTTTGTTCAATTTTAAATCTATTTAAATTCTCTCTTCTCAGGGCTTTAGTATAATCAATTTGCGTGTGCTAATATTTTGGTGTCTTAACCGCTCCTTGGTAATTACTCTAAGCATGATGTCAATTACCTACCCTGGTTATCTCTAGAGGGGTGAAGTGATTGAAAGCAAGTGACTCATGGAATGTGGTAAGGAGAATGCAGTCGAGCTGGACGCAGTATGCTTTGGGATGCGTTTCCCATCAGTGTGCTGCTTTTTAATTTGGGATAGAGTTGCTGAGAAGATAAATTTTTATCCTTTACAAATGGGAGAAGTTCTTTCTTTACTGACGATACCTCTATGAGGTCATGGAAGCACATTCACAGAGACATTTTCCTCCTTAAAATTTTCAGGCAAAGAATGAGGAATTAAATATTCTCCCTCACAAAATCAGGTACAGGCTGAGGAGACCAGTTATCAAACTTCTTCATTTATTTATGAGCATGACGAGGCCAAAGCAGAAGTCAGAAGTTCTAGAACCATCTCTCTGGAATTTCATTAGAGACTCCCCTGCTGCCAATCTTGTTTCTATGTTTCCCACACCACAGAATCCTTACCTCTCCAAGTCCCCTTGGGTCTCTGGTTTCCCACTCCAGTGTCTTTGCTTTCACTTCTCAGCGTCGAGGACACATATGGGTACACTATGGTGACCCAATTCAAGACTGACCACAGATTGGTTTTGTTCACTGTCTGTGGCTAAAAGCCAGGAAGAAGGGTAAATAGGCTTTGTCGCTTGGTTGAGAAAGCATGGATTCTAGAATCACACAATGATTTGGTTAGAACATGTGCTCCAATACTTCCTAGTTAGGTAACTTTCTTAACTTCTTTATGTCTGTTTCCCTATGAAAATGGAATTAAAAATAGCACTTCTCTTAGAGGGCTGCCATGAGGATGAGTGAAGATTAAATGAGAAGTGGTGAGCCAGTTCCTTGCATGTGATAATTACTAAAAAATGCTGGTTAGTGTTGTTATTGAAGAAAAAGACTATCTCAGCTCACTGTCACATCTTCTCTGAGCTCCTTCTGGGTACTTCCATAGGTGGACAGGGTTATAAAGACAGTTGGATAGTATGCGGTGTATTGACAGTAGGCGGTTGATGGATAAAGACAATCTGAGGCTGTCTTCGGGGACATCCTCATCTCACATACTAATGCACACCATAATAAAAGCCTGTAACTATCATTAAATTTTTGTATATGCACAAACCTCATGGAACTCAGTTATTTTTAATGAAATCCCCACTTTCTCAAAACATAAATCATGAACAAGTTTAAGCATTTAAGGCTGCCTTAGAGACCATTAAAATGTGACTCTGCACTGACTTAGATTTATCAATTTTATGTATTCATCTTTTTTCTTTTCTTTTCTTTTTTTAAAGATTTTATTTATTCATTCGACAGAGATAGAGACAGCCAGCGAGAGAGGGAACACAAGCAGGGGGCGTGGGAGAGGAAGAAGCAGGCTCCTAGTGGAAGAGCCTGATGTGGGGCTCGATCCCATAACGCCGGGATCATGCCCTGAGCCGAAGGCAGACGCTTAACCGCTGTGCCACCCAGGTGCCCCCATCTTTTCTCCTTTAATTAAAAGCTGGTGGATAGTCAATCATGCCATGAATTGTACACTCTATCACTTCTATCCAAAGCCTTTGATATGAGACACAAAAATAATTTCCTGATTGGAATTATTTTTTGTTTTGTTGGCATGATTTCTGTTTATCAGATTAAATACTACAAAGACGAGAGTATGTAGTGGATTGAATGTCATCTTCAAACTTGATGAATCACAGAATAGCAGAAAAATAAAACCTCAGGAATTAACAAGAACACCTGATGAAAGAGTCAACTGAAATGACCCCATTTGTTTCAACATTCCAGAAAAAGTACTGGCAGTATTTTATGTTATGAAAATCATAAATCTTTCAAAATGGAGGGTGTATGAATTTGTATGTGTATGATAAATCTGCTATCATCTCTTATTATTAAAAAGTATTTTTAGGGGCGCCTGGGTGGCACAGCGGTTAAGCGTCTGCCTTCGGCTCAGGGCGTGATCCCGGCGTTATGGGATCGAGCCCCACATCGGGCTCCTCCGCTAGGAGCCTGCTTCTTCCTCTCCCACTCCCCCTGCTTGTGTTCCCTCTCTCGCTGGCTGTCTGTATCTCTGTTGAATAAATAAATAAAATCTTTAAAAAAAAGTATTTTTAGATCAGTTAGCTGCAGAGATTTACAAATTTTGATTGAATATTTGATGACTAAAGGATGGTAAACTGTTTTTCTCTGTTTTCCATTTTTAGAGATATGAGCCACATGTCCCCATAGAAATAAGACTCCATTTCGAGAGAGTAATAGATAGGAAGACATGGTAGATAAAAACGAAGCCTTTGAGTCAGACATTTATGGTTAGAAAATACTGTGTGCCCTTAAGCAAGTTTATTAGCCTTTGAGCTCCACATTTCTCGTTTGTAAAATGGATTTGATAATAGAATGCACCTTATAGGGATTTTGTCTGATCTTAATGAATCCATCCATGTGTAGGCCTTAGAAAAATTTGTCTAATAGTAAGCATTCTGCCAATTAATGTTATCATTATTGTCAATATTATTGCTATTATTGTTATTCCATATAAAGGAACTTTTTGAACTTTCAGAAACTAATTCTTGTCTATTCAAGACTTACTTTAGGATTCAGTACTTAGTTGTTTGTTCTAAAATAACAGGGTAAAAAAAAATGAGATGAAGATATAACAGACCAGAAGTTTCTTCTCACCATCCAAATAAACCAACACTAAAATTCTAATAACCAATAGTAATTTTAAATAAATATGCATTATCCTTACATTATTTGAATTGATGGCATATTGTTACATGTCTTGAGAGAAGTTAGGGATTAATATTGTTTAATTTCCTAAGTGTTTTTTAAATCTATTTGAATATACTTATCACCCCTCCCTTCTGGTCCCAAATTCTACAATTCTGAGTATAATGATGAAAGTATTGGGGCATCTGGGTGGCTCAGTCGATTAAGCATCTGACTGTTGATTTCAGCTCAGGTCATAATGTCAGAGTTGTGAGACAGAGCCCCACATTGGGCTCTGTGTTGGGTGTGGAGCCTGCTTGAGATTCTCTCCCTCTCTCTCCATCTGTCCCTCGTCTCCTTCTCTCTCTCCCCCTCTCTAAATAAATAAATAAATAAATAAATAAAAGAGAAATTATTGTATGGACTTTAATTCACAGTAATAAATTAACATTGTATAATTAACTCTAAGCCAAACTCAATAAAAAGCATAAAGCCTTCAATTATACAAAGAAAAATAAGATTTAAAATATAGGGAACTTTATTTACAATAAAAATCTGTAGTATATAAGTTTTTAAAGACGTTCTCTACTAAGTATTTAAATTCGACTTTCACATGTTGTGCACAGGGGAGGGAAGTTATTCAAACATATATCTACTTAATTTTTAAGTATATATACTGTTTCATTACCTATGTTGTATATATCTCAAAATTAGGAAGCTCAAGGTATGTATAACCTAACTGGAAAAATGGAATGTATACTTAAAAGCTATATAGATAGTTTTATTCAATAAGTGGCTAATGTTCTTTAAAAAAAAAGGTAACTTTAAAGTGGTATAAATATTGTGTATTCTCAAATGTGTATTATTCTACTTAGATACGTTTAGTTTGGGGAAGTATACATTGCAGGCAAGGGAAGTGATGAGAGCTGAGGCTTGATAGTAGAGATATATCTGCTTTGTGTGGGAGTAGTGTGTAGACTAGTGTGGATGGAGCAGAAGGTTTGGGGGAGTGGACAGAGAGCTTCAAAGTAGGATGGGGAACATATTGCTGGTGCCTTGAATACCCGGTAAGGATATATAGCATAGTTCTGCAGAAAAAGTGGAATGGTTACAAATTTTTGAGAAAGAGCATAACATATGCAAAGTGTTTTTGCTGAAATTAATCTTGCAGCAATTTTTAGGATCAATTGGATAGGAGAGAGAGTGGAGTCAAAAAGCTGGTTGAGCTTGGTTTAGCAGCAGTAAAAATCTAGACGAAGGAATAAATGTGAGTGTTGTGAGTTCATGAAGTACAAGTATGACCGTAGCCATCTTTGTACCCTAGGTACACAGTATACAATAAATGCTTAGCCTTTTAAATATAAAAACTTGATTACTGACTAGGTGTGTTGGGAGCTTAAGAGAGAGGTAAGTCACAGTAATTCCAGATATTCAAGTCTGGGTGATTGAAAATAATACTGGCGAATGGATTTGTTTGGTGGTTAGCTGATTTGGGGAACGATAGCAAATTCAGTTTTATAAATTTTGAGTTTTAGCTTAATAGAAGTCAGTGACTATACTGAATTGAATGGAGAACATGTGAACACAACCACTCAGATAATGGAAGAAGATTTTTAAAAATTACTTATGGGGGCGCCTGGATGGCTCAGTCATTAAGCATCTGCCTTCGGCTCAGGGCGTGATCCCAGAGTCCTGGGATCGAGCCCCACATCAGGCTCCCTGCTCCACTGGGAAGCCTGCTTCTTCTTCTCCACTCCCCCTGCTTGTGTTCCCTCTCCTGCTGGCTGTCTCTCTCTCTGTCAAATAAATAAAATCTTTAAAAAAAAGATTTTAAAAAATTACTTATGAGACTAGTTTCTCTATTTTAGAATTGGAATTAAAATTCCAGTTAGAGGGATACCTGGGTGGCTCAGGCAGTTAAGCGTCTGCCTTTGGCTCGGGTCATGACCACTTTATTAACTGTGATTCAATATGCTGATGACACAACTGGCACTTTATTTTATATATTATATGCCACATCTTCTTTATGCCGTCAGCTAGCAATGGACATTTAGGCTGCTTCCATATCTTAGCTATTGTAAATAATGTTGCAATGAACATACGGGTACATCTATGTCTTTGAATTGGTGTTTATGTTTTCTTCAGATAAATACCCAGAAGTGGAATGGCTGGATCATATGGTAGTTCTTTTTAAAATTTTTTTGAGGAAGCACCATGCTGTTTTCCACAGTGACGGCACAAATTTACAATCACACAGTGTATGACAGTTGCCTTTTCTCCATATCCTCACTAACACGGGGTGGCTGGTGCCGAGGGGGCACTGGCTAGGGAGTCCTGGAGTGCACCATTCTGGGATTGGCTTGGCAGAATGCTGGGAGCTGGAGCTGGCGGGGGCCCCGTTGGTGGAGACAGCTGGATCAGGCATGGGCTGAGATGTCCCACTGTGCACTGCTCTGTACCTCCTTGAGGGGCAGCTGGAGCTGGAGCAGGAAAGTGGGGGGCATCTGCCTTGGGAGGACAGCTGCTGGTATGGCCAGGGGCCTGGAGTCTGACTAGAGCATCTGGACCCTGCTTCTGTATATGTTACTAAGGTGGAAGGGGAATTTAAAAGATGGGGCTTGCCAGCATCTCCAACTCCAGAGAGAGTTCTAGTAGTTCCCTCATCAATTTGGGGGATGATCTAGGATTAGAAAATGTATTTCCTTTACTTAGAGTATAGTTGCCCTTTAAACCACCGGGTTTTTGCTGTGCAGGCTTGCTGTGGGCAAGTCTGTGTGCAGGTCCCTCAGTGATATTCCTTTCTATGGTGGGTTGTAACATTAGGGATGGGATTCCTGTCCTTCCCGTGTCTCCATGTCTCTACCCTTCTCTGTGTGGTCCCTGTAGTATTTACTGTGCGAAAGCTGTTCAGTTTGCCCTTAGTTCGTCTTCAAGAGGAATTGGTTTATATGTACTATAATTTATATTTATATAAATTTGTAATTATATAATAATTATATTTATATTATATATAAATTGTACATAATATATTATATATATTTACATAGTTTATATTCAGTATGTCCACAGGAGGAGGTGAGTCCAGGGTCTTCCTACTCTGCCATGTTGGACCACCTCCCCCACAACTGGCATTTTAGAAAATAAGTAAGATAGAAAACAGATCTTCAGAAGTAAAGCATTACTATTCACACACCATTTCTAAATAAATACACATTACCAGAATAAATGACTTAGGCAAACAAACTATGTTTTGGGATATATTTTCACAATTATCTGTTATCTGACACAACACAGCCTATAATTGCTCTTCTTTAGTGAGGAAGAGAAGGAGTGACTAAGAGTCATTGAAAAGTCATTCCTTTCTCCGGGAAGGGCTCTCTTAGGGCCTAATTCACAGAGATGGTTGTTCAGTTACCTTCTTTATTAAGTCATTTATAATATCACACAGTGATTCCTCTCTGCCATATGATATTCTTTTCAAAAAATATCAATATTAATATAGTCTTCAAGTTTCCAGGCTGGCTGAAATGACTTGTGACAAAAGTAAAGAAATTTGAAACAACAGTTTTGTGTCCAATTGAAGAAGACCAAAACTTCAGGGGCACCTGGGTGGCTCAGTTGGTTAAGTGGCCGACTCTTGATTTCTACTCAGGTCGTGATCTCAGGATTGTGAGATCAAGCCCTCGTCGGGCTCTGTGCTGAGCATGGACCCTGCTTAAGATTCTCTGTCTACCTCTCTCTTTACTTCTTCCCATGCCCCGTGTGTGCACATGTACAAGCTCTCTCTCTGTCTCTTAAAAAAAAAAAAAGAAAGAAACAAAAGAAAAGAAAAAAGAAGATTGAAGCCTCAAATATTGGGTTAACTGATTAATAATAATAATAATAATAATAATATGGTATCTTGTTTTACTCATCTTCTTAATGAATACACACACAATTTACTTTTTTTTTTTTTTTAAAGATTTTATTTATTTATTCGACAGAGATAGAGACAGCCAGCGAGAGAGGGAACACAAGCAGGGGCAGTAGGAGAGGAAGAAGCAGGCTCATAGCAGAAGAGCCTGATGTGGGGCTCGATCCCAGATCGCCGGGATCACGCCCTGAGCCGAAGGCAGACACTTAACCGCTGTGCCACCCAGGCGCCCCCACAATTTACTTTTTCAAAAGAGTTATGTAAGCCCATGGAAGAGGTAAAACTGTTTTATTTCAGCAGTAATTACATTGTCTTCATGTACTCTAAGTTGTGTTCTATGGTGATAGGTGTACTTAAATCAAGGGAGGAAGTGGCTTTCAATATCATCTATTTTTTTTTAAAGGTTTCATTTATTTATTTGAGAGAGAGAGACGGAGAGCTCGAGGGAGAGTGAGCATGAACAGGGGGAAGGGGAGAGGGAGAGGGAGAAAGAGAAGCAAGCTCCCCTCAGAGCAGGGAGCCTGAAGATATGGGGCTGATCCCAGGATCCCAGGATAGTTACCTGAGTCGAAAGCAGACGCTTAACCCACTGAGCCACCCAGACACCCTTCAATATCATCTATTTTATGAAGACAGTAAATTTAGATCTCTGCCTTTGATCCTCTGCCCTGAACTCCACACTCATATATCTAAGTGTTTAAGCTCTGTTTCCTCTTGAGTGTCTAAAAGATGGATCAAGGTTATATTTAAAACAGAACTCTCCATGTTCCCTTACAAACCTATTCCTCTACCTCTTGTCTGTAGCTCTGTAAATGGCTCTTATATACATACACCCTGTTGTTGAGTCTAAAATTTTTGAGATATCCTTACTTTCTATGATCCCTTCAAATATTCTGCCATTGGGTAGAACTGGAAAACTCCGTGGCTGTTCTTTACAACTGTGACTTGAATCTGAGGGATTTCACCATTTTACCTCTACCATAGTAACATCATATGTCAGTTGAGAAAAAGATACCGTGTTTATTTTCCTGTAAACTATTTATCTATTCTCTTTTCCTAATCAGATCTTTCAATCATATGATTTGGGTGGGATTAACTCCACTCACACACCTAACCCAATCAGGGAAAGGGATCACATTCTCCTGATGTCCACATTCAAAGGTTGACAAGGGAATTGGTTGGTTCAAAGAAAAAAAAGCCTGAGACTTAGTGCAAGAAGAGAACATATTCCTGCTCCCCTCTACTATATTTACTAAAGAAACTCTGGCTAAAGCCAGTAACTAATTTGAGAACACAAGGCTTTGGGGATTTAGGTAAAATTCACATGGTAGAAAAGAGTGGAGATTCAGAATGAAATTGGGAGCTTATTAACATTTTGGGGCAACTACATCTTTAATTTTTAGTTACCTGAGCTCCTAAATGCCTTGTTTTCCAATACTTTCAATGGAAGGCAATTTAATCAAATAGAGATTAAATTTTCTGCTGCTTCCTTATGAGGAATAATTTTTTGAACATGTATATATTTAAACAAATTGGAGCCAGATTTCTTATTTATTAGTCATCTGTTACGTTCCTCCTCCTGTGTTACAAATGAAACTTCATAATTTAACAGGATAAGTGGAAATAATCTGAAAACGATAAATAATTTTATGGTTAGAATAAGGCATCAGATTGGCATTTCCTATGAACATAGTGGCAATTTTAATGAATAATGGTGATTTTATGCTCATAGCAAAACACAAGGACTGTTTCATTCCTTGATTGAGTTAACATTCAGTGTCACCAAGTTCGGTTTGTTTGCCGCAACAGCCCTGTGTCAGAGGGCATAACTGTTGGTAGCAGCTCAAAGATGGTGATTTCCAGCATGCTAAACATTCAAATTCAATTTGACTTTTCAAACCAATTTATATATGTGAATATTGGAAATATTACCTCAAACTCTCTTAGCTGTACTGCTAAGGAAGTATGTTCTTTTACATAACATAAAAAAAATCACTTTATATATTCTTTTATTGACTATCTATTGTCACTATATATATTATATATACATATATATGCTTATTTATATAATCATTCTCCTATACATACACATAAAATATACATGCACACAGTACATATTTCTCAATACAAGTATATTTACCTGAATATAAGCTATTTTCTAAATAGTTTCCTTATACAAATACACATAAGTTGTTTTTATACAACTATTCTCCCTATGTAAATACACATAAATCTGATTTGGAGACATCTTATTTGAATAATGGGGCACTGACTCTCTAGTACAAGAATGTTATCAAGTTAAACTACAGTTATAAGGAAAATTTTTCAATAAAACATTTGATAATTTTTTGGGAATCAGACTACAACATAATGTGGAAAATGTGGCATGCAGATACTCAGTAAATCTGTGGATAGTTGTGGACAAGACAGATTATTGTAAGAATAAAGATAATGTTGTTGATAGAAAAATTTGTTCAATGAGTGTAATGGTAGAGAAATTATGGGAGATTTTTTTTCAAAATATTTTCTGTGATAACGTCACCTCAAGTTTTCAACTAAAATAATGGATAGCTATA
Organism: Ursus maritimus; assembly: GCF_017311325.1. Classification (NCBI taxonomy): domain Eukaryota; kingdom Metazoa; phylum Chordata; class Mammalia; order Carnivora; family Ursidae; genus Ursus; species Ursus maritimus. The sequence continues at coordinate 69,252,380 of NW_024426663.1, forward strand.
ATAAAATTTCTGAAAAAAATTACAAATAAGCGGCATTTTTATTCCCAAAAAATGTTTTAAAAAGAGGTAGCATTATCACATTCAGAAGATTATGAGTTACTATATTTGGAAGGCAATTATTTCATCCTTTAATGCTATTTGGTCATTTCCCTGTGATATTCAAGACAGTTAAGCTGCTGGAGACATTCTCAGCATCGCTTGTCATCAGGGAAATGAAAATCAAAACCACAATGAGATATCACCTCACACCTGTCAGAATGGCTAAAATCAACAACACAAAAAACAAGTGCCGGCAAGGGTATGAAGAAGGAGGAACTCTTGTGCACTGTTGCTGGGAATGCAAGCTGGTGAAGTCACTGTGGAGAACTGTATGGAGGTTCCTCAAAAAGTTAAAAATATAATTACAGTTTGATCCAGTAATTCCACCACTGGATATTTATCCAGAGAAAATGAGAACACTAATTTGAAAAGATATATGCATTCCTATGTTTATTGAAGCATTATTTACAATAGTCAAGCTATGGAAGCAACCCAAGTGTCTACTGATAGTTGAATGGATAAAGAAGATGTGGTAGGAGTCTATATCATATATGTATATGACATATACATATATTAGCCATAAAAAAATAAAATTTTGCCACTTGCAACAACATGGATAAAGGGTATAATGCTAGGTGAAATAAGTGAGTCAGAGCAAGACAAATACCATATGATTTCACTTATATGTGGAATTTAGGAAACAAAACAAATAAAGGGGAAAAAAGGATAAAAAACCCCTCAACTCTTAAATAGAGAAAACAAATTGATGGTTGCCAGAAAGAAGGTGGCTGGGGGGATGAGTGAAATAGGTGAAGAGGATTAAGAGTCTACTTTTCATGATGAGCGCTGGGTAATGTAGAGAATAATTGAATCACTGTATTGTACAACTGAAACTAATACAACACTGTATATTATACTGAATTTTAAAAATTAATTAAGAAAAAAAGGTAAATAAACTACATGGATTTGGTATCTCCTGACAGCAAACTAGACTCACCATGAATGTAGTGACTCCTCCAGGAAGCTGAGCTGTGCTGGCTTCTTGACGGTTCTACTGCTCTATTCCCCTTTTGACATTTTTGGGTCTCAGAAAAGATAATAAAATTGCTAGTCTGTAAAAATAAGTAACAATTTGGAGTGATTAAATAGAATTGAAAATAGCTCAAAGCCATGTTTTACATAAGTAATAGAATACTCTTCCCCAATGATAAAATGAGCAATGAAATAATCTGCCCCAACAAAAAAATAAGTCACAATCTAAACCTTCTAGAAATTTTCAGTCTAGGATAGCTGATGTTTCCCTAATTTTAAGGAAAAACATAAACACTGAAAAAAAAATCACAGACATCTATTCAATTTTTTTAAAATTTTAGTTGTTAATTTTTCTCTTCTTATGAAAAAAACAATATATGCAATTTTAAACAATTAATACATTATTTGGTATTAGAAACTGGACCACTACTCTGGTTTCCTAATCTCAATTACCCAGAGGTGATCAGAGTTACTGGTTTCTTATGTACTCTATAAAAATTCTATATCACGCTTTATATGTCTTTCTTCAGATGTGTAAGTCTATCAGATAAATTTTGCAGTGAAATTTCTAGGTCAAGGAGTGTTTATGTCAGGGATGGCTAGGTTATGTGGTAGTAAGCATGAGCCCCAAAGTTTAAAAGACAGAAAATGTAAGAGTTTAATTCTGACTCATGCTACATGTTCGCCGATGATCATTTGAGGTCCTCTGTACTGCCCAGAGTAATGAAACAGCCAGGATTTGGAACATCACCGGTCAAGATTAAGGTATGGATTTGATCCTCATTTGTGGATTCTTCATTTGCAAATTCACCTTCTTGCTAAAGTTTGCCTGGAACTCCCAAGCCAGTGCTCAGTGCTGCTGTGGTCTTTCACAGACGTGCACAGAATGGGGAATTATCCATTCTCTTATCCAGTGTATATTCTTCCAGCTGAGGTCAAATAACATTACCCTCTGCCTTCTTGTTTCAGCTCTCAGACTGTAAATAAGTAGCTTTTGTTGTGGCCTCTTTAGTGACACTTTTTCACATTTTTTCCTGTGTTGTTAGTGATTTTTCTGTTTAAAACCTACCCAAGCATGGTGCTGAAGTGCTTTCTCCTCTTCTGAAGCACAAGAAGGCTGTGATGTGCCTTACAGAGAAAGTAATGTGTGTTAGAGAAGCTTTATTCAGGCATGAATTGTAAGGCTGTTGGCTATGAGTTCAATGTTCATAAATCAATAACAGAGTACATCTAGGAAGAGGAAGAGGAATTAAGAAAGTACCTGAGGCTGCTCCAGAAAGTGCTTAAGTAACAGCTATAGTGCAAATATCCAAGCTATACAGTCATCCCCAAAGTTATGGAAAGTATGGTAAATTTGTGGATTCTTGAGATGTTGACCAACAGTTGTATTGACAGGTTGACAAAGATGTGACCAGAGGCTCATAGGAATGTAACACCGTATTTCTCTTAGGAACCATAACTTAGTATTTGCTACCTTGTTATGTGTAGACTTCACAGGACATAATTAATTTGAATCATGAGGATTGACTATGGCTTGCATTTGCTCTTAAAGCTCAGAAATGACACATGTCATTTCTGCTCATGTTTCATGGTCCAAAGCAAGTCCCATGGCCATTTACTGAAAGTGGATAATGGTAAATAGTAATGCATCTACCAAAAAGGGTCTGAACTAGCCACAGCTCCTTCAAGCAGGCTGTATTCCTAACAATGTTGAGAGTACCTGTTTCCCTAGACACTCACTACTGATATTGGTAGTGTGTCAAAAGTTGGTCAAATATTGCCTTTCTCCACATACTGTGTAACTTCCTGTAAATGCATAACTAACCAAGGACAAATACTACTCTTCTTTTGAGAGTTTTCTCTGATAAATTGTTCCTCCCCATGGTCATTTGTTTGGCTTGTCATACTGCTTCCAATACTGTCATGCATGGGGGGAATATTGGGAAAAGATTACTTCTCTGGTTGGCAAAATAAGATGACCTATATTCATAATAGTATATTTTATCTAAATAATTAGTAGAGTCTCTTAGATTTAACCTCTTGGGTGTGTATCAAATACTGGTCCTCTGTGTCAGTTAAATTTCAGAAGATGTATACAGAGTCCTTGAGAAGCCCCCTCATTTAGATCAATGAAGGAGGAAGGTTTCCCTTTCTGTCTCCATGGGGCGGTTCTAACTCACTGACAAAGTTCTCCAAGGAAATCCTCTCTGACTATTCAGTCCTCACTTTCTTTTTCTCTCTTGCTGTCTCTCTTTCTTCCCCTTCCTCCCTCCCTCCTTTCTTTCTTTCTTTCTTTCTTTCTTTCTTTCTTTCTTTCTTTCTTTCTTTCTTTCTTTCTTTCATTGAAGTGGCTGACGTTGTAGGATCCAAGAAATATATTTCTCATGCTCTAGTTCTAGCATTGGTGAATTAATATCTCACTGTACAATATATGGGTACTTGGCACCTGCACTGTTGTTCTCAGCCTTCAGAGCCTTAGCCAAATCCAAGGTAGAAAGATTACCATTTTATTTTACTAATTTTTTTATTACACTGTCATATTAATTTCAGTTGGACAACACAGTGGTTCAACATTTAGATGCATTGTCAAATGATCACCACAATAAGTCTAGTCATGAAACATTGTCATTTTCAACTCCTATTGCATTTGTTACATAAGGATGTGCTGCATCCTTAGACTGTTTTTTTTATAGGATTATACTTTTAAACTTAAGAATTGGTAAAGGCTTTTTGTATTTCCTTTAATATTGCTTGCCTAGATTGAATTGCAGGATTTTCCCTTTTTTGATAGAGACTGTAGCATATTTTGTAAAAAGCATGTCAGAACAGTTCAAGTATGATTCAACTGAAATTAAAAACCTAGAGGTCAAGGCCAGCCTAAAGATTATGTTAATGGAATGAGTTTTAGATTTGTTGAAGTTCAGCTAAAATTCATAACTGCAGTTTGAAAGAGGCTGTTGGCAGTAAAACTCACTCCTTAAGTCTTGCAACAGAAAAGATTATTTTCCTTACAAATTAACTACTCCTTGCCAAAGACCAAGTAAATTGATCTAATGAGAATTTCAAACGTGTGTCTGCTGTCTCATCTCTTGTGTACCAGGATAAGAATTTATTTTTATACAACATTCAAATCACTAGACTGCAGACTATATTGTAATTGGCTTGTGTACAAGTGCTGTCTCTCCCTTTCATATTGTGTCTTTCTCTGTGTCTTTCTCTATATATTACACGCATATATACATATATAATAAATTATATATATTTGAAATAGAATGTATTTGAAATATATATATTTGAAATAGAAGAAAAACTATTTCAGATGTATAGAGAACTCTTCTCTCTCCTTTAGGATGCTTTTGACTGATTTGTAGAAGGGCATGGGAAAATCACTAACCACATTAATATTTAAGTTCATAGGTAGAGATAAATTCAGTGATTAGTAAAGATAAAAGGAAAAGTCTCTCTTAATTTTGTAATGAAGTCAATGGGTGGTGGGTTTTTATCAGGGATGCTGTTAATGGATAATGAAAAGGAAATCTGAGCCTCTTTGCTTTTTTTACTTCTGTTCTACTGGCATCTGCAAAGTCATTGTGCATTTCACTGACATTCAGTAAGCATCAGTTGAATTGGAACTGGACAGCAGAAGAACGGCTTCGACATGATCACTGCAGTATCTAAATCATTATGGTAGCCTACTGGTATTGGCCAACTTCCTTTCATCCTCTGCTCCCCAAAGCAGATCAACTTTGGAAACAGCTTAATGTGTGTAAGCTAAAGTGGTTTTGCTTGGCCTGCCAAACTTACACTGACCCTACACATTGCCTCCATTTCCAGGCATCCTTGTCATGGTTAATGGCTTCTCATAGCCCTGGGGAATGTGGACACAAAAACTTTATCAACCTTGAAAATTATTAGCTGGGCACATGGAAGGCAAATTGTGAACTAGATATTGGGATTTATGGATTTTTCTCCCTCCCGTTATACATCAGGTTGTCTGGAGAGCAAGTAAAAGCACTTCTCAAATTCATGCCCAGGCATTCAGAGTGTGTGGCAGGGAGAAGAAAGAGGCAGCCTCTCTGCAGCAAAACTTGAGGTGAATATGACATTTGTTATGTTTATCTCCACAACATGGATGAACAAAGCGAGCCTTAAGGACTTTGAAGCTTTTTTTTTTTTTTTTACGATCACGTGGAAAGATACTATTCTTTTTACAAGTTTCCTAACTTTATTCTTATCAACACTGGGTTGTAGATCTTTAGAAGTTGCCAGAAGAAATGGCAGCAAACCTTCTTTTCAAATGCATGTTTCCAGGAAGTATCTTAGAGCGATTAGCATTCAGAAAGAACCGTATAATTTTTAATTTATCAAGGATCTGTAAGATCACCAGCTGCCCTAATTCTTTATTCAGTGGATAAGGAAATTGCTGTTCCAGATAACTAGAGGATTTGTTCAAGGTCACACAACTAATTTGGAGGGCCTTCTGATTCCTAGAGTTTTCCTTTTTTATTACACCTGTCACTTTGGGGGTTGGAGTTTTTTTCCTTCTGCCAATTCTGCTAATTCTTAGCAATGAATATCTGAGTCTCCTAACACTATAGAAAGGGTTTAAGATCTGTGCCCCAACTAGTCCTGTGTTTGAATTTCAGCTCGTGTATTTACCATCTGTGGCTCCTTAACTGACCAAGTTTCTTATGAATCTCCAGTAGATTAGTAACCTGCAAAACGGATAACAACACCAAATGGATGGCTGCTGTTGTATGAGACAGTGATTACATAATGCCACTATATAAAAGGCACATAAGACCTAATACAGGTTTTATCCATATGTATTTATATTCTTCATATTTTTGTGTTATACCTCAAGCAAGCTATCTTACCAGCAACGTGAGTGACATAAGGCAGAGAAGCTTTTTATTGGTTTTTCTGTGAACTGTATCAGAAAGTCATTGTAAATTCTAACGAAGCAAGTATGGGTGTAGACTGTAAGGTTGAAGAGTGAGATTGACAGAACAGGCATAGCTACAGGAGCAATTCAGAGAAGGACAATTTCTTGTCACACAGTGGGTTATGGTCTGGGTGAGCAGTCCAGTCACCGTGGGTCCCCAGCAATGCAGTTGTAAGAACTAGGGTCCTGTGCCAAGCTCCAGGTTCATCAGGGAATAAGGATACTCGGAAGGTGGCCAAGGCAAAAATGAAGTTTCTTGATATTCCACCATGTAATGAAGGAAACAGGAAATATTGAAGTGTGGAGACCACACAAACTAGCCCTCAGTGCTTATTCCTAGAGCATGTATACTGGTCCTACTGACAACAGTATCCATGCAGGTGAGGGGACTGAGCGTCCTGACCTGCATACAATCCAGCAGGAATCTTCCCTGGAGCTTGGAAAGGGGCGAGCCTCCCCACCCTTCACCAGAGAGGATCAGCTCCTCCTTGCTCACAGATGACAGGAAAGACTCCCAGATAACTCCGCTCCAAAGCTACGGAGGCTCTAGATTTGCCGTGTGTGTGTGTGTGTGTTCACATGTTAGGACAGGAAGGGACCAGTGAAGTGTGGGACAAAACAATAGTGTTATTTCAAAAATAGAATAGTCTGGATCTGCTATATCTGCTTCCACCATAGTACTTGGCTCTGGTGTTATTACATTTAGATATGTGTGTGTGTGTGTGTGTGTGCACATAAATATGTATACTATATGTTTATATATGCATAAAATATATACATGTATATACATATGTATGTGTGTATAAATATGTATAAGATCTATAAAAATGCATATATAAAAATATGTATAAAATATATATAAACTCCATTTTATACTTAAATAAAATATATATACTCCATTGAAACAAAGACAGAAGAGTTTTTAAGCACTGGGTTGAGGTAGTGATAAAAGTACTGAAGGACTTTATCAGGTTGGTTAAAGTGGTTAGACCGTCTGTGCTTGCCAATGGAGCTTGTGAAAGTTAGGATCCCATCCTCTCACAGAGATTGAAGACAGGGGCTCTATCTTTTTTGATGACTGCGTTTCAAAGGGATGGCTCCCAGGTTCTAGAGAAAGGAAGTCCTGAGTCAAAAATAAGCTGGGAGAAGATTTACATCTCAAAGAACAGAGAAAAAATTTTAATTGTAAGTTTTCTGAAGTAAATCCTCTAAAAAATAGAGGTCAGCGCCTTTAGTTAAGAAGGAACCTATCTCAGGGTGCCTGGGTGGCTCAGTCGTTAAGCATCTGCCTTCAGCTCAGGTCATGATCCCAGGGTCCTGGGATCAAGCCCTGCATTGGGTTCCTGCTCGGCAGGAAGCCTGCTTCTCCCTCTCCCACTCCTCCTGCTTGTGTCCCCTCTCTCACTGTGTCTTTCTCTGTCCAATAAATAAATAAAATCTTAAAAAAAAGAAGAAGAAGGAATCTATCTCAAGCTTAAGCTGAGAGGAATATTAAGGCCATCTTGGTTGATATATATATGATAGGATTGGTTAACTTCAGAGTGAGTTGGTTAACTTCAAACATGAGTCGGATGCAGTGAATATTTTAATTTTTATAATAAGCTGTAAACATTTACATTTATTTTTATTATCTTGCTTTCAAGAAAGATTTAGTTTTGCTATTATCCAAAAAGAAGACAGGAGGACGACCAATCAAGCTTGCAGTCAAGGGAAGCCCATAGACTTACTTGATTAATGGCAATAAAAGCTTCAACTTCTTGAACAGCACTGAATCCTTCCCCTTTCAGGCTCAGGTATTTAGAAGCCTTATGCATCATTAATGTTGGACAATACACCATGAATCATGCAAAAAAAAAAAAAAACCCACCAAAAAAACGGAATTAACAAACACTTTGTCAGGATTTTTGCAACCAGAACTAGAAGTAATGCAGGCAGAAAAAAATATATACATATATATTTATATATGGATAAACAATAAATAGGTAGTCACAAGAAGTAAAAATAATTAAATGCTAACTAAAATAGCACCTGATTTAGCAAGAAAAATAAAACCTGTGTTTTAAAATCTTAAAGCAGAAGTTAAAGATTCTGAAACAAATAAGAGTGTCTCGTTTTTACCTTTTAGTTCAGGCTGTCATGTTCCCAATGTCTTTTTGCATTTACTATAATGCTTTCTCTACTTTCTCAATATCTGTGAAAAGAAAGAAAAATGGTAAGAAAGAAGGAGAGAAGAGGAAGGATTGGGGAAATACAATGGTCTCCACACCAATGTGGGAGAAAGAACGCATCTTATTGTAGAGTAGGCCTTAGCAGAATTACATGGATGCAGGTAGCAGGAAAGAGAAGACCGAATCCAGCCAGATTTCACAGATTCTCTAGTAATTTAAAACAGAACTTAGACGCATCTCCTCAAGATACAAGAAGACTCATTTTGTGATTATCTCCTGTGTATCTTGTGAGAGACTTGGTGCATCTCCTGGGGTGGATTTACAGTTCTAGTAGCCAGCAGGCTCTGGATCTTGCCCTACAAATCAGAAGGTTGGGCCTCTGAAGTTTACAAGAGGACCCGTTAAGGTAAAGGGGTGGGGAACCAATTGCCTGCTTCCTCTTTATTAAGCAAAGAAAACATTGTCTCTGTTTGTTTGCCAAGGAATTGAAGGCAGATCATTTCTTTAAGAAGGGAGAGGGGGAGGGAGGTCAGGAGGGAGGGAGAGAGAAAGGGATGGGAAGATAGGTAGATAGGGGAGTGGCGGGGTTGGTGGGGAGGGAAACTGGATGGAGAGAAGTGTGCTCAGATCTAGAAGCTGAATCATAAACTGCAGGGTAATGCTCACCCTTTCCTTAGCCTGGGTCAGGAATTTTCCAAGAGGAACAGGCTTCTATCTCTTGACTCCTGTGAAAAGACCAAGACAAAGTACCCAGCTTTAGGAAAATGTTCGCTTGCCTTCTGGTCCAAACCTGACAGAAGGGGCTGGGGTTTCTGAATAGGTTGCACGTGATGTAGTTGATGTTCTGTTGAGAACGATTCTTTCTTTCTCTGGCAAGCACTGGGGCCACAGCGCAAGAAAGTTTCTGCACCTGCTTTCTAGGGCTCCTGGGTGGCTCAGTTGGTTAAGTGCGTGCCTTCTGCTCAGGTCAAGATCCTGGGCCGAAGCTCCCTCTGACCTTCACCCCTCCTGCTCTCGCTCTCTCTCTCACTCTCTGTCTCTCAAATAAATAAAATCTTAAAAAACAACAACAAAAAGGAAACAGCTTCCTTCTCCGTTGCTCTTTTATTCCCCATCCACGGCTCATTCCCTCTCTCCCCCGTCACCGAGTCTCTTTCTATAACGTGGCCTTAATTCTAATCTCGCGTGCAGGACAGTAGCGAAGTTCATGGCTGGAATCTGCCAGTGGGACATTCAGAGGGGGCTTGTTTTACCGTGCACCCTTGAACGGGGAGCGTGGGCTGTGCTGGTCGTTCAGGGGTTTGTGATCTCCTAACTGAGATGAGGTTTAGAAGGAATGAATGCCTTTTCTCCATCGGACAGGGACTAGGGTTGTAACACGCTCAAATTTCCAACATCATTTCAAATTTGATGGTAACGATTGCGGTCATTTGTTTTAATTTACTAAAAAAAAATGTTTTCTTTTTCTTTTTTTTAAATCCTCAAACACCTCATTGTCCAGAAAGATAAATTTTCAGAACCCGAAAATGTGGTTATCCATGTCTTTGTGATATTATTTTCTGGGTGGTTGTAGAAATCCAAGAAATTGCTTCTGTAGATATACCAATATGACTTAGGAAAAAAGTTTTTGCCTGGTAGCAAAACAAGAAATAGTTGTCATTTAGTTTATTATATTCTTTTCTCCAACGAACCAGTTTTTGTGCTGTATTTCCTCAAGAGGGACTGATTATATTTTTGAAACTGAATGTGAAATGCAGATTTACTTGACCCACTTGAAGACCTTGTTTCATAATTTCTTTATCACTAATAAACTCATCTTCTATTGAAAATGAAATCTTAGTTATGAAATATAAGTACTTTGCTTTTAGAAACTCTGTCCTTTGCTACTGAGAGCAAGAAATTCTATTCATTTTAATCTGTCATAACCACCTGTTCCTTGAAATTTCTCAGTTTGGTAGGCTGCCAATGTAATTCACCGATGTGGCTATATTATAGATATTTTTTATTTCATAATTCTCCAAACAATTTAAAAACTAGGCCAATTTTTGAAGTAAAATAAATCCCCAAGTTCAAACACAAATGAAGCTTTTCAAACAGTCGAAGTAATCTTTTCCTTGTCCTTTTAGTCAGGTGACTAAAAAAAACACTTCTTTAGTGTACATAGTGTCCCTTCAAACAAGCTTCTGACATTTGCACATGACTGTCAAGTTGGGTTCATTAAGTGCCCATTAAATACAGTGTGCTTGTTTCCCTTACTAATAAGAGAGCTCTGATTACGTATTTCCTTTTTTAAAAAAAAGATTTTATTTATTTATTTATCAGAGAGAGAAAGAGCAGGAGCAAGGGGAGGGGGAGAGGAAGAAGGAGAAGCAGACTCCCTGCTGTGCAGGGAGCCCGACAGTGGGGCTCAATTCCAGGACCCTGAGATCATGACCTGAGCTGAAGGCAGAGGCTTAATCCACTGAGCCACCCAGGCGCCCCTGATTACATATTTCTACCAGAATTTTTAGAAAGCTGTGTTGCCAGAATCTTAGAGAGAAAGGGTTCTGGCTTAGCACCATCAGCAATAAGAAATTTTATCTATTAGCTAAATTGGAAGGAAATCAGAAATCCTGGGACTACTTATGTTTTCTAAAATGGCTACTGTCTGCTACTGAAATGAAAGAAAAAATGACCGTGTCTTTGAAATGCCAATTTTCAGGAATTTGTTTCAGGAAATAGAGAGACCTTGTCTCAGAGATGAG
>NW_024426663.1:69265807-69459923 GCF_017311325.1 Ursus maritimus
TGATAAGCCACAGAGAGGCTTTTGAATGTAACTTAAATATTTACAAATATTCAGTTAATGAGTGTATATTTTCAACTTCTGCAGCTGCAGAGACTTGTGAAATGAACACTACATATAACGGGTAATCTCAGAACTTTAAGAAATCCAGCAGAACATAAAACCTACTTTTTAAATGATGATAACCAAACAACTGTTATAAAATAGAAATTCTAGCAGCAGTTGCCAAAGCAAGATTTATTTGACCTGCTTTTGCTGGTTTTCATCTGCAACTATAGGTTTAATTAGTTTATAAAGGATGATAGCTCCCATTACCGCCCCAGGTTCTTTTGAGCTCTTTAGTTTTAAATTGTAATTATTGAACAAGCCAAAATATTCATTTCAGAATGCAAAAGAGCTAGCAATGATTAATTATGTGAGGATTTTTTTTTTAATGTGTACAATATGGACAATTTTCTTTTGTTCACAAAGTTGTCATTATCTTATAAAATATTTCATATTGTAACATTAATTAGTTAATCATGACATAGTGATTTCAAAAAGATAACTAATGGATCAACCTTAGAAAAACTACCCAGCAACCAAAGGAAATTGTTTTATTTTAATATAAAGAGAACAGTTCTCAGAAACAAATAATTTAAATATTAGCTATCTTTTAAAAGGTACTAGTGGGATATATAGGTTTAAGAACTAATGGTTCCATCTTTCCTAATACTATCTCCATACTTATGTAATTTTCAAAAAATGATGAGCAATATAAAGTTCTTCTTCCAAATGATTTCTTTGTACATTTTCTTGAAAAATGATAGTTCATTTTAACATTTTTAGGCTATAATTATGTCAAAAGTGATGAGAACTCAAAGCTCATGTGTGACTCACACCCTGAATGAAATGAAATCAAACATCATGAATTAATTATAAAGGCTACTTCCAGGTCAATACATGGAATGAATGCATAGAGAGAGACATGTCTCTCTGTCCTTTGCCTCCTAAAATGCTGAACTCATTTAGCTGACAGGTATTAACATGAAATTTATGTTTTTATTTCATCTTGCTTTGTTTAGAAGTATATTTTATTCATGTCTGTACTCCATTTACAACAACAATCAATAGGAGATGCAATTAGGTGTTGATTTTGATGGTGCAGACCCAAACACCAAGGCAATACTAATGGCCACTGGATTCCCTCATTATCTGGGGTTTTTAAAAAAATTTTTAAATAGAGCTGAGAGCTCTAGTGACTTGCCTCCAATTTTATTTTCCTCTTTAGCTAGCCAGATCCTGTTTTAAATGCTATAGCACAGACATAAAATCGCTTATGTAGGACAGGAAGGAAGGAAGAAAGGAAGGAAGGAAGGAAGGAAGGAAGGAAGGAAGGAAGGAAGGAAGGAAGGAAGAAAAGCTACCCTGTATCAACTTTAGTCACGGCAACAATAAAATTCTGATCTTGAAGCTTTTCTCTGTCCACATGAGGCCATCCCAGGTAATATTCTCCACAAAGTACGGACTTCAGGGCTTCTTGCTGTGACTGGAAATTGTTGGGTTGCGACATTCCAATTCTCTATTCTGGTTGCCTCGGTGAGTTTGGGTTCATTCCCTTTATTTTGTTGTCATCTTCACTGTGACAGATACCCGGAAGGGGACGCTGGTGGAGAGTTCTCCCCATTTCTGTCATTTCCCATGTCTGCTACTCTTCTGTGTGCTTCCCCTCATAAGAGTAACTGATGTGAATTAAGTTGGGAGGAAACAAAAGCCTTCAATTTGCTTGCCTTGTCCTCTCTGCGTCTCCCCTTCTTCCAAAGCAGATGGGAGTAGTCCCATCTGACTCTCAGCCATGTCTGTGAAAGGTACAAGTAACGAATAACAGCGCTCTTTGCTGTCTCCGCAAAACATGGTTTCAGAGTCCTTCCTAACACATCACTCCAACTGATTGAAGTTGGCACATGGAAGAAAACCAATTTGCCATGGCATTTTCTGAGATAACCTAGAGTCTTCTATTGGCTCTACCCAACGTATAAATAGGGGCTATCATAAAATGGTTTGTAGTAGGCTACATCACTTATCAGTCATTTATTTGATATAGGAGTGCCTTTTTGTTTTTGCACAGGACTGATGTATAATTGTGGCTGCAGTCCCAGGATGAACCAGAAAATCTTATGAAATCATTTATTGAATTGTACTTTTCAAATAATCCTAAGATGTCATTTGTGGTACAATTTCTACAGGAAAATATATTTTAAATTTTATCCCAGGTCTCTAGAAATGCCTCTCTGTGTATCCATTTCCCTCCTTCCTTTCTTGGCCATTTTGGTTTCTTCAAAATTTCATTTCATCATTCATGTGCTTAGAAGCACTGGCTTTTCATATACATTTTTCCTTCTGGAATTGCAAAAGTAAATTTTGTATGTTTATGGTTAAAAATATAGACAATTAGACTTTTTTTTATAGTGAACGTGTGATAGGTATAAATTTAATTTGGGGTAAAAATAGGTTGAGATGAAGGAAAAGCCCAAATAAATAGTTTCAGGTATTCGATTTAAAACATGTTTGTTAAATTTTTATCGTTAATAGAATCTAGGCCATTTTCCATCAAATAACGTCGTGCTTAAGGGTTGCTTTTACCACCCTCTCTAGAATGTATACAGGGCCAACTCCATGAGTTTAAAAAGGTACAGTGTAGTGAACGTAGCCAACAGCATTGTAATAGCATTGTGTGGTGACTGATGGCAGTTACTCCTGTGGTGAGCATAGCATAACATAGAGATGTCCAGTCACTATAATGTCCATTTGAGATTAAACATTGTGGATCAACTCTACTTTAATTTAAAGAAAAAGGCCAAGAAAGACTGATGGATGCCTCGAACACCTGTCAATCTTGCTAACATTGTATGGGTGGAAACGTGAAGTTAGGAACCCATCAGAGGTCGCACTAGAGTCACTATCGGTAGGCAGAATTCTTCCGCACAGCTCCGTGAGTAGGTGGCTTCTCCTGCCCCATCAGCTTCATGTAAATCTTCAAACTTTATTCTCCTAGCATTTAAGTCTCCAATCTTTCAGCAACACATCTGGGTGGGAGTTGGAGGAGGAGAGGTAGAATAGGTCTTCAAACAGAATGTCCCTGCTTTGGAAGGACTAACATTTTATAATCGCAATTTTAGGAAGGTTTGTGTCATTTCTAGATCTGTTAGCCCTGCAGATTTTGCGGGTGACTTTGCCTCCAGTCTTTCAGAGCAGATGGCGGTTATCAAGCACTAACTCTTAGATATAACTGAATCTTCACCTTGAAGCCTCGAGAGAGTTCTATCCATCTTGTTGCTTCAGAGGAAGTGCGCATCCTCTTCATGTTCTTGGTCTACGTCCTTACAGAGCTCCATGTAAATGCTCTTATTATCATCCCTCCTGTCTTTAGTAACTTCAGATTTCTTTCTTTCCACAGGCTTTTCCCCTTCTGCTTTTCCTCATTAACAACAACAACAAACAACAAAAAAACAAAGTCAAACTCATATTCACTTATAGTTATCCATTTACTTACAGCTGCATTTATTGAAGTATCACGAAGCGGCCATTTACTTGCCAGCTCTGTGCTAAGCGCACCTGTTAGTGTCATCCTAGCTGTCCTTCTTTCTTGGCTCAATGTATGAGGCACCCGATCTAAAACTGTTTCATCTGAATTCCTTTATAACACCATAAAATGGAGCTTCCTATTTTATCCACGAATGATGTTTTTTTCCTGTCCATTTCTATATATCATCTAAACAAATTTACTCTTTTGATTCCTCAGCATTTATCCTCTTTTCTTTGTAGAATTTGGCACTATTGAGTACTCTTCTGTTTTTTTTTTTGAATACTCCCATGATTTGGGTATTTTTTGCTATTTATTTTGATTCTCCTTAAATTAATGTCTCCCCTTTGCAATTTCTTCCCCTTGAACTTAAATGTGAACATTCCTCAAGGCTTCACCTTTGACTCTTGCCTGTCTTGTTATACTGTTATCATTGTTTTACCACTGTTGCTATGACATCCAAATATATATCTTCAGATGTGATCTCTGACCTTTGCTCCAGGTCTGGGTTTCCAGTTGTCTTTCTCAATTACTCCATTTCTCTTCCTGCCATCAGTTGTATCATCTGAGTAATCCTATGTCTGCACAGATTCTGGAGTCAGTGAGGTCATACTGACAAGTAGTAACTCAAATGTCAATGGCTCTTACCCCCATGTGCATAACCCAGGACAGCAATACATCCCAAAGTCTCCCAATTGTCTCTGGGTTTCCCTGGATATCCTGCATGTGCTCAATGTAAGTGTCCTGTCTTGTTCTTTTTTTATCTGGTTCCCTGACAGGTGTTCAGCATCCACAAAGCACCTTAAAGGAAGCTGCCTCTGTTAGAGATGCCCTTAGTGAGAATCACTTCCCTGCCGGGTGCTGCGCTGAGCGCCCATCTCTTCCATTCTCTCTTCTCTTAACCTTGTTTGAGTTTTCTTTATTGCTTTTATTGCTACCAGATGTTATATTTTGCTTTTTTTTATTGTCTAACTCTTAATAGAAAAGACTGTCTGATTCACTATTCTATTCCCAATGCCATCAACAATACCTGGCACTGGAGAGGCTTCATAAACACTTGTTGAATGAAAAATGAATGAATTAATAAAGAGCTAGGATAACAACCTCGAATGCCAAGGCAGTGCCATTTTCCCTACTAGTTTAATTGGTTTGGATACACTTTTGATCTGGATTGAAAATTAGGAATAATGTCTATTTCAGACTTCTGTATCATGTTTACTACCCGGACATCAAACCGATGCTTCTGTGCTCCACGCCCTCATAGGTTCCGCATGCCAGCCAAGGGCCAGTCTTGCAAAAAGACTATCCCAAATATGGCAGTCTCATGTCTACCATGTGAGCATAAGAAATGAAAGCCAGTGAAGAAAACGTCAATAAATTTTTTAATTATAATTAACATACAGCGTTATATTAGCTTCAGGTGTCCAGTATAATGATTCAACAATTCTCTACATTACTCAGTGCTCAACAAAATAGGTACACTCTTGATCCCCTTGATCTATTTCATCCATTCCCTCCTCTCACCTCCCCTCTGGCAACCACCAGTCTATTTTCTTTCCTTAAGAATGTGGGGTTTTTTCTGTTGTTGTTTCTTTATTTCTTCGTTTTGTTTCTTAAATTCCACATATGAGTGAAACCGTTTGGTATTTGTCTTGCTCTGACCAGCTTTTTGCTTAGCATTATACCCTCTAGGTCCATCCATGTTATTGCAAATGGCAAGATTTCATTCTTTTTATGGCTAAATAGTAGATATATATATATATAATCTTCTTTATCCATCCATCTATCCATGGACATTTATGTTGCTTCCATATCTTGACTTATTGTAAATAATGCTGCGATAAATATAGGGGTACATATATCTTTTTACGTTAGTGTTTTCATTTTTTTCAGTTAGCAAAAAATTACTGAATCATATTGTATTTATCTGTTTAATTTTTAGAGGAACCTCTGTACTGTTTTCCATGGTGGCTGCACCAGTTTGCATTCCTACCAACAATGCGTGGGGCTTCCTTTTTCACCACATCCTCGCCAACACTATTTATTTCTTATGCGTTTGATTTTAATCATTCTGACTGGTGTGAGGTGATGCCTCATGATTTTGATTTGCATTTTCCTGATGATTAGTGACGTTGTGCGTATTTTCATGTATCTGTTGGCCAGCCATATGTCTTTGGAATAATGTCTATTCAGGTCCTCTGCCCATTTTAATTGGATTATTTAGGGTTCTTTTAGTGTTCAGTTGTGTGAGTTCTTCATGTGTTTTGGATATTAATCCCTTATTAGATATATCATTTGCAAGTATCTTCTTCCATTTAGTAGGTTAAAACTTCAATAAAATATTTAATTTCAAATGTTATACTGAACATATGTCCAAATCAAAATGGCTAAAATGCTTATTCACGCTTGGATATATGATGTCTAGTCTTTTAGCAGGTTTTTCTCCTTCAGTATTATAGAAAGTTTCCTAAGAATTCTTCATACCCTTCGGTTTAGTCCTGGCAGTCACTGGCCACATCAGCCAACATGTCACATTGTGGACTAATGCTCTTACTTCCAATGGTCACTCCTTCCTCCACTGCTTACTTGCTGCCAATCTCAAGACAAAGTCCTCAACCTGCTCATCCTCTCTCCCATGGAAATGCTGATAAGGTTGTAAACTGTAATCAGAATGCAGAAGGATTGGGAGGAAGGGAGGGGAAGTCTGGTGCCAATAAGCTAAGACAGCTCCTGAATGTGACTGTGCTACATGCAGAGCCACCAACTGTGATTCAATGTCAGGAGGCTTCCCAGGGTGCTCTTCGGCACAGGTGCTATCCTGATGCTGTTTGACAAAATCAAGTTTACTGCTCAGTAGTATTTTAACCGCCTCTTTTCAAAACTGCCCCTAGAATGTTGAGTACAGTTTCTTTGGCACTTCCATTGAAAAGCTTACATCTTTGTTTTTCGTTTTTGTCTTTGAATGATTTGCAGTCAGAATATCCACTGTCCTTAGTTAAAATCCCACTTACACCTACAGGGATGCGGTCTGATCTTATGCTGTCAACGTAGTAATTTGATATCAGGACATCTCCTGTAGTCTGAATTATTCAGCACCAGGGCAGAACAATGGTTTTTTGAGTAGAAGATCAAGTTAGCAGGGCTTGCCTGTGGTCTTCTGTGTCTCTGCTCCTGATTCCCTGTAAGTAACTTCTTGATCAAAAATCTATACATACAACCCCCTGAAAACAAGCAGTAATGTACGTACAGATACCGGGAGGAAAGAAGCCATATAAGAAGAAATGTTTCAAGGATATATGGTCCACAGAGTTGCAGATATGCTCACTCTCTTGACAAACATTTTGTTATTACTTTATTTTTTCCCAAACAAAGGATATTTCAAGTCCTCACTTCTTGCAAAGATAAGAGTGGTACTTAGAATTCCGAAATTGACGTGACTTCCTGTTTTTTAAGCTGTGACATTGACCGTCCCTTACTGGCAAGAGAAAATAGATGTTTCTCTACTAGACATGATTATGGCTTAAGTAAGGTAAAAAGTAATCACCATTTTCACATAACTATGCTTATGTTCTGTATCTTGATTTGCAAATTATGAGGGAGAAATATAACCCTCAAGGTACTCTAGAGGACACTACAAAGGTATTGTTTCAAGTTTCGATTAGTCTAAGAAAATTATGCCACCTAGGCAATTTTTGTGTACATATGTGTGTACTTCCAGTCCTTTTTAGCAAAGTTCTATTACAAAATTTGGATTTTTAGCTTAGTTTCAGAATCTTAATAATTTAGAAGTTGCAACTAAGGAGAAGCAAGAATTTGCCAAGTAATACCAATTATATTGTGCGAAGTAATACCAATCTAAAGTTAAGAAATTAGTGTCAGAGAACATAATTTTGAGCAGGCTTTGTAAGTAAAGAGGACACCTTGCTGACTTTTTACATTGCATTGATTTAATGTCAGGATGTAAAACAAGGAATGTTTTAGATATAAAATTCTGATATTCAAGTCTTATTTCCATCTTCGACCTCACAGACTCTTGGCCAATACATCGAATAAATGCTTGTGAAAACTTTTTAAAGAACTTCTGGCAAATTCAGAGAGATGAAATATAAAGCTTGTGAAAAGATGACTTTGCTGGGAGCGGAGGTGGGGTCAGAGTTAACTCATTTTTGGAACATTTGCTGACAGCATTGAGTTGCTTGCTCATCTGTAAATCTTTCATAAAAAAAACTTGTTAGTATTTCATTGCCAGGTTGAAAGTTTAATGCATTGGGTTTTTTATAATGGTTTTTTAATTAGGACCTTAAAGAAAATTTGGCCCTCAGAGTTCATGGAAGCATTTAATTAATGTTTGTGGGGAGTCCCTGACATAGTGAAAATGGGTGAAAATGATTATTGCCCTATCACTGTTCTGAAGAATGGCTTTTAATTATGTTGTCAGATTGAAAATAAATATTAAAAAGGCCCCTAGCTGCTTATTTTTCTACCTCTTGCTTATGAGCCACAGCTGTACGGTATAGGACAAGTAACTTGCCTAAAGACACTTACTGAATAAAAAGTTAAAGGAAAACGGTTTTGGAAGGCCAGACTACAGATTCTTCTCATAAGGATCATTTAGCCAGAGGCTTGAGGTTCCATTGTAAAGGCCAAAAATGTAGGCCAGGCAAGGAAGCTGGAATTCTGTGACTTGGGTTCATGGAGAGAAAGCTTACTATCATTAAAGTTTCCTGGAAATTGAAATACTGTGTGGTTTCCAAAGTTAAGGGGAAAATTTTTTGGCCTCAAAATGGGCTCTCAGAAAGGAGTTTTTACAGTTTGGTTCTAACAGAAGTATATTAAATAAGACTTGCAGGGAAATAACACCACGCTTTAACCACAGCCCCAAAGTATGCTAGGTTTGATTTCCCCTGGAGAGCAAGGAAAATAATGAATGGAAATATTTATGAAATGGAAATTGATATTGAACAATTTGTTTTTTTTTTTTTTTCAAGTGAAGGAACAATAATTTCCTAAGTTCGTAATCACAAAGTAACTTGATTTAGTCACAATGACATATTAGAAAATTTGATTATTTTCTTTTTTTCCAGCCTAACTTACTATTTCCTGATTAGAAAAGTATTTTGTTCTCATTTGTGGTGAATTAAGGAACAAGGAAGAACATTCTAATCATTCACAGTCTTTTTTCCAAAGCAGTAAACATTTTGATCTATTTTCTTATAGTTTTTTGTTCAACAAATTTACTTGAGGGAGTGATGATTTACATTTTTAGCAACTACTCATTCCATTGTTGGGTGAATGGCTGGGCACTAGAAAAGAAGAATTGCCCCTATTTTAAATGTAATTTATGGTCTGTCTTGGCCCCAGGTCACTATTTCTTATTCCTTAAAGATTTTAAAGGCTGGCTTACTTTCCTTTTCTCCAGCACTCTCCTTGGTGATTAAATATATGTTTTATCCGTTCAAACCTTCTTCCTGCCACTGGTCTAATGCTGCCCTCTCCATCAGCCCCTTGTCCAATGGTTACCCTCCAGATCTTGTCGGTTTCCAGCACCACACCTATGATCACCATCTTTCTCCTTTCCACTCACACCCTCTACTTCCTGCATCTGTGTAATGCTTTAAACCTATCAGCACTTTCAGTCCTATGAGCTTACTAATTTTTCATTGTCCCTTTTAACCCCAGATGCTCCCTTTCCCCCTCAATTGTATGTCCTTAAATTTCATGGCCCTTCATTTGAGTCCCTCTTGGCATACATCCTCAACTCCTTTGTCCTTCTCCTGCTTTATCATAATCACTTAGCAAAACCATAGTCATTGTTAAATGCAATGCATAGTGTGAGTATGGGAACAATACATAGCTGGACTGACAGATCTAACTTTCAATGCATGGTCACTCATCTCATCCTGGGCTTTAATGCAATCCAGATAGCCTTACTGTTTCCCTCAGCTTGACTAAACTTTTGAAAGGTTTCTTTGTCACTATAGGTCCCTGACCTCCCTTTTCTAAAAAAACCATTTGACTTAGAAAACTTTCACCTGTAGAGTCTTTCTCTGCACCTATGAGATGCAAATCTCCCAGCCTCCTGCCAGTTCTATAACCCAGAAATATCTTTCTTAGGGACCTGTGAACCCTCCCTTTGAAATGTAATTCTCAGGAAAGGCAGGGTCCTGTCTTGTAGTCTCTGTAGGAGGATAGAAGCCTAACTTTGAGAAGCACCAATTAGCAAATACAGAGGGCTTCATCACATTGACCAGCTCCTGCTCCCTCCTCCCCGGAGGAATACCTGCTTCTCCATTGGTATGCTTAGCTACCTATTTCACAGAGGAAATGTAAGAAATCAGAAGTGAACTTCCACCAGCTCTGTGTATCTCTTCTGCACCTGTTTGTGTTTACTTAGCCTTTTCTTCTGGTGCCTTGAGTGAGCTCTTGTGCTAACTCTCCACTCTGTCACCTTCTCTCTCTCTCCAGCTCAAGGACACTGTTCCAGCAATCCCCAGTCCTGTCCCTTGCATCATCATTTCCCACATCTCTCCATCCACTTTCTTATTACCCCACAAATATGCTCCTTATGATTTCTTAAAAAAAAAAAAAGAAAACTAAGACATACAAAAATCATTGTTTTATTGCTTTCTTTTCATTCTAGCCACATCTCTTTTTTATAGTAGGGGGAAATAATTATAAAATAAAAAATGTGTTCCCCAATTTCTGTTCTCCCTTTCTCTCTCAGCCTTGCCTGTATAATTATTCTCATTTGAACTCTACCTTTATATTATTAACTCCAGGGGACAATTCTCAGGCTTCATCCTATCTAACTATCTATAGCATTGTGATCGCTACTTTCTCTTTGAAAGAGTTCCTTTACTTGTCTTAGAGGATACCATAGTCTTTGTTTCTCTTCTTACCACTCTAGACATTATTTTTCTATCTCCTTTATCTATTCTTTCTTAGCTCTCTGGCCTTTTAATGTTGGAACATCCCAGCACACAGTCCCTTTTTCCCCCTTTATTTTTCTTTAAACATTCACTTCTTTGGGAATATCATGAAGTCTTTAGGCTTTTAATACCATCCACAAGCTAACTGATACAACATGTATTTCCAGTCCACCTCCCTGCTCAGTTCTAGAGATATCTCCAACTGGCTTCCCAAATATCCCCTGCTGGGTGTCTCCTGGGCATCTCAGACTTGACACTTGAAAAACTGAGGTCATAATCTCTCCTCCTCTAGCACCACCCACAAAACCCTACTGTTCCATCCTGGGCAACTGCCTCTTCCATATGCCTTGGCTTAAACTTTCAGGAGCATCCTTTTCTCTTGCTTTGTCATAACCCATGTTCTAACTGTCAGCACAATCTGTAACTCTGCCTTAAAATATATTCCAAATCTGCCCATGTCTCCCAACTTCTGTGACTAATTTATTGCCCCAAGCTACAACTGCCTCTTCTCCTATTTTATGGCAATGGTCCCCAGCTGTTTTTGTCCTTTTCTCTTTTGCCTTCCTTTGGTCTATTTTTCGGAGAGCCACCAGAGTCATATCATTCACAAAGTAAGACTATGTGACATAAGATCATGACAGTTAAACCCAACGCTGGCTTCCTAGAACATGAGACTAATATCCTTACAAATCACTCAGAAGCTCCACACGATGCAGTTGCTCTTTGACCCTGCCTTCTCAATTGCTCGCTCTTCACCACCTACACCAGCCTCCTTGCGATTCCTCAGTCATTTCAATCAGATTCCCAGCCCGAGGTTTTGATACCTGTCCTTCCCCCTGTCTGAAACATTCTTTTCCCAACATTCACTTGAATTTCTCCTTTACTTCTTTCAGGTCGTTACTCAGCTGTCACATCTGAGGGAAACTAGACCCTAACCACTGCATCCCAACCTGCACATATATGAACTCTGTACTCCTCCCATTGCTTTGTTTTTCTTCAGAGCACTCATCACCTTCTATCATGGATGTTTATTTTTTTTACCTTATTTATTGTGTTCTTACCTAGTAAAGAGTGAGCTTTTTAAGGACGAGGATTTGTTCTGTTCTGTTTTCAGTTGTAATGCCAACAGCTAGAACAGTGAGTATGTCAATAGATAATCTTTCCATATCTGTTGACAGAGTGATGGAAAGACACCACTAAGGTTGTAGCAAAATATAATCTGACCTGATTCTTAATCAAAGTTTAATTCTCTTAGAGGATTTTCTGATACAGTATAATAAGAAAGGAAATAATTGGGAAATTCAAAATACTCTGTTGAGACAGAGTGAAAATAGCCATTCTTGGAATTCAAACTAGGGAGTCGGCAAATGAAGATATTTGACCCAGAGCTGGGCCAAAATAATAGCACTAAAAATCCATCACATGGGAATCAAGTGATGCAAAACTACTTATTGTAATACATCCCCTTGTATCCATTCCCAGGAAAAGGTAGCCAAGGAAATATCTTTTCATGTGGGTGGGTAAGAATTCCAATTTCAAATAAAAAAATGACTATTTAATGTTTTATTTCATTGCTTGCAATGTATGGCACACGTCCGAGCGATTTACAGAATGCCTTGCACGGAACAGCTTATTATCATGTAGAGCTGAGCCTGCAGTCAAGATCTTAGAAGGGACTGCACAGACACTTTAAGGAAACAATAGGAGAAAAGTTGTACTCTGTACACTGTTTACGTTGATACAAAAGGTCTACCTGATTGATGACTTAGTAGGAATCAGAACCTTGGAACAAAAGCAACATGAAAGATGAAGACCAGTTAGAAGATACATACATGTTGGACATGCAAAAGGAGATTTCAAAAAGTCTTTATCAAATAAAAAGTCAATTTTCAGACTAGAAATTCTAAGAAGAGTTTAGCTGGAAGAAAAAGTTTCCGTATTATAATTACATATGGAAAATTTATTTTGATGATTAACATAATGTGAGACACCTAAAGAATCTTCAGTGTCTACAGGGAACTCTCTGGTTTTTTATAATTGGAGTAAGATATGGACAAACTGGAAGAAGAAACACATCATCAAAGCCAAGAAGTAAAGGGTAGCATTATATAAATGTAATAATTATCTGCAAGAAGAAAGCCAAAATTAAGCTAAATTTTCAGAAAATTATATAAGGTTAATTTAATGAGTTTTAAAGACCTGCTTGGAAAAAAACAACAATATATATTTGATCGCGTGCTTCCAAAAAGAAATTGAACATGTGAGAATGACACAGAGAAAGAGAAATAAGTCAATTCTGTGTTATTAAGGGTAGTGGTTTTAAATTGTAAAATATTAAACGACCATAGTTACACTGATCTGAAGTCTAAGATAAGTGAAAGAAGGTATAATTTGAGTTTTGGGGAAGAGTTATCATCACTGAAATGAGTTTGGGAGAAATTTTTGCCTAAGTTCAAACATTTTACTCTGGGCAGTCTTAGAAGGAAAAAAAACTCTTATAAAGTGAATAACACCATTTGAGTTTCCCTTCCTTTTGTCTATTTCCCAAGCCTTCCAGTCTTAAGTGAATAACATATAAATCTGAGATGTCTTGATAGCTAGAGTCATCCTGTCAACATTCTTTTTTTTTTTAAGTTTTTTTTTTTTCTTTTGAGGCAGAGAGAGGGGGAGAGAGAGAGAGAGAGCATGTACAAGTGGGAGCTGGGGGAGGAGCAGAGCAAGAGGGAAAAGCAGACTCCCCACTGAGCACGGAGCCTGACATGGGACTGGATCCCAGGACCCTGAGATCATGACCTGAGCCAAAGGGAGAAGCTTATGCTTAACCTACTGAGCCACCCAGGTGCCACTCAGGTGCCCCCCTGCCCACCGTCAACATTCTTGATATTGTTTCTTTTTAGGAAAGTATATTTTCTTTCTTTTTTTTAAAAAAGATTTTTTTTTTTTTTTTATCTGAGCCAAAGGCAGTCACTTAACAAACTGAGCCACCCACGCACCTGGAAAATATATTTTCCATCATGGTCTTTAACTCCCCAAATCATTCCAACAGTAGTTACCAAACTATATTTATCCTCGTCATTTACTTCATTTTCACCCTTAGTGAGATTTCCTTTCTGTATGAGCCTGACGACCTGGAGCCCTGGGGAAGAAGCCCTCCACAGTGGCGCTTTGTGGCAGCCACATGTGAGGAGTGAGGAGAGTGGCTCTGAATACATACCAGAACCCTCTCTGGATAGGCAGTCGTCTCTCCCAGACTATAAATTAAAGGGTTCATGTGTTTTCCTGGGAAAGATTTAGGAAATGACACCTAGAGCATGTGAAAGATGCTTTCTGCCTCTATGGAATAGGAGCTCTGGAATGGGTATTAATTAGAGTTGCCAGACAACTGAGATGGGATTAGTATGCTCCCCAAGCTGAAAGGCCATTAATAGCACTGAAATTTGTAGTGGTCGAATATTTGCCATATCTTTCTTCCTCTTCCAAAGTTTTAGAATATTCAACTAAAGGATGAGATTAATTGCCATTTGTTCTCCAGACTTCCTAAGTTTTCTACCCAGACAGAAAACAAATTAAAAGCATATTCTAGCTTTATTTAGATTACATGTGTTATTTCAACAGGATTTCAAATTTTGTAATGCAGTGCTCGAATCTGTCTGTTGGGTGATTGAAAGGCAGAGAAGTTCCCGGTTAATCATGTGAATGACTCAAGTCACTTAGCTTCATAGTGAAAATTTTTTTTGTAAAGTTTTAGATCACTCCACTGAAGCTGTAAACTTAGAGAATTTTTTACCCATCGTGTAAGGTCACTTTATTATTTTCTTGTTCTGAAGAAAATTATTCCAAATGAAAAATAGCTCTTATTACCTAGATACATGTAGTTACTATTACAAAAGATACAGTGTCTTGGTGTGTGTTTTAGCTCAATGTTAAAAAAAATTCTAGGACTGTCATTGCTGTCCTGCGATGGTACAAATGTAAACTCAGTTGTTTTTTTTCTTATTTACTGAATGCTATTAGTCATTGTCATTCATAAAAGGTTAAAGCCCTTTTATGAAATCAGGTGTCTTACTCTGCTTACGTGTGCTCTTCTAACATGCACATTTCTGACGCTAATAAAAACTATCAACCTGTTAGGAAGAATGTTGGCTAGTGAATTGAAAAATTCAAAGGTGCAAATCCAAATGTAGTTAGCAGCCACTCTCGAAGTGATTAGTTGTTGTTATGAATGCATCTCATCATCTAAACGAAGGGTTAGGGTAAAAGAAAAGTGTGAGAAACTTCCTCTACTGATGGTTCCTCTTCATTTAGAAAGTGATAGAACACTTGGCGGTTTTTCAGACAGCATTTAATCTTGGTGGCTTAAAAATGGATGAATGATGATGTTTGCGATCATCAACTGAACCCAAACAAAAAATTCTAATTTATTAAGCTTATTAAGAAAAAGTAATTGATAGAATAATTAGCCAATAAAATAGTCATTGCACCTTTTTGGGGGGTCTTAGAAAAAAATTAACTACGTAGAGATAAGGTCCTGCTCCATGTGGAATAGCTTGGGAGGAGAGGGATCAGTGAGAAACGAGTTCTGTCGTAAGGGACCAGAGTGGAGATGCAAAGGGCCAAGCCCTGATCCCAAATTGAAGCTGCACTATTACCTTTCTGAATTCCTTTTCCAGGATGACAGCATAAGTCCTAACTATACTCTTATGGCTTTCCCCAGATCAGAAAGTGGAGACTTTCTAAGTTCAGTAGATAATCCAGCAAGTCATAACACAGCATCTGTTCCAATCTGTATGCACAATATTTTATTTTAATTCCTCCTTAGAATATAGTTTAGTTCTTGATTGTCTTCTGATGAAAATAGTACAGTTTATCCAAATAGCCAATATGAATCACTGATTTCCATGAATGGGTTTGGTTGGAATTGTGGCACTAGAGGATTTTTCTTACATTTTAATAGAGGTGAATCCAAAGCAACCACTTCTTGTATACTCACCTGGCTAAAGCTTGAACCCTCTTAAATTTAAAATATTGTAGTCACATCCCAATCTAGCCTCAAGGGCTTTCCATTCTTCTCTTAAAATCCCCCCCCCAACATATAAAAGGTAAATTCTTACACATGATGCCACCATTTACATCTGGACAGTAATAGGTCACTTCCATCATTTTTTCAAATAGTGTAAAGCAATAAAATGCAAATACGTTACCCATGGACCGTGGCAATGAACCTACCATAACTGAACCATTGCCATGTTCATTAATTTAGGAAAAGCTGAAAGTAATCAACAAAACTGCTTAAAAATTTGTTAATAAAGCTTCTCAAGTTAAGTGTAAAATAATTTGAAGTTATTTATCTTAGGGAAGAGAAATACCTGGCAAGGGGGTGGGGTGATGTTGAAGTTCTATCCTTAGGAATCTTAGCTTACAAGGTTGGCCATTGGCTTGTGTCTGGGAATTTGAATTTTGGGAGTATTCGCACTGTTCCATAACTGATGACTGTGCAAACAATGTGGCCTAATCTGAAGATTTGTTTTTCCTCAAGGAGTCAAGAATTTTGTTATGTGCCAAGTAGAATGTGCCTATGTGACCTACCCCTAACAAAAATTTTCATCCTGAGTATCTAATGACAACATTTCACACATGTTGTCACAATTGGTGCTAGAGGAATTAAGCATATCCTGTATAACTCCACTGGGAGAGGACTCCTGGAAGCTTGAGCTTGGAAGTTCGTTCCCAACTTTACTCCATATGCCTTTCCTCTTTGGTGATTTGGCTTTGTGTCCTTTTATTATAAGTAATTATAGTTGTGTATATGCTGAGACCTGTGAGTCCTTCTAATGAATCACTGAACCTGAGGTGGTCTTTGAGAACCTTATCACAAAGAGTTAATCGATCTGTCAGTACTTTATTTAAGCTCTTTAGGGTTATAAGGGGGAATCTTTTCCAGGATTCCTTTAAGAGAATATTACAAAACTACATAATGGCAATGAAGGACCAAGAAATATACAAATTGTAGCCCCCTTTTTGGCTACTAACCACTCCGAAACTGAGAATTCCCAGAACTGAGCTATACAATAAGCATGTGGACAAATAAAATGATGGAATGTTGTGGTGCTTATTTTTATGTCATAAGCCCAAGGGATTGGGTCAGTTTATCACCATTATATATACAGCACCCCTGTTGGGCAGAATTTTAGGCCAAACCACCTCAGAGACAGGTAGCCTTCTTCACATCCAACCTAGGCTTCTTTACCCTTGATTTAGGCACCAGCTTCTGATCTAATCATCTGTGGCCAATGTATCAGAGAAGGTATGGCATGTATGTCACAGAGAGAGAAGAATTAGAAAAGGTGATTCTTCTGGGTTCACATTTTACTGATGGAGGTTTCAGATGAGGCAGATACATAGACCTTAGTAGACTCTTTGCCGGTACAGACAGGAAGAGGTATAATGAGTGCATAGTTATTCTCTCTTTCTTGGAAGGGAAGAGACCAGCGAGAAGATGTTCTGAAGCCAGGACTGGAAAAATGACATTAATTAAAAGTGAATTGAGGAAGGGGTACCTCTTAGTGTTTAAATAAGAATTTCTTGATTCTTGTCAGGGCAGTGAGGCAGAGAAATATCAGAGATTGTAAGTTCTGTGAGAGAAGGAACATGGCATCTACTCCACCCCTCCTGAAAAAAAAAATTAGTCTATTTTTGTCCGTTGTTTCAAACTCTGTATAAATTGAATCGTATTTTACTTAGTCTTGCATATTTTCACAATTCACCTACAGTAATGGCAACCTTTCCTAGATCGTTAAAAGAACATCTTCACATGTATTATGCTCTGGCAATAAAGACTCACAACCAGAATAAAAATTCCAATTCCTTAAGATGCAGTGTTTAAATTACATTAACAAGGATGAGTTTAAAAAGTAACAGGTTCTCCAACCATGCTGAAAATATAAATAGCAAAAGAAGGATGGAATTTGACTGTAAAAATAAAGTGTTGCCTCTAAAAATAAATTCCGTTCTTTAGAAGGAGTACCAAAGCATTCTTGAGAGGATCCTAAGAAGATACAGGTTTCCTTTTTACTTAGAGCTAGCCATAGTAGATGAGATAATTAAAATAATACAACTTCTGGAGAAAGACCATTTAATCAATAGAGATTACTGGCAAAAATGAAAATCATGGAGGTTGTAGGGCTTAAACTAGAATGACATTTTGTGTTGAAAACACCACAATACACTTTGGCAAATATTAATGGTCCTTCTGCTTGGTAATCTGTTAAACCATACCCACTGAGGACTACAGGGCAATCAGAAAGACTAACTTTATTCATGTCAAGGGCAGAAAGCTGCTCAGTTTTGCCCTGAACAATGAAAGAAATCAGCATCAGAAAACAAAGTGAGAAGTTAAGTAGTGAACAATAGACCCTCTCATTATAGGGACTACAATGATTATCTTTAAAAGAACATCGTAAGATACAGAGGCAAATACATGAGAATTCTAACTTCAGTATTGCTCTAGTAATGCCCAATGGAAGGTCTAGGTCTCATGGAACAAAAACAAGGCGTTGCCATTGTATTCTGCCTGAATCCTCGACTCACAGAATCTTTGAACATAATAAAATGAACATCTTTTATATATTAAGTTTGGGGTTTTTTGGGTGCACAGCATTAATAACAGAAACACTAGAGTATGACTCTTCTCCTTTAGTTTCCCCTGACCCTTATTTATTCTTCTACCTAAATGGTTCTATTATATGGTCAAATCTTTCATTCACATTGTGCACTCAATAAACAATCAACCAGTGCTTACTACTAACTTCCGGCAGTATTAGAGACATACTTTAATTTCCCTAAAAAATTGGGAAGGCCTTGCTTTCAGAAGAAGCTCCTTCAGTAAATTTTAGTTCAGCCAGCTCCCCAACCATTGTGACAGCATCAATACTTACTGCTGCTTGTTTATTTGTTTGACATTGAGTTCTGTCTCCAGTGGTCCTCCCCCCACCAAAAAAAACCCATTTATTACTCAGCTAGCATTTATTAAAAACTTTCTCTATGTCAGGCACTATTTCTGGCCTTAGAGAACTCTACTGTGAAAAATGATTGGCAGGTGTCAGACCGGCATCATGGTCTGAAGTCACTCTCCACCTACTCCTTCTTCCTCCCTTTATCTTTCATAGGCATCACATTCCAACAATCGCTTGCATTTCTAATTCTACCCTGGCATCTGCTTCTTAGGGGACCCAAGATGACAAAATGTCCTTGCCTACAAGGTAGGTCTGAATGATTCTTATTCATAATAAATATAGAAGAGGGAAGTGTTGAGGAGTAGATTTTTAGTAATGCAGTCTTGTTAGAGGTAAAAGTGAAGTAAAAGAGTTAAGTCTCTGGCCTTCATCCATTGTGGGAGACAGAGATGGTACTTTTATAAAGGAACTAATAGTTGAATTGGACTTTCAACTATGACTAACCTTCTAGCTCAAGTAATTATGACTAGATCTACAAACACTGAAGCCTGTGTCATGGGTAATGAGTTAACACCAAATCCCAGTGCATCTCACAGTGATGTTGCAGTAAATACATTCTCCAGATCTTCCCTCTGAGGCCCTTAAGAGTCACATTACCGCCTGAGAATGCTAACATCTTGAACCATGATATGCCATTATTTCTACCTGTTTTTCAAGATTGGAAGCCCAAGTTTGTTACCTTCCTCTGTGTGTGTTGTAATTAAAGGCTATCTATTTGATTGACTATTTCAATGGTTGATCTGTCTTCCAGTGACAATGCTAGACTGTCATTTCCTTGAGGAAAAGAATGGAGGCTGGCCCTTTGCTACATCATCATCACTTATTCCAATGACTGGCCCATGGACTGTCCCTGACACATCTAGGGAAGTGAAAAGTGTTTCATTATTTGACTTCTCAACATATAAATGCTCTCTTTGCTGAGGTGAATTTTCTTCAGGTAATGGCTTTGCTGCCATAGATATCTAGTTGGGAATTTGTGTTAAGAAAACAAAGAAAAATAAGAAGAAAAACAGCAACAAAAAGCTAATTGTAATGTGATACTTAAGATGCTGCATTCCTAAATGATCTCTGTGGTAATGTAAGTATCATTGTCAAAATATATTGAAGAAAAATAAGTGTGAACAAAGATGATAATTAAATTTAGAACATTATTTATTAGCCATACTTCCTTAATTGTTGAGAATTAGCATAAGCACGTCTGCCAATACAATGTGAAAGTTATTCCTTTCTCATTAATTACAGACACATTCAGTTCTTGGCATGCAAATCCACTTATAATATTACCATTTAAAAAATAGAAATTTAAAAAAGGAAAACAACACTTAAGGCTTCAGTTCTGGGTCGATTTTCTGACAGGGCAGAATTCTTGAACATATGGTTACTTGATTATATAAATCTATGATTGGTATCTATGATGTTATATATCTATTAGTTTTACGTTTTTCCTTTTATAGAAGAAGTAAATGTCAAATTTAGAAATAACTTAATATATAAAATGCTGGGTAAAAAGCTAAACAAGAATTTTTCTAGGGATGGAAAAAATGAAATCGTCTCTCTTCTATTTCTATAAGCATTTAAATATGCCAGAGGTTACGATCTGCTTATGGGACAATCTCACAGTAAATGCAAGGGAAGGGCCCATAAAAAGGTTGAGACCATGTGTCTTAGTGGTGCAGTGCCTTTGAGCAGGGTCCTGCTAGGAGCAGGTTTAACTGTGTAGACCAATCCTGCTATAGAAGACTCAGAACAGATTTTTTAAAATCCCTTACCCACTTCTGTGTATTCTAGGGTAAAAAAAAAAAGGTTAGATTTTGTTCTTTTATCCTTAATTTCTTATAATAAATCTTTTCTGGTTTTTGTACCTAGAGTCCTTTTTTTTTTTTTTCATGCAGTGAATTGTTGGTGATTTTTATGTCCATAGACCCCCTAGTACCACTCTCCTATCATGTTTCAAGGCTGGTCGGGGATTTGGGCTGAGTGTAATGAGAGTAGAGCTCTCTCCACCCAAAACCACTACTCCAGTACCTACTGGACAAGACACAGGAAACTCACTAGGTACTCAACCATCATAAGACCAGGTCGTCTCCTTCCAGGACGGCTAATGGATTTCCTAGAAGGAGATGAGAAATATGCAGGTAATATCATCTAGGATCAAGAAGTGCCTCACCCATAGCAGCAAGAAATGGGTGGCAGCACCTCCTCTCCATCATGGGTGCAGAGACAAGGGTCACATGGGGTAAGGAGGTGCCCCAGGGTCAGGAGGGAACCCCCAGGACACCATGAGCTCTAGATCCTGCAGGTAGGCTTGAGTTCATTGGCAAACACCTGTGCCTGAGGTGCTTTCCACAGATCAGTCACCACTGTGGTGGGCCAACTTTTATAGCTTCTTGCTCTCTTATAATGCTTCCCCTATTTTTATTTATTACAACATAGTAAGCATACTTACTTTATATTCTGTTTGATAATTCTGGCATTTTAAGTCTTTATAAGGCCTATGCTACTATCTTCTTCATTAAGCCTGAGTGTTTTATGATTTTTTTTTTTAAATGTGAGATCCTTTTTACTGGAAGCCCAGCAGTGGGAATTCTCTGATTCTTGAATTGACAGTCATCCTTGTAGAGCACACTTATGTTTGCTTCTGCCAAGGCATTTGACAATATTCCTTTCCACCCAGGGCCACTTCCCACAAAAATCTCTCTGTGAGACTTTTCAGGTCTCTCAGGTTATATGGGTTCAAGTTACAATTGTATAAAAACCAAATTAATGTTGCAAATCCCTAGGAGGGATTTATTCCCCCTTAGCCAGTGATAGTTTTCAGGGTAGATAATTCTCTTTGTAACACCGTGTGCATGTATCTGTGTTTCTAGGACTCCCTTACTCTGATGACATAATCTTTTGGCTTGGGGGTTCTCCTAATATGTTTTATAATTTGGGCAGCCTCTAGACTTCTTCACCGCGAGGCTCTAGGAGGCCAGGAAAGAACAAGTCTCGGGTGTTAGCTTAGGCAACTGTCTTTAAGGTAATAGCTAAATTTAGGTCTCCACATTTGTTGTAGACTCTATAAAGCAGAGGTTGGTTGGCAAACTTTTTCTGTAAAGGGCCATATAGAAATATGTTAGGATTTGCAGGCCACATCCTTGCAAGTCAAGCAATTTGTCACATATCCTTTGCTTGTTTTTTTGGTTTTTTCTTATAAACTTTTAAAATATAAAAACCAATCTTAGCTCTGGGGACATGCAAATAAAGACCACGGTTTTTATTTGACCCATTGTTTAATGGACTCCTGCTCAAAATTCTAGATTCCCCTTTCACTTATTTATTTATTTATTTTTGGCTTCTGAAATCCTTTACAGTTCACTGATGTATTTTAAAGTCTATAAAATAGGGGCGCCTGGGTGGCACAGCGGTTAAGCGTCTGCCTTCGGCTCAGGGCGTGATCCCGGCGTTATGGGATCGAGCCCCACATCAGGCTCCTCTGCTATGAGCCTGCTTCTTCCTCTCCCACGCCCCCTGCTTGTGTTCCCTCTCTCGCTGGCTGTCTCTATCTCTGTCAAATAAATAAATAAAATCTTTAAAAAAAAAATAAAGTCTATAAAATAGATTTTGTCTGGCATTTGCAACAGTTTTCAGCTGGAGTGTCAGTCAGGATGTTCAGTACTACTGAAAATAGTTTTATTTTTATTTTATGCAGTCTATAAATATTTATTTAGATTAGCATTCACATTCCCCATATTCTATTCTTATCATGTTTTTCTTGTATTTCAGACTTTCTTTCTGGTATACTATTTCTTGGTTGTTAAGTCTATTCTTCAGCTGTTCCATTGGTGAGTGTCTGTTGGTCAAATTCTTGCAGTATGTACTCTTTTTAAAAGATTGTCTCACTGTGCATTCAATTACAGGTTTCCTTTTCTCCCCCCCTCACAATCCTTTGAGGATACTGCAGATTTAATATTGCTTACCCTGAATGAGATCTATCATACATTCTGATTCTGGAAATTTATAATTTTTATTAAATCTGGGAAGATTTCAGCCATTATCTCTTTGAATTATCTATTCCTCATTCTACTCTTCAGTCTTTTTTTTTAAAGATTATTTATTTATTTATTTTAGTGATAGGAAGGGAGAGAGAATGCATGGGGGGAGAGGCAGAAGGGGAGGGAGAGGGACAAGCAGACTGTGCACTGAACACCAGGCATGATGCTAGGCTCAGCTAGGGGCTCGAGGCAGGGCTCGAGGCCAGCCTCAGGCAGGGCACAATCCTAGGACCTGAGATCACAACCTGAGCCAAAACCAGGACTCAGGTGCTTAACTGTCAAAGCCAGGCATCCCTCTTCTGTCTTTAAAAACAATTAGATATATATTAGATCTCCTCAGTATTCACTTTGTCTTTTATTATACCTCATTGTCCCTTTTTCTCTGCTCCTTACTTCCCTCTCTGGCTTTCTCATAATTTCCTCTAAGCTATTTTTTAGTTCTTTCATACTTTCTTTGGTTATTGTTATGCTATTTTATCAATTGTATATACTTTAAAAATTTTAATCTTTATTACCTTTGTTTTTGGAAGTTCTTTTCTTGGTATTCTAACTCATCATTTTGGGTGGTCTCTTGTTAGTTGTTGATGTTGTCGATTTTCTTATTTATATCTTCAAAATATTGAACATGCTGGATTTTATCTTGTGTTTGGTAATTAACAATATCTGAAGAGTTTAAAGATGCATTTGTATTGTTGGTTATTTTACTCTACCTTATGGTATATTTTTATCCTTTTCTTTTCTTTCTCTCTCTCTTTCTTTCTTCCTTCCTTCCTTCTTTCTGTCTGTCTCTCTGTCTTTGGCTTAGGGGATCTTGAGGGACATTCCAAGTAGTCATTGTGAGGCCTAGAATGAGATTAGCTTTACAAGGTGCCTGGGTACTTACCCAGTATGGAATAGTTGGTCTAAATTGATTAATTTATTGATTTGGGGCTTTTTAAGCCATGCCATTCCTGGATATGGTCTGACTTTTGTATACAAAAGTATACTCAAGAAAGAGTATTCTCTTGTACTGTACTCATAAGCAAAGCAGAAATCCACAATTTTGTTAGTATTTCTTTTGCTGGGAGTGATTATTATTCTAGTTTACTTTTTTATGCAAGGTAAACCTCTTCAGAGGTACACACTTTAAGAATTTCTTTTTCTGTTCAGACTCTTTACTAGATTTTCTTAATAAAAGCTCTTTGTCAGTAGGAATTAACAAATGCTCTCAGGTGATGCTATTTTCGGTGCTTTTTGTGTTTGCTTTGTCTCTCTTGTCTTGAGATTTCCCTTATTCTTTCTTTTTTCTCCAACTATACTTTTAAAAGAACATCTTTAATATTTTCATTCACATATTTGAGTGTTTGGGATCATGAATATTTTCAAGATTTGTAGGATATTCTCAGAAAGAGAAACTTTGTGTTAGATGTCTAACTTTTTTTCCCTTGAGAGATGACATAATACTTAACATATAAGATTGAGTTATTTATTGGAATTACATACTCTTGTGGTAATCTCAGAAAAATCACTTACATTTAGAATCTCAGTTTCTTTATCAACTAAATTAGGGTCCTATTAATACCAGTCTTACAGTGCTATTGGCTGGTGTAGTTGAGGTAGTGTGTATTAACATAGTTTTCAAAGACATAATGCATTATACAAACACTAGTGCTATTTGTTTATTTTTTTAAATATATAGCATCATGGTTTTATTTACATATATTGTGAAATGACTACCACAGTAAGTTTATTTATTTTTATTTTTTTATTATGTCATGTTAGTTACCATACAGTACTTCATTAGATTTTGGTGTAGTGTTCCTTGCTTCATTGTTTGCGTATAACACCCAGTGCTATTTAATATTAATAACAGTGATCATTATTATTGTTACCACTTTCAGCATACCTTAATCAGGTTCTCTAAATCAAT
This sequence comes from Ursus maritimus, assembly GCF_017311325.1. Taxonomy (NCBI): domain Eukaryota; kingdom Metazoa; phylum Chordata; class Mammalia; order Carnivora; family Ursidae; genus Ursus; species Ursus maritimus. The sequence goes on from NW_024426663.1 coordinate 69,290,251, forward strand.
CAAGATTGTTGCTGATATACAATTATAACTGACAGTGTTTCAGATACAGAAAAAGAGAAGTATTTCTCCATAGTTTTTAGAAATTCAGTACCAATTCTTTTGAAGGAAAAAATAAGACAAAACACATATCTGAAGGAAAACTTATTTGTGTTTGTTATCACGTAGCATAAGTAATTATAAATGAATAAAATCAAAACCAACATTGTTTTATAATACTATTATTAACTTTGATAATGTTTCAGGAAAGAAAACAAAAATAATCTTTGTACAAACCCCTCTTTAGCCAACTGTATTGACATTTTAACAGTATTAATTCTTTTGTTCTATTAACATGGGATGCCTTTCCATTTATTTGTATCTTCTTCAGTTTCTTGCATCAATGCCTTACAGATTTCAGCATGAGATCATTCATCTCCTTAGTTAAATGTATTACCAAGTACTTTATTGCTTTTGATACTACTGTAAATGGGATTGATTTTTCAGTTTCTTTTATAAAAATCTTGTTATTAGTGTATGGAAATGTTACTGAATTTTGTATGTTCATTTTGTACCTTGTTACTACTAAATTCATTGATTAGCTCTAACAGGTGTTTTTGGTTGAGTCTTTAGGATTTTTCTATATATAAAATCACGTCCTCTGCAAGTTTAGACAGTTTCATTCCTTCCTTTTCAATTCTGATACCTTTTATTTCTATTTCTTTCTAGGACTTCTAGTACCATGTTGAATAGGAGTGCTGGGAATGGGCACACTAGTCTTACTTCTGATCTTAGAGGAAACGCTTTCATCTTTTCACTATTGAGTATGGTGTTGTCTGTGGGCTTGTCATACATGGCCTTTGTTATGTGGCTTCGTTATGTGGGCTTGTCATATATGGCCTTTGTTATGTGGCGATATGTTTCTCCTATGCCTAATTTGTTACGAGTTTTATCACGAATGGATGTTGAATTTTGTCAAATCACTTTTCTGTGTCTATTGAGGTGATCATATGATTCTTTTCTTTCATTCTATTGATGTTTCACATTGATCGATTTGCACATGTTGAAATATCCTTGCATCTCACTGGATAAATCCCACTTGATTATGGTGAATAATCCATTTAGTGTGCTGTTGAATTCTATTTGCTAGTAATCCTCTCTCTCTCTCTCTCTCTCTATATATATATATGTATGTATATGTGTGTATGTGTATATATATATATTTACCACATCTTCTTTATACATTCGTGTATTGATAGATACTTGAGTTGTTTCCATATCTTGGCTATTTTAATAATGCTGCAAAAAACATAGTATTGTATATATATTTTTAAATTATGTTTTTGGTTTTGTTGGGTAAATACCAAGTGGTGGAATTACTGAATCATATGGTATTTCTATTTTTAATTTTGTGAGGAACCTCCATACTGGTTTCCCCTGCAGCTGACCAATTTACTTTTCCACCACCAGTGCAAAAAGGTTTCCTTTTCTCCAAATGCTTGTCAAAACTTGTTATTTCTTGTCTTTTTGATAGTAGTGATTCTAACAGGTGTGAGATGGTGTCTCATTGTGGTTTTGTTTTGTATTTCTCTGATGAGTAATTATGTTGAACACATCTTCATGTGTCTTCTTTGAAATAACGTGTATTCAGGTCATCTACCTATTTTTTTTATTGGATTACTTGAGTTTTTGTTTGTTTGGTGGTATTGAGTCGTATGGGTTCTTTATATATTTTGGATATTAACACCATATCAGATAGATCATTTGCAAATATTTCCTCCCATTCAGTATGTTGCCTTTTGTTTCATTGTCGGTTTCATTCATGGTGCAAAAATCTTTTAAGTTTGATGTAATCAAACTTTTTGTGTTTTTATATTAGTATTCTTTTACTTTTTGTGGGGGTTACTTGTATGTAATTCTCTTTTGTGACACTGCTTTTAAAATTCTTTCTGTATCTTTGACTTTTGATGATTTAATTGTAATGTATCTTCAAGTAGTCCTATTTGGGTTTAGCCCATCTGGAGTCTTTAGGGTCTCCTGGTACTGGACGTTCAATTCTTTCTCAAGGTAGAGTTGTCAGCCATTATTTCCTTAAATATACTTTCTGTCCCTTTCTCTTCTTTTCACGTTCTGGAATTCCCTTATTGCAAATATTGTTTCTCTCTCTCTCTCTCTCTCTCTCTCTTTTTTGTTTCCTATAGGGCCCTGAAGCTTTCTTATTCCCTTTTATTTTTTTTGCTTTCTGCATGTCTGACTGGGTAATTTCCAATGCCTTATCCTCCAGTTCACTCATTCTTTCTTCTGCATCATCCAGTCTACTTTTGAAACTAATTAAATCCTCACTGCATTTATTATTTTTTCCAACTCTAGGATTTCTGTTTGTTTTGATGGTTGCTATTTCCTTATAAAACTTCTCATTTTGTTCATTCATTGTCTTCCTAATTCCATTTAGGTGTATGTCTGTGTTTTCTTGTAGTTCACTACACTTCCTAAAAATTATTATTCTGCATTCTTTTTCTGACAGTTCTAAATCTTCATATTTTTAGGGTCAGTTATTGGAATTTCATTAGTTTCCTTTGGTGGTGTCACAATTATCTGATTTTTTGTGTTCCTTGATTTTTTTGTGTGTGTTGGTATCTGTGCATTTGAATAATGTGGCTCCTATTTCAGACTTTACAGGCTTGCTTTGGCAGAGACAGTTCTTTACCAGTCAGTTCAGTTTAGTTTTCTGTGTGTGTCTGCTGATAATGTATTGTGGCATATGGGCCTGCTATTATGGCCTATTTTGAGTGAAGTAACTCTTCAAGCTCTCAGGATACGGATTGGAGGATGTGCTTCCGGCTGAGAAAAGTTGGATGGGACTGCTGGCCTGATTCCCCACCTATGTGAGGCTGTAGGATGGGCTCCATGTCTACTTGAATTCTCTGGTCAGGCTTACTAGATGGTCAGGACTACATACTATATTCAGCAGTGGATATAGCTATGAATTAGCTTCCCTTCCCTGGCAGGGCAGCAGGACAGGACTCAGGGTCTGTAGAATTTGTTGTTTGATGATCCAAATCATGCCTGAGTCCACACTGAATTTCTTGGTCAGGTGAGCCTAGAAGTTTTGCTCTGCAAATCGTCGAAGGCACAGATTATGTTCTCTCCTAAAATGCTAATGCACGTATGGCGGTTGAGTGGGTTACATAGCTTTCTGTATGTTCTGGTTAGTTTCCCTGTTTGGACATGCTAAATGCTGTATTCAGCAATGAGAAGGGCTACAAATTAGAATCCCTTTCTGGTCATAGAGGGAGAAGCAGTTCTAAAACGAGTAAAGCTCTTAGTTTGTTGTCTTAACTCTAGCTGACCCACACCACAAGTTCTCTGGCTAAACATGGCCCCTGGCTTTGCTCTGCAGACTATTAGCTCTGTTTGCCCTTCTCTGTGCTCATGTCCCACTGGACTGCACACCTTTCGGGTATTTCTACTGGTTCTTTTGGTCGGATGGGACCAGAAGACATTCTTCCCAGTGAGTGAGGCTATGTCTCAGCTCCTTTGCCCAGGTGGGAGGGGAGGGGCTGTTCTAGGCTGTTTCCCAAACAGTCTTTCCAGTTGGGAGGGGTCTGCAGCTATCCTCAGCATGGACTATGAATTAATCTTCCTGTCTGTGTGCGTAGCATGGGGAGCCTCCATGCCAGTATTGGCTTTGGTCTGGGGGGCAATCACCTCTGCTCACCTGCCTCTTGGCTTGAGTGCCACTGAGCTGCACACCTTCCAGGAGTTGTCATCAGCCCTTCTAGTCAGAAGGGGCTGAAAGGCACTCTCCACAGTGGTTGGGACTGTGACTCAGCACCTTGCCTGGGTCTGGGCTAAGTGGGCTCTTGGGCCAACAAAAGTCCTAATTTAATCAGGCGCATCTGCACCTTGCCAAGTCTCTGGGTGAGAGTACAGCCCCTGACTTGGTTCTGCAGATGAGCATAGCTGCTAGTTGGGATTACTACTTGGGTACTGCATGTTAAACTCTGCCAAGATCCATGTGTTGGTTGTTGCAAGTCCCTTCCCCCCTCTACCTCACAGTCATATTCCTAGTGGTACAAGATCAGAGTAGGGGCTCCCCAGAAAGGGACCCATAATTCCCATAAAGGGAGGGCTGGTTTCCCCTTCTGAGTTTTCTTTTCCCTCTAGAGCAATCTGAGTCTCAGGGGAGAGCTCTCTAGGTGGTGCTACGCTGCCTGAGGGAGAGACAATGTGGCCAAAAGGTAGCCACTTTACTCACCCTTCTAATCTGGTCTGTGTGGTCCTGGGGGGTGCTTCAGGCTCACTCTCATGTTCTAGGATTCTCTCAGTGGTGTTTTGTTCTTGAAGAGATGATAGCTGTTCTTGTGAGGGGGAATGAAGTCAGGAACGACCTGTGTCATCATCTTAGTGATATCATTCTCCTCATGTATAATTTTAAATTCTAATTATTTGTACTACTTACAATGATGTATTGTGTTACTGTGCCTGAAAAAGAATTTACTACTTCATTTTCCTGCAAGGGCAATATGGGAAGGCAGCCTTCTTTCCTAATCATAAATTGTTGAAAGTTCATTTGGTCACAAATATGTCTTGTTTCATGATTATACAATTGCATTTATGGCTTTGAAGGAAGTACTCTTTTAATACATGTACATTTTTTGGTTAATTGTTTGGTAAATAACCAGAAAAATTAATATCAATGTCAGAAGAACTATGGCCAATGTAGTTCAGTAAGAATTTTTTCTGATTGGGTAAGTTTAGAAAATTTATGACAGAAGATAGGACCTACTTCCAAAGAGCAAATTGAAAACAATAAATCATTCTGAATCAGAATTCAATTTGAAACACATATAAAAAGTTTTTATTTATCTAGTTTTAGGAAGATATTTAAAAATTACTCCATTTCTTAAACACTAATAGTAGATAATACTTTTCTTTCAGGTATATTTCTAAGCACTTAATGTCAATATATTTCAATATTTCAATAGCACCGTGTATTTCTTTCCTATAGTCTAGGAAACAAAGAGCATAGTATGAAAACTTGCACAAGGTCATTTAGGTAATAGAGGGTGAAATCAGAATTTGAACAAGGCTGAGTTTCTGCATTGCCTTCAACCAAGTCTTTTGAAAACTAATTTATAATTTTCTGTTTATATTGATAAAGTACTCTTTACTTTTGTTGAGTGTTCGAGATTAAAATTATTTGGAATTTTAAAGAATGCTAGATAGCCCAAGTGAATTTTTATCGATGTAACTTCAGTAAATATAATAAGGCAAAATGAAGAATTTGAGGCATTTGTAGAGAAACACATTTTTGTACATGGGGACAACTGAAAAGTGTATTCTTTTTAAGAAGTCATTCTGGATTTTTTTCTATCTATTTTCCAATGTTACAATTCTGGTTCTAATGTCTCTCTAAATTCATTGACCAAGACAGTCTTACTATTCCCCTCAGCTTCACTAAATTTTAGATAGACTTCTTGATTATAGGCCCCAGACCTCCTTTTCTAGAAGCAATTACCTAAGAAAACTGTCACTTGTGAATTATTTCTCTGTCTCTTTGAAACAAAATTTCTTCCAAGCTCTTGACAGCTTTACAGCCCAGGAGTCCCTGGGAGCCCTCCCAGTGGAATGTAAACCTTAAGAAAGACAGGGCCCCTGCCTTCTAGTCACAGAGAGTAGGAGCTTCACTTTGATAAGAACCAATTAGCAAACATGATGGCCTCCTCACTTTGACCAACATTCTCTAGTACTTTCCCTCTAGCCCATAGTTCTCCCTGGTGGTTAAAAACAAAAGCCCTTTGTTTCAGTGGAATTGAGTTCTTTGCCTCTGCCCCATTGCAAAGTCTTGCTCTCTGTTGCAACTGATTTGTATGAAACCTCCCTTGCTGTTTTAAACAAGTGTCCAGTGCAATTTTTCTTTTACAATATCAAGATATTCTACTGCACCTCTGGAGGTATGGAGCTGGACTCTCTGCAGACTATGGAGGTGGACTGTTTATGAGAAAGATTTATATAAATGTTGACTGTCCAGATCGTTTTCTTTTCTTTATTCCTAGTTACTATCTTAGCTACTATCTGATAACTTTTCTTTGATGTGATTTAGCCAGTGGAGACTCAGAGATAAATTGCAATGTTAGTGGAACATAGCAAAGTAGGATATATTCCCAAACAGAAGAAATATGATTCTTTTTAAAAAGATTTATTTATTTTAGACAGAAAGAGAGAGAAAGGACAAGTAGGGGGAGGGGCAGAGGGAAAGAGAGAATTCAAGCAAACTCCCTGATGAGTGCTGATCAGGACTCAACCTCAGGACCCTGAGATCATGACCTGAGCTAAATTCAAGCATCAGACCCTCAACCAACTGAACCACCCATGTGCCTCAGAAAAATGATTCTTTAGTTCTGTTAAATTCAACAGGTATTTATGTAAGCATTCATTCAGCTAATATTAATTGTGCAAGCACAAGGCACCTTTCTAAGTGCTAGGCTTATACTGGAGGATAAGCGAGACAAATTATCTGACCTCAGGCGCATGCATTGTATCCAGATGTTGAACAACATCAGCAAAACAAGACTTCCATTACATTGTTCAAGAGGGAGTAAAATACTAAACTAAACAGGATGTGTATTGTATCCTTGAGCATTTGACATGTGTTGGTTGACATATACAAATATAATAGTGCTTACCATTTCAATAAAGCACTGCAGTTGGTATTCTTTCTAAATATTCTCTTCCTTTATGTTCTGCTTCTGTCTTCTATAAAAGGCCATGAACTGCTGGTATATGCTTTGTCAGTTATGACATTCAATTCTGGTTTGACCTAACTTGACCTATGCAAATCCTGAAGGCTGTTAAGTGGAGCAGAATGCTGAGCTCTCAAAGAGAGAGATAATCTCACATTTCAGGATACACGCATGCACATGACATTGGGTGTGAAAAGAGAAAAGTAACTATGGGGCAAGTGAAATTAAGGGATAGTTAGGTGTGTGTGCAAAAGTCAGAGTTCTTACATTATATGATGTTCTACTGATAGCATCATAATCAAGATTTAAAACAACCCTAGAGTCCTCTTTTTTAAATGTTTATTATCTTCACATCAGCATTATATTTATCTGACTTCTTAGAGAATAACTGAATTCATCTAAATGCTACTGTATTTTTGAATTGTGATAAGATTATTTTGTCAAATCAGGGGCGCCTGGGTAGCGCAGTCGTTAAGCGTCTGCCTTCGGCTCAGGGCATGATCCCGGCGTTGCGGGATCGAGCCCCACATCAGGCTCCTCCGCTATGAGCCTGCTTCTTCCTCTCCCACTCCCCTGCTGTGTTCCCTCTCTCGCTGGCTGTCTCTCTGTCACATAAATAAATTAAAAAAATCTTAAAAAAAAAAGATTATTTTGTCAAATCAATAATGGTATTTATTTCCACTTCCATCCTAAAAGTAACACATGCTCATTACCAAACATGTTACAAACCAAAAAAAGGAATTTGTATTTGTGTGTGTGTGTACCACATAATTTCTAAGTAACATCCCAGGGAACTCACTTTTGTGACTTGATAGTGTATTTTCAAAACTGTAGTATCTGGAATAAGTGTGTTCGTCTGAGTGTTGAATAATAAGAAAGTTGCAGAAATATTTATAAATATCATATCCCCTTGTTGTATTTATCATTATGTAATGACCTTCTTTGTCTTTTATTTCAGTTTTTGTTTTAAATTCTATTTTGTCTGACATAAGTATAGCTACACCAGCTTTTTTTTTCCCTTGTGCATGGAATGTGTTTTTCCATCCCTTCCCTTTCTGTTTGTGTTTCCTTAGATCTGAAGTGAGTTTCTTATAGGCAACATATAGATAGGTCTTATTTATCCTTTCAGCCACTCTGTCTTTTAATTAGATATTTTAGTCCATATACATTTAAAGTAATTATGGATAGGTATGTACTTACTGCAATTTTGTGTATTTATTTTTTGCTGTTTTTGTAATTTCTCTGTGTTTCTTTCTTTTACTCTTCCCTTGTGGTTTGGTAAGTTTTTTTCTTCTTTTCTTTTCTTTCTCTTCTTTCCTTTTTCTTTCTTTCTTTCTTTTTTCTTTTCTTTCTTTCTTTCTTTCTTTCTTTCTTTCTTTCTTTCTTTCTTTCTTTCTTTCTGTATTACATTTAGCTTTCTTTGTCCTTTTCTTTTATGTATCTACTATAGCTTTCTACTATGTGGTTACCACGAAGTTCCCATATAACATCATATGTAAAACAATATATTTTAAGTTGATAGCGTTTTAAGTTTAAGTGCATTCTCAAACTCTACATTTTTATTCTCCCTCCCACCACGTGTTGTTTTTGTTGTCATATTTTACATCTTTTTATTTGACATGTCTCTTAACTAATTATTATAGTTAGAGTTAATTTTAGTAGCTTTGTCTTTTAACCTTCATATTGGCTTTATAAGTGGTGAATCTACTACCTTTACTATATATTTCCATTTCCTACTGAGATTTTTACTTTTCTATATGTCTTTGTGACTAGTTAATGCCTTTTTTTTTTTCCTGCTTAAAGAAGTCCCTTTGATATTCTAGTAAGGCTAGTTTGGAGGTGATGAATTCCTTTAGTTTGTGCTGTCTGGAACACCCTTCATCTCTCCTTTACTTCTGAATGATAACCTTGCCAGGTAGAGCGTTCTTGGTTGGAAGGTTTTTCCTTTTAGCACTTTGAATAGATCACGCCACTCCCTTCATGCCTGTAAAGTTGCTGTTGAAGGATTAGCTTCAAAGTCTTAGGAGGATTCCCGTGAATGTAACCGGTTGTTTTTCTCTTGCTCATTTTAATATTCTATCTTTAACTTTTGATATTTTAATTACAATGGGTCTTGATGTGGAGGAAGGACAAGTGTGAATTAATTATTTTTCAGAAAGACAACCTATTTCTGAGAGGCATTTTGTGCAAAACAACTGGGCTGTAAGCTTTAAATTAAATCTTGTTACCAACAGGAAATTTGTAGACTATTGATTTTCTTAGCCATTAATTCACCTAAGGCATTATCTCCGGCTCCATAGCATTTAGCTGCTTTAATTTACTTATCAAAGCTAAGGGATTTCCTAGCAATTTCCTTTCCCCTTTCACTAGGCACAGCAACAGAGTAATTTTTTTCTGAGATACTAGTTATTGCAAAGAAGCACATCTCATAGAACTCTGGCTGTTCCCTTCAGATAACACACACATACTCATATACACACAAATGAAATCTCAATAAAATCGTTACTGTAGTTTCATAAAAGGTGATTGAAAATATGCTGAAACCATTGCTTTGTGTACTGTGACACCATTAAATATCTAACTTGGGGATTTTATTTATTTTTGTTTGCTTGTGTTTTCTCTGTGTCTAGGTGTTTCTATGTATATGAGAAAAGTCATAGTTGAAAGGTTGGAACATATTGGGTTGTCCATTATGTCTAAATTTTTATTTTGATTCACATCAAGATTAACTTCTATGACAAGGAAAACAAAACCTTTACCTAGCTATTTAAGCTAAAGTTGAAATTTTGGCATTTGTTCTTTTTTGAACTTTGAACGCTATGGGCCCATTGCTCTTCTTTTTTAATCCACTTTACCAAGTAAGCTCACCTTCCCGTGCATATATTCAAACTTACCCTGGGCATCTAAGGGACTAAGGGACTATGTATTCTGGCTCCATCTTGCCTTTCTCACCTTATTATTGGTTCTTATATCCAATCTGATCCCTGATTTCTGTCAAACTTGACTAGTATTATTCTCACACACTATTTTGATTTTGACTCCTAGGTTTTTGTTTATGGTTCCTAAGTCACCTGACAAGATGTCCCTTTTCTTCTCTTCATATTTGCTCTTATTCATGCCTTAAAGCCAAAGTCTCATCTCACTTTCTCAGATCCTTGTGGATTTAACTCATCTTCCAGACTGTATTTTTTGGCTCTCCGTTTTTCTTTATCATAGCCTATTTCATTCACTTAGAAGTCTTTATTTATTTATTTATTTATTTATTTATTTATTTATTTTTAAGATTTTATTTATTTATTTGACAGAGAGAGAGAGACAGCCACAAAGAAAGGGAACACAAGCAAGGGGGAGTGGGAGAGGAAGAAGCAGGCTCCCAGCGGAGCGGGGAGCCCCACACAGGGCTGGATCCCAAGACCCTGGGATCACGCCCTGAGCCGAAGGCAGACACTTAATGACTGAGCCACCCAGGCATCCCTAGAAGTCATATTCTTTATTACAGCATGTAGCCTTTTACTAAATTATGGTAATACTATATATGGCATATGCATTATAGTTATAATGTTAGAGCCTTCTAAATTGTAAGTTTGGGAAAACTAGATGGTAGGTTTTATGCAGTAACTGAAACATCTTTTTTCCCTTTTACTTTTTTTCCTTTTGCCTGAACTCGTGTATAAGGGGTTAAGGTTTAACTTGCTCTAGGCAGATTGATATTAGCATCCAGATGGTGGAAGCTGTGCATTTCGTATGGATCCTGATGATTGTATGTCTTCCCTCTTCAGATTTACAATAATTCCCTGAAGCCTTAAGTACAAACATCATGGCAGCTGGGGTGCTCCAAGTCACTGTGGTCTAGCATGACATTTTATCCAGATCAAACTAATTTATTTAAATGGCCAATATAACCATAAATATCAGTGAAATGGTTTGTTTTTTCCTTCTTAATAAGTTGGATAGCAATTTTACAATGAGTGCAATGTGCATATCTGTGTCTTTGAGATGATGACTAAACATCTCAGGGGCTATGATTGATGTTAAATGTCATATGTGAGATCATTGCCTGTGGCACAAAACTATAACTAACAAGCTTACATGTAACATTTAGCTTTGAAAAAAGGGTGAGTAGGAGTCAGGAGTGGAGAATCCTGGGAACCATCATTTTTAATCCTCTGTTAAAAGTAGCTCAAAGAGATGATAATTTTCAATAATCCAAAGCACTTATTTTTTTTTTTCTAAATGGATAAATTAAAATGCAAATAAGTATTTGAAAGCTGCCTCTTTTATAACATATGTCAATGACAAATATGGTAAGGAATGTACTCTGTCAAGCACCACAAAATTAACATGATTTGTGCTGATTCCAGCCCTGGATATGGGGGTTGAACGGGCACCATGGGAAGTATCATATCACATTGGCGAAGAGAAGCATCAGTAAACTTCCAGAGGAGAATGTTTTTAGTGACTGCTATGGAGTATAGAAGGGGAAAAAAATAAATGGGGTTTGGTTTTTGAAGATATTTACTTACATTTGAAGACACTTGTTTTCCTTCATTCTTTTCCTAATAGTTAAAAAAATGTGTTAAAATTCATGTAACATACAATTGACCATTTTAACAATTTTAAATGTGCAGTTCAGTGGCATGTAGTAATCCACGTTGCTGTACAACCATTAATCTTACGTAGGTCCAGAAAATTTTCATCACTCCAAAAGGAAATTCAGAACCCATTATACAGTCACTTCCAATTTTCCTTCTATCAGTGGCCTTGGCAACCACTAATCTGATTTTTTGTTTCTATGAATTCATCTATTGTGGAAGTTTCATATATGTGGAATCATATAATAAGTGACTTTTATGTCTGGCTTGTTTCACTTGGTATAATGTTTTCAAGGTTCTTCCATTTGGTAGCATATATCAGTAATTCCTTCTTTTTACAGTTGAATAATATCCCATTGTATGGCTATACTTTATTTTGTTTATCTCTGCATCAGTTGATGGACATTTTGGTTGTTTCCACTTTCTGACTTTTGTGGATATTGCTGCTGTGAATGTTTGCAGACAGATATTTGTTTTAACACTTGTTTTCAATTCTTTTGGGTACAAACCTACTCATGGAATTGCTGGGTCATATGGTACTTGTTTGTTTAATTTATTGAGGAACAATCAAACTATTTTCCACAGAGGCTAAAGCATTTTATATTCCCACTTAGTTGTGTGTGACAGTTTTAACTTTACCACATCCTCACCAATACTTGCTAATTTCCATTTTCTTTTAAAATTTTTTATATAATCCTTCTAGTATAAGGGCAGTACATTTCATTGTGGTTTTTACTTGCATTTCCCTAATGTTGAATAATGTAGATTATTTAGTTACGTAGTGCTAAATATTCTGGTTTTTTTTTTTTAAATTCTTTTCTAAGATTTTGCTTTTAAGTAATCTTTACATCCAGTGTGGGGCTCGAATTTACAATCCCAAGATCAAGACTTGCACCCTCTACCGACTGAGCCAGCCAGGTGCCCCATCTTCCTGTTTTTAATATTCTAAAATTAGCCTATGATTATAACACCTTCAATCTATACATTAATTCAGTTTATATCCTTTCAAGGATTATCCTTAGGCTAATGCTGGACATATGTAAAAAAAAGTTTTTAAACTAATAATTTGGGCAAAAGACTGTCTAATTTTATAAACTTCAGTTCATCATATTTGGCTATTTTATGTGCCATTTATTAATAATTTTGTGTTGTTCAAATGACATGAAATTTAAAAAATATACCTTTCTGAACACTATACATTAATTAAAATAAGGTTTAAGTGTCTCACCATCCCCCCCCCTTTTTTTTCCAAAAACTTGTTACTAAGTTCAGTAAAATATTGGGTAGTTCGGTGCTGGGTGTTCTGAGAAGGCAATCTTTTCTCTAAAGACATTTAATGATAGCACAATTTTATCTTTAGATTCCCCCTCTCCCATTCTTCTTTCCTGTTCTCTTACTATCTTTTACGTCTCTATCCATTTAGTCAGAAACAGATCTGCCTACTTATTAAGATTAATATTCTGCCCAGAGAGGGGAGACAAATTGTCTCCTTCTATTCGAATGGCTCTCTTTTCTATCTTTAATTACATCTCTTGAAGATCTTCTCTTTCATGCAAACCTCAACCAATTAGAGCCTGAGATAAGGCTGTACCTATGATTACAAAGTTAGTAATGGAAATCTAGCTCTTTCAGGTTAATTATGGGACCCAACTTTGGTTGGCCACAGGTGAAAAGTGAGGGAATCCTAGTTTTGGGAATGGCATTTTACACGTGGGGGGGTTGTTGGAGGCAGTGGTAGGCTTTGTTCCAACTGCACTGATTTCCCGCAGGGTTCTCTTGAGACAAAAAGGAGCCACTAAATTCTGCTTTTACTGCTGGTTATGGCTATTCTTTCTTTTCACCCTGAGTTTTATACTGTGGCTTGTAAATATACACCATTTTCAAAAGAGAAATCTGATGAATTTGGCTATCGTTACAATGGAAAGTTAAAGTAAATTGTTCCCAAATGATTTCTATATTTCTCCCATGGCTCCAGTTGGTAATCATAAGAGAGTGAATTTACTATAAGTAATAGTGCATATTGACTGAATATAATATCCCCACATACTTTAAAAGATGGAGCAAATTTGTAATACCTGAAACTTTCTGTTGTACAAGAAGTCTTGTAGATAATTAATGCAGTTAATTAACTGTGAATGTAATTGGCTACTTCAGAGAGCTATTAGCCACTTCACTGTCATATGAGAGCAGAAAAGACAAAATACATACAAATTAGAGGGCAGTCATTGTAATTATTTGAGGTTATTGTAAGAGAACTCTTGTCTATACTGGACATTTAAGATGGCCTTGCATCAACGCAGGCAAATTAGAGATAACTATTTTGATACTTTTAAAAAATACTACTTCAAGTTTATTCACCCAATTTGTTTAAAACTTTGAGGCAACCTTAATAACATCAAGCAAATCTAAAAATGGTATGCAGCCCTAAATGATGTTAAAAACAAGTTTTTCAAAAAAATTGTAGTGTTCATTAGTGTTACTTCCAGAGAATAGGAATTAAGGAATTTCACCTTCTATTTTATTCGATAGGGACATTTAAAAAAAAAGATACAAATATTTATAGCTTGAAGAGCATTAATTAGCTTTGAAAACAAGTTGGTAAATATACAAAGAATTGGCCACTATTCAAAGTTTAAAACTCTGCTTTTCATTAGCTGCAGAAACAAATCATTAGGGAAGAAATCCCTGATGGGTATTAATTCTGACAGATGGTCCTACACTCAAGTTAATACTTACCATTTCCTTGCTTGGAAAGTTGCTTTCTTTTAGAATTACTTTCCAAATTGTGACTCATTTGCAATTTACTGGAAAAGACAAAGTATGATAGAGTTCATTAAGGAAATGGAAGAACAATACATCTGATTATTTGTGGCATATGATCCACTCTTTAGATGATCTCCAAACAAAAGAATTGTGTATGCCTTGATAAAAAAAAGTATTAAAGCAGAGCCAATTAGTATATTCCACGGAGACTTTTATAATTGTGTCCTTGGGGATAATGAGTCAAAGTTTTTTATCAGGACCTTTAGCAAAGTCTCCCAAGTGTGCTTCAAAGAGTGGGTGTGATGAAGACCACTTTATTGAGTGGAAGGCCAACCGAACTAGGAACAACAATAGACTGAAATGTTTTTGCTTGTGGATGTGAGGAATGTTCTGCACCATGACAAGTTTTGTGCACGTTTACTTATTTCTGCTCCGTGCTGAACCACATAACCTTACATAAGCAGTGCTGTCATAAAGGACAAATCAATCAGGAAGGACATCGGACCGTAAAGGGCTTGTTATACTTGCCCATTGTTTCATTCATTCATTCAACAGGCATTTTTCAGCAACTGCAATAGGTTAGAAACACCGTTAGAATTAATAAATCATGATGTTTCCTCAAGGATCTTGCAGTCCAGTAAAGTGGTGGAATCAAAGACATCAATATTTTAGCTTCTAATAAGTCGAGGGTGCTATAATAGGGTATAAGGGAGGGAGAGGATTTTTTTTTGCAAACGATAGGAAAATCTTATAGGGAAGTGACAAGAATATATGTATTCATTAATTTGACAGCTATTTATAGGTTGTCTAGTATTTTCCAGGCTGGAGATAAAACAAGAAACAAGGCACAATCCTTGTCCTTTGGAAGGCTGTAACATTTTGAAAGGTGGATAATTATGACCAGCAGACAAGGGGGATCAAAGTGTATTCCAGGTGGAAATACAGAGGCTTTGTGTAGGTTAATTAATGTACTTTCGACAGCCATCTGCCACTTGTAGCTTAACCTGCTAGAGCCCCCTCCACCCCACCTGCACAGCAATAATGCTTAATATTTCATTTCTTTTTTTTTTCCTATAGAGAAAGACAATGGTTTGTGAGTGGAGGACATAAGAACTTAAGAAACCAATACATGGTCTAATCATCAATCTAAGGTTTTGCAGAAGTAGTGATGAGTTAAGCTAGACTCTGACACAGAGCAGAATCCTCAGTTGGTGATGGGCTCTGGAGCTAGGAGGCAACTGGATTGTGGGCAGGCTTTTCCATGTGCAAGATGAGCGGAGTAAAGAAACCATGTCAAGGGGCACCTGGGTTGGCTCAGTCGTTAAGCGTCTGCCTTTGGCTCAGCGCGTGATCCCACATCGGGCTCCTCTGCTAGGAGCCTGCTTCTTCCTCTCCCACTCCCCCTGCTTGTGTTCCCACTCTCGCTGGCTGTCTCTATCTCTGTCGAATAAATAAATAAAATCTTAAAAAAAAAAAACAACATGTCGAGAACCTGTAAATAATGGTGCAGACTTAGGGACACATAGATTAGACACCATTCATTAAATTACAACTTCATAGAGTCTTTCTAATGCAGAGTTGCACTCCCTATGGCCTGAGTTGTACTTCTAACCCACATCAGAATCTCTGAGTTATTCATACATTTATCACTAGTATCCCTTGCCATTTTGGGCTCAGATGTTTTTGGTGTCTTTTTGTTGCTCGTATTCAAAATGGATACAACATGGGATGGTTGGAAGGTCTCTAGGTAGTTTTGTAAAACTGGAAAGTAGAGTACAGTAAGAGATGAGTCTGGAAAGCAAGACAGGGCCATAACATAAACAGTTTTGTGCTCTATGATGAGAAGTTTGGGTTTTATAATACAAACAATTGAAATCACTGCAGTCCTCCGAGCAAGAGAGTGACATGATCAGATGGCATTCTATAAAATTCACTTGGGTGCTTTGGAGGGTTCGGAAATGGAGTCAGAGGGGCCCACTTGGGGGGGTGGTAAACAGAAGGGGGAATGAAGCATGAGAGACTGTGTACTCTGGGAAACAAACTGAGGGCTACAGAGGGGAGGGGGGTGGGGGAATGGGATAGGCCGGTGATGGGTAGTAAGGAGGGCACGTATTGCATGGTGCACTGGGTGTTATACACAACTAATGAATCATCGAGCTTTACATCGGAAACCAGGGATGTACTGTATGGTGACTAACATAATATAATAGAAAATATTATTTAAAAATAATAATAATAAAATAAAAATAATAAAAATTTAAAAAAGGAGACTATGAGAATGACTTTAGTGTGGGATATTAAGAGTCTGTAGTGAGGTGGAAGCAATGGGAATGGAAAGAAGAAATTTTATTTAAAACATGTCAATGTTGTGGAATTTATGTGACTTGGATGTTGATTCTCTGAAAGGAAAGAGTGAAAGATTACTTCAATGACAAATGAATGCCAGTATTTGATCCATAAAGGGAATCCTGGAAGTAGTGTTATATTTGAGGGTGAAAAAAAAAGTACAGTTGCAGTGATGTTAAGATTGGGGTGTTCCTTCAGTTAGGAATCAGAGAGACAGAAAGTGTGGTAAAAGTAATTTGTGTTTAAACATGGCTTACAGGGCGTCCGGGTGGCTCAGTTGGTTAAGTGTCTGCCTTTGTCTCAGGTCATGGTCCCAGGGTCCTGGACTCAAGCCCTGCATGGGCTGCCTGCTCAGTGGGGAGCCTGCTTCTCCCTGTCCCTCTGCTGCTCCCCCTGCTTGTGTTTTTTCTCACTCTCTCTCCTGCTGTCAAATAAATAAATAAATAAAATCTTTAAAAAAATAAAAATAAAAATGGATTACAGTGTCAACGGAGAGCAGAATCAAATACGGGGGGTAAAGTGAGAAAGTAAAACAGGATGATTAGCACTTCTTAAGACCACTTATTAAATTACCCCTTTACTTACTAATTTGGTCCTTTTAAAAATTGGTAGTTGCCACCATTTGGGGAACCAGGAACAAATTCATGTGCATTATTCAATTTTTCCTAATAGCCAACCCCTGAGGCAGCTATTAATTTTCCTGATTTGTAGATGGGGTAATTTGGATGCACAAAGTTTAAATAACTCACCCAAGGTGATGGTAAATAAATATCCAAGCCACTTGAGGCCACTTATCTGATTCCATAGCCTATGCAGTTAATGGTAGCGCCGCCCCTTGCCTTCCAAATACCAAATTCCAGATGAAACAGGGAAGGCACAACTGTCCATGAGATTCACCATGTCCGTATGTCATTTGAGCACTTTGGTTCTGTCACACCCTAGACAAACTTCCTCGTGAGTCCGTGGCCTGAGTAAGAGCAGGTAGGCCAAGAAGAAGGTGCCATAGCAGAAAAGTAGAGTCAAGAGCAGAGAATTAAATGGTGATACTTTTCTCCTCTTTAGCCTCTGTCTGCAACCAGTGCACCTTAGTATTAGCCCAAGCAGCACGAGAGTGGAGGAATCTTGGAGGCGGGTTCTTCCCCATGGAATCACAGCGGGCTCGTTGGGAGACAGACTTTTATGAGATGCCATTTATTCTGTATGAGAATTATTTATTTTTGACAGGTGAGAACATAGGATGCAGACTTGAGACGTGCCTTTTTTGTTGTTTTTTGTTTGTTTGCTTGTTTATCTGGTTTTTTACTACGTAAGACCAGTTTCTTTTTGTCCCAAAGAGTAGATAAGTCACTTTTTATTAAATACTATATAAAGCTGGTGTGAAATAATTAATGTTAATAACATCGTGGGAAATCTTTGCAAATGCCAACTCTTAGCTAGTTCTCTTTTTTTTTTTTTTTTAAAGATTTATTTATTTATTTATTTAACACAGATAGAGACAGCCAGCGAGAGAGGGAACACAGCAGGGGAGTGGGAGAGGAAGAAGCAGGCTCATAGCGGAGGAGCCTGATGTGGGGCTCGATCCCGTAATGCTGGAATCACGCCCTGAGCCGAAGGCAGACGCTCAACCGCCGTGCCACCCAGGCGCCCCCTTAGCTAGTTCTCTTAATGTAAATGTTAGACACCATTTCAGGAAACATGTTTACATGTTTTAAATCACTTCTCTTTTCATTTAAACAGCTATAAATGTATATATGTAACTCATGGTTTTGTGTTAAGGAATCATGTCAAGAGAAGAAGATAACAGATAAATGAAGAAATCTAACATTGGAGAGGGAACAAGAAGCCAGGCCTGGACATATTTGTACACATAGCATAGTTCCGTTCTAGACAGAATATTTCAGGTGCTTAGATGGTTAGTTTGAAGGCAGATTAGAGATAGTCTGATCTTGCACTGTCCAATACTGTAACTATTTAAATAACTATGTGTGGCCATTTGGATTTAAATTCATTAAAGTTAAATACAATAATTAATTTATTTCCTCACTCATACAAGGAATCAAAGAAATAAAAACAGATTTAAAAAAACAGTTTCAAGGAGGTGAGGGTTGTCGCCATATGAAAAACATTGCTTAGTTAGCCCTATTTTATGCATGGGAGATTATGTATTAAATACTTATTATCTAGTTTTACATAAAATTCTTCTTCATGTAATTCTTTCCAATTTTTAACACTTAAAATGTTTCTATCTGTAGTGATTTTTCTTCTTCTGTTAGCTAAGACAAATACACTTTTAAACAATGCAAAACCTGTGATCATTCACCCATCTATTCACCCACCCCATCTGTGTTTCTAGAAATTTCTTTAACTTCGTAAATGTGTGAAAATATAAAAAATAATGGTAATGAATCATTTTCTATCTGTTATTTGAATACTTTTATATGCAGTAAGTCCTCTTTTGTACCAGAAGAGATGTCTGCATAAGCATTATATAGATATCAAATGATCTATCAAGTTAAATATGTCTAAATAATGTGCATAATAGTTATTTATTATGTATTTGTATGTATCTCTCATCAATGAATAGTCTTTATTATATACGTATATATTATTATTGTGTCCACATATAAAAGAAGAAGAAAATGTTGCAAAATTATTAATTTTTTTAAAAAGATGACATAAACTGAGAAACTTGTAAATCCTTGGATCTTTCAACAAGTTCAACATGTAAAATTGTTTGCTGTAATATATACTCAAAACTTCAGTTTCCCAAAGTTAAACAATTTGTGTTATTTAATATTTTTACTCACCTGGACTCTTTCATTCTGTGTCTATTAATAAGTTCACTAGACGCTGTTAAAAATACCAGCCTATTCACAAGATCCTTTCAATATTTCCCATTGCGTTCCAAAGTCCTTCTTTAGTAATCTATTACTATATTCAATCTATTCCATTCATGAATTCAAACTGGTGTTTGATTTTAACATATATAAATAATATGAAATTTATTAGATATTTAAATAACAGATTTGTCACCTGTTGGTTGAAATTATAGGATGAATTTGTCTAATAATGTGGGCCAATTAACTGTTGAATATTAAGTCATTGGCATTAATATCATATTATAATATTTTATATTATATTATATATAAATTATATATAATTAGATGATAGATATATATAATTATATATATAAATTATATATAATTATAATATTATAATATTAAAATATTATATAATATATCATATAATATTTTCAGTGCTTTATTATTACTTCTGCTGCAGTTATAAATTTGTCTGCACTCTTGCTACTGCTACTGTTTTCAGTTTCCTGTCACTATCCTTGAAAGAACTTAAGAATTTTAGTGTAGTTTTCTGTAATTAGATAAATATTTTACAAAAATCTATGAAACTGACTTCTGAATTATTGAAATTTCTTGATATTGCAGAAACAGTGTCACATTTCTGAAAAAATACAATTTCTTTGAATTAAGCTGGCTATGATATCAGGGAGGTGAAACATTTTAAAATGTATGCTTCCCATTTTAATTGCTATTTAATTCCTTCTTTGGACAGTGAAAATCTATTGTTTGTGATTGGAAATCTTACTGAATTGGTCTCAACCAAAAGATATCTGTAAGATGAAAGAAGACAAAGAATGTCCCATATTCAGGACAAGAAATATACTGTTATAAATAATGGATGATTCTTTTGAGTGATTAATCTTTGTTGAATGTCAGCACTAATATTGCTCAGCTAGTGGAGTTTTCTTTTTTTAACAAAGCTTTTGTCCTTGACTTAAAAGAATAGGCATTTACGCAGCATTTTGTTTAGACTTTTCATTTTGGCTTTTAGGTAACTCGATGACTTATTGACTTATAAAGTTGGAGGGGCCCCACAAAAGCTATGGTTTTACTGTCATACTAGTCATCTAATTGGTTCTTGGTCCAAAATTGTACATTAGATAAAAGCAAGGCAAGTTAGCTTTTCTTTCTCATGGTAAGTGTGTATGAATGTGTCCATGATATTCGTTATATGTGTGTGTGTATACTTTTTGAGTTGAGATATATATATATATGTCAAACATACATACTTTTTGAGTTGAAATAAGTCCCCGTATACCATAAGAGATGTGCCTTGATAAGCATTACAGATAAAGATATCAAATGATGCATCATGTTAAATATATATATAAATAATATAAATAGAATTATTTAAAATTTTTAATAAATTTAAAATTTAGAGATAAATTTTAAAGTGTTTAAATTTAAATTTAACCATAACATTATAAGTGTGTATTTAAATGTAAATACAGAATATATATGTATGTATATATACATATATATTATATATATATTATATATATCAGCATACACACACATACATATACAGAGGGAGGGAAGGAAACAGAGTCAGCCTCTTTGTGTAATGGTATCTGTAATAATCTCCGAAGCTTTGAGGAGATATTTTCTATCACGTGGAATGGGGAGCAGCAGAAGCCCGTCTGCAGGAAGAAATGCAGTAAAAGGAGATGTACGGTGGAGCAGAAGTCAGAATCTGCTTGTGTGTCTCCAGCAGTCTTTAGATTGACATTTGTGTCATCCTGAGGCTCTGCTACCTTCCCTTCCATGCCTGACTGACAGTCATTAAGTTCTGAGAGAGAGTCTTGTAACCTTTCGATAGACCTTCTCTTTTTTGGATAAGCTCTCTCTACATAAAATCAGAGTCCTAACTAACAGATTTGGGAAGAAAAACATTGTGTAAAGGACAAATAACCAGTTATTCTTAAGATGCTTTATCTGTTTACCTGCTACAGAATGCTGCTGCAAAAGAAAATAGAGTGGATTTTGAGTCTAGAGAGAAAGGCTTTATGTGTTTGGCTTTGTGTGACATTTAAAGATGTTTGACTTCTGTGAAAATGTTTTCATCGAAGATACTTTTAATGAGCCACAGAGAGAACTAACTGTTGGGGATCATTGCTCTCTGATAGGCTCTGTAAAATCCATGGCATTGTCATTTCCATAGGTTTATGGGCAGAGTACGTCTCCATAGTAAGAGAATTTGTTACCAGATTTTCTTCTTAATCTGCTTTTCTGTAAAAATGAAAGGAACATTTTGGAAACTTTACTTTGACAGAGATAGAACATAAGAGCTTTTTAAACTAGGCATTAATCTTTATTATGCATAGATAGCCATGCGAAAAATGCCCTGACCAAAATTATTAAGAAATTAAGACCTCGAGGGACATGTGGGTGGCTCAGTTGATTAAGCGTCTGCCTTCAGCTCAGGTCATGATCCCAGGGTCCTGGGATAGAGTCCTGCGCAGGGCTCCCTGCTCAGCGGGGAGCCTGCTTCTCCCTCTGCCTGTAGCTCCTCCTGCTCATACTCTCTCTCTCTGACAAATAAATAAATAAAATCTAAAAAAAAAAGGAAAAAAAAGAGAGATTAAGACCATGATAAGAGATCTGCAGATTTGATTCACATTTACTTGTTATTTGATTTCTGAAATAGTTCAGAAAAGAGGTAGTACTAATTTACATTCCGGATATGGATATCCCATATTGCCCGTGGTGAATAATTAGATATCCTCTAAAGCCCAATAACAAAAAATTGTTGGTTTCATTAAAAACCATTTAGATCTAGCCAGGGAAAGAGTGACTAGAAAGTGATCTGAGTGAACTAGAAAAAGTTACCTTAACATTCAGTGATCGTATAGTGTTAATTTGATGTGTGCTTCCAATACAATTTTTAGTTAACTTCCCCTTTCCAGCTCTTTCTACCCAAGCACAGCACAATTGATGAGTATGTAGAAACAAGCTGACTCTTCATTCTTTTTACAACTGAAGCTATCTGTGTTTTTCAGCCAATTGACAGACAGACAATTTAATTCAACAGTATTTATCAAGGGCTTAGTATGCGCCAAGAATTGCGCTGGAATTGGCGCTGGAAACATAGAATGGAATAAGACCCATAATTTTCAAGAAAAGATAGACACATAGGCTGGTAATCACAATAGTTGCAAGAGCTCTTACTGAGAGGCATGACAGGGTCCTAACCGAATGCAAAGGAAGAAATTTAACTGAGGCTCAGGGTTCATATGCAGCTTTCTGGAGGAAGTAGCACTTAGTGAGGGAAGGACTGGTTAAATGGGCAAGGAAAGACCATTTGATAGATTCCAAATAGCACACCAACAGCAAAGTCACCAAAGAGACTTTTCCTGGAACCACAAACAGTTTTGTGTGGTTAGAAGACAGGGTATCTCTATGGCAAAGAGGAGAAATGAGATTAAGAAGACAATTTGAAGTGTCTTGTGAATTCTTGGTTTAATCCTGAAGGCACGAGGAGCCATTAAAAGATTTTATGTTGTGGAAAGACATGATAACATTGGAATTTCTAGGTAAGTATTTTTGTTATTGAAGTATAAAAAATAGACACAGAAGTACGTGTACCAAAAGGTCATAACTCAATAATTAATTACTTCAAAGTGAACTTTACACAGGTCAAGACATTAAAATATCAGTTGAAAATCAGAAGCTTTTCTTATTCTCCTTTATAACCTTGCCCTCCTCTCCAAAGGTAACCACCATTTTACCTTCAAACACTGTACATTCTTAAAACGTTATACAGATGGGATCATCCAGTATTCGTCTTTTTGTGTGATTTTTTTCACTCAAAATTATCTTTTCTTGTTAGATTTATCCGATTGGTGTGGTAGTTGTTGCTCATAAGTTTTATTTCTGTGTAGTATTCCTTTATATAGAGACACTCCATAGTATACCACAACTTATTGTGGCTGATAAACATTTAAGATTTTTCTAGTCTGGAGCTAATGTAGAATGCTATTATGAGCATTATTGGACATAACTTCTGGGTCATGTAAATCTATTTCTGGTTGTTACAAATCTAGGAGTGGGGTTGTTGTATCATGTTCAAAGTTAGTGTATTGTGTCAAACAGATTTTAAAGTGGTTGTCCCTATTTACATTCATACTTTAATTAACAGTGAATGAGCTGCCAGCTGTTTGATGCCTTTTCCATTATCTAATATTGTTTGGTGTACCCATTTACATTTTAACCAAGTTGGTGGGTTTACAGTGGTATCCTATAAGTTTTAATTTGTAGTTCCTTGGTCAATATCAAAGTTCAGCAACTTTTAAAATGTTTTTTGTCATTTGGCTCCCTTCTTTTATAAAGTGCTGCTTCAAATTTCTTACCCACTTAAAGAACTGCTTTTTAGTTAGTGAAAGGTCTTTATTATTCCTTTAATATGAGAACCATTGTCTGTTATAGGTCTTGCAAATATAATCTCCCATTTGGGGCTTGCTTTTTCATTCTTTTTATGTTTTTTTTAATAAAAGAAGTTATGAATATTAATGCAGTCTTATTTATGTTTTTCTTGTTATTAGATCATTTTTTGTCTGTTTAATGAACCATCCCATGCCACAAAGTCATATTTATATTTACCTTGGCATTTTTTTTAACTTTTTTGCATATACAGTATCCACTTGGGGTTGATAATTCTGTATATTGTCTAGTAGGAATTATACTTTTTTGTTATTTATTTATTTAGTTCATTTGTTAGTTAATTTACCAAACACCATTTATAGAAAAGACTGCTTTTTTCATCACTGCTCTGTAGTGTGAATTTTGTCAAAATCAGGGGTTGATTCCTGTGTGGTTCTAATTCTGGACGATCTTAGTTCCTTTTTTTTTTTTTTTTAAAGATTTTATTTATTCATAGAGACCGCCAGCGAGAGAGGGAACACAAGCAGGGGGAGCAGGAGAGGAAGAAGCAGGCTCCCAGCAGAGGAGCCTGATGCGGGGCTCGATCCCAGAACACTGGGATCACGCCCTGAGCTGAAGGCAGATGCTTAACCACTGAGGCACCCAGGCGCCCCCGATCTTAGTTCCTTTGGCTTGTTTATCTCTCCTTGCACCAATACACGCTGCGTCAGTTACTGAAGTTTTAAAACAATTCTTGGTATGTTAAGTTATTCCATACTTTGTTCCTAGCAATTTTTGGCCCTTTGTATATCTATGTTAATTTTAGGATCATATTGCGAATGTCCACAAAAATGCTATGTAAGTTTTTATCGTGATAACATTGAATCTATACATTAATTTGGAAAGAGTTTCAATCCACGGGCATGAAATTTTCTTTTTTTGCTAAGATATTCTTTATTTTTCCAAATAAAGATTTACATTTTCCTGGTGCAAAGGATTTTGCATATGTTTTGTCAGATCTACTCGCTAAGTATTTTATGTCTTTTTGATGCTATTATAAATGTTATTATTCTTTTAAAGATTTATTTTTTTTAGAGAGAGAGAGAAAGGGAGTTTGAGCAGGAAGAGTTGCAGGGAGAGAATTTTTAAGCAGACTCTCCACTGAGCCAGGAGCCTGTGGCAGGCTTGATCTCATGACGCATGAAATCATGACTTGAGCTGAAACCAAGAGTTGGACGCTTAACTGACTGAGCCACCCAGGTGCCCCATAAATGGTATTATTTTTAAATTTTATTTCCTAAGAATTTGTTCTGACATAGAAAAATGTACTTATTGTTTATATTGATTTTTATATCCAGAAAGTGGAGTTAGCTCCCCAATTCTAATAATGTAGTTACAGCTAGATTTTGGATTTTCTTTTTTTTTTTTTTTTTTCATTTTATTCATTTATTTGAGAGAGAGAGAAAGCAAGAGAGAGCGCAGGGAGGGGGAGAAGCAGACTCCCAGCTGAGCAGAGAGTCCGACATGGGGCTTGATCCCAGGACCCTGAGACCATGACCTGAGCCAAGTGCATATGTTTAACCGACAGAGCTACCCAGGCACCCCTAGATTTTGGATTTTCTACGTGTCCTCCTCAAATAATGACTATGCTGTATTTTTCCCTATAAGGCTAGCTTTTGCCTATACCACAAATTTCAATGCTAACTTTTTAATATCATTTGGTCCAAAGTATTTTGTGATTTCCATTTTGATTTCTTCTTTCACTAATGGACTATTGAGTAGTTCACAACTCAGTACTTGATGTAAATAAAATATGGCTATTTTCCATTACTTATTGCTATTGATTTGTAGCTGAATTACCCTGCAGTAAGAGAACAGGCTCTATATAATTTTATATATATGAAACTTTTGAAACTTGCTTTATGGCTCATAATTTTTGATGTATGATATCCTAGGACTTCCCTCAACCAGTTTTTCTCCATTAGCCTTTCTAATCAATGGAAGCTAGCTCTCCATTTCATTTCAATCTAATTAGTTTTGACACAACACCATATCCATTTATTTCTGGTATTTACCGCAATTTAGTGTGTGTGTGTGTGTGTTCTATGATTTCCGAGATTATGCCCATTTCTTTCAGTACTTCTTGCTGTGCCAATCATAGGACATCAAATAAGCAAGACTGAAATGATACTGGATGAATGAATGAATCTATGTATCCATAGTGGTTGAGTCTGCAGGTAGAGGTGGGACAGGCTAGCTAGAGTTTGTGGCTGCATCGAGATAGGAATGACTTGAGGGATAAAAGTAAATTAGGACAGGAGCATGGCATGCTTGCTAAAGGACAAGAAAATGTCACAAGGCAGCAATCAATAACCAGCTGTCAAAAGTTACAGAGAGGTCAAGAATCAGAAGAGCTGAAGTCTGTCTGTTTGATGTAGGAAGGATATACTGATAAAAAGGGTAAAAAAGAGATGAAGTGATGGAGATGCTGGACTTCAACAGGTTTAATTAAAATGGTTGTAATATAGTTCATTTGGATACTTTCTAAAAATGAATGTATTATCATTAAAAGAACCCTTTCTTTTCACTTCCCACACAGTATGTAGACATTGATTAAATTTTATGGCCAGGGAAAAACTTGGCTTGACTTTTCTTTTTGACAAAGGTAAGAACGGAAGCCTGACATCGTGGAGCCTAAACAGACTTTATGTCTTAGTCTCGTTCCATTCTGTTTCCTCTGACGCCACTTGAATATGCAAGTCACCTGCTCCCAGAGGAAAGCGCGATGTCAGAGGAGCAACCAAGGGCAAGGTTAGCCTCACCAAACAGAGCTGGTAGTTTGCTGGGGCATTATTTACTCTGTTGGCTAGTGTGGCATCTGATTTTTTTCACATTATTATTTAAGGTCTCCCTTAACAGCGTGTGTCTTTGAAGAGGCTGAATGTGCAGAGTTCATAACACACCGACAAGGTTCAGTTTATCTCAATACTGACGGTTGACAAGGTAAGGTGGCCAATTCGGGAGATAAAATGCAAATTGAATGAGGAGATAAAAAGCGTGTGTTGTGATGTCTTATCAGGCCAAAAAAGCAAAATGGGAAAGAACATGGTGACCAGGTGGCAACACAGTGGTTCTGAGTCATTATCTTTATTTTTCAAAAGGGAAGCTCCAAATTTCGAAGAGTTTATAGTAAGTTGCCTAAGAACTGAAGCAAGTAAGGAGCAGTCCTGGGATCAGAGCATTCATGTGTGGTCTCCAGAGATTGTCTCTTCCCCACACCATCCTACGGCAGATGACGAAGCTCGGGCTCGGAGAGATTTTCACTACCTAAACATGCAGAGTGACAACAGGATAAACCTGGATCTCTGCCCAAGTTTGTCTCTTTCTGCAGTTCATGTACTTCCTCCTCCATCTGCTTTGAGAAACCGTGCATTTACACTCTCATTCTTGGGGGTTCCTAATTCAAATGCATATATGGAAAGCTTTGGGAAATTGTGGAAGGACACCTGTTTACCAGTACTCAACTCGGCTTTCCTGGGGTGTCCCAAATTTTCTTGACCACATCATGACTCTTTTACTTGTAAAATCGATGAACTTTGTGCCAATTTCATATGCTGTGGAATGTGTTGAGAAATCATGCTTCATGGCAGATGGTGTCACAATTGACCAAAGGGTGTTTAATGAAGCAACAAAGACAAATTTCACCCAGCTTTTCCATAAAAGCTTTAGCGCTCTTGGTTGAATATGCATTTCTTTTACTGGTGGAGTGGTGGGGGTAAGGATATTTCTCAGACGTTCCCCACTTTGTTTGATTGAAGCCATCTCGTCCTGAGGCTACAAACATAATGAATGGTTATGATCTCATACTTTTTAAAGCATATTTTAAAGGACCAGAGGAGGGAGACGTTGAAACTATTTTTGGTATCTGAAATTCGTGAGTACTGACTGAAAAGAGCCAGGAGGGGTGGAGCTGAGATTAACATTCCACTCTCCTTCCTGGCTTGGGTGTCAAGGGGAATTATGCAGCATTGTGCACAGTCTTCAACAGCAAATCAGACTTAAAAATATTTCACACTGGGGATGAGAGGGATTTGACTTTTAAAAACAGATGATCAGGGGAATTTGACTCTTGTTGTGAGAAAGTGTTGTTATTTCCAGAGTCTCCGCAAATACTCTGTTCCTTAAATTACCAAAAAACAATTTAAACGCAATCAGATAACGTGATGAAGTGGTTGGTGAGCTGTGGCTAACTCCTACTTAAATCCAATTGAATTTTGAACGTGATCTGGGTAAAGGATTGTGTAGCTTTGTGAAAATGGGAGAGGCAACATATTCTTACATAAATTTTGCCTAAAATTGTTTGGTAAACTTGTGCCTTACATTAGGATTAAAACGGTGTTTAAGAAAGGCAAACAGTAAGAGTATGCTATGTAGGCTAGCAGAAGCAACAGATGTTTTAAGGTTTGTTGTAGCTGATCTAAGCAGCTTAGTAGCTAAAATGTCTACATAATTATTGAATCCCAGCTGAATACCCAGAGTATGGATTTGTATCCAGCCATGATAGGATTTGTCTAAAAGGATTTAGCCTAAATACCATTAAGCATATTTTACTTTTCCTATTTTTTCTTCTTGTATGTAAGTTTGCGTTTTCTATTATATAAATGTAAAATTCATCACATGAATCATTTTTGAGGCAGTTAAATTTTTAATTACATTTTACAAGGAGAAATAAAAACTTTATATAGAGGGTTTTACTGAAAATATTCCGAAAGATAAAATGTATTGCCGCAGAGCAAGATAAAGGAAATGAAGGTTTGTTTCCATATATGATTAATAGGTTTTCGATGATTATCAATATAAAAATTTGTTTTCCGAGGCTAAGAATTCATAAAGAAGCAAAAAAAAAAATATTGGCAAACAGAAAGTTCAGAATTTTAAAAATTACTATTCTAGAGAGTATTATTGGGGGTTGTATTATGGAAAATGGGGTGGCTAGAATTTATTATGAGCACGATTGATACGGAATTTGGCAAATGAAAAAGATTTGCAGGAGTTTGAGTTTGAGATTTGGAGTTGAGGGTTTCATAGTTGAACTGAGAGGTGGTAAAGAAGTTGATATATTTGGCTTGTTTTCCCATTGTCCCTAATGCATTCCATAAACATCAGAGTGGCTCACAAACGATGTATGCACCAGAGTATGGGTGGGGAAGTGAACGTGTGTCTTTAAACTCTCGTACTTCCTTTTGCATAGGTACTATGGATAGCATTTCTTGTACTGATAATTTTATGCCATTTTTAAAGAAATAATCAGAAATGGCAAGGGGTAGATTATTGCTGCTTGATTCCAAAGATCAAACAAGCCTTTAAAGAAGCCAAATAGATGAGATCACTTTTCATATGGCTCTTAAGTATGAAACAGAGTCTTTACTCTTCAATTCTGATTTTTTTAAACAAATTTTCAGGGCATGGTAATCCTTGTTTATGCATAGATGAGTGAAAGCATTATTCTTTGGTACTAAAGCAACTTGCCAATAGATTTGAACATGAGTTTGCATCTAGATGGCTCATTAGACTGTAGAAATGGAAGGAAAACATTGTGTCATGGATATTGCAATGTAAAAAACGTAAGAACATAATAGATTATAAACTTGGGCAAACTATTGATAGATTCAATGCTTTTCATGAATGTGTGGGGAAATATATTTTTTCAGTAAATGGATCCATATAATCATATTTGAAAGTTAGTCATAAACCACAGAAATTCCTTCTTCTTTTGGCTTTTTCATTGATTTTAACTACTCTTTTAGCTCCAATTTCGTGTCTACAAAATGACTCGTTAGTCAATATATCTAGTTGTGCTTTCTCTTAAAAACATTACACACATTGGCTTCTTCGTTAACAACTTAGGTTACAAAATACAATAAGATTACGTCATTAGCTTTTGATCATTTGCAACATTGCAGCTCCTGATACTGTGCCAGGACTTGCAATATTTACTATCACATACATGCTTTTATAAACTCCCTAAAAAGCCCCGCCAGAAGGAAATGCAGCCTAGTTGTGATAAACGAGAAAACAATTACTTAAAGATAGGTAACCTTCCCCCAACTCTGTGACTAGTAATTGTCAGACGTTTCGAATGTAGCTCTGATAGACTGCACCAGGCTATTTCTACTATACTTTTTCTTCCCAGTAGCATCATTCGAACAAGCTATAGGAATCAGTCATCTCATTCATTTATAGCAAATCAATATTTAGTAACAAGGCACTTAATTTGGGAGCACCTGGATGGCTCAGTCGGTTAAGCATCTGCCTTTGGTTCAGGCCATGATCCCAGGGTCCTGGGATAGAGTCCTGCATCGCATCGGGCTCCCTGCTCCGCATCGGGCTCCCTGCTCAGTGCGGAGCCTGCTTCTCCCTCTCCCTCTGCCACTCTCTGGTACTCCTGCTCTCTCTCTCTTAAAAAACAAAGTCTTTAAAAAAATGCACTCAATTGTAATGTTATGGTAGCTATAAGACATCAGGAATAAAAAATTAAAAACATAACTTATTTATTTTGTTTGGGGATATCTAACTGGATTCTATATCTTATAACTGAAGACTAAGGGATATTCATATCAGTAAGGCAACTATGGAAATAATATAAAAGCTACTTGTCTCTGCCTTAGCCTTAGCATAGGGCAGCTCTGTTCACTAACACCATTTTAGTAGTCTCAGTACTGCATGCCTAGCTGTAGCTGTAAGGACCTGCTTATTTTCCTACCTGTGACCGCCCTCACATTTTGAAAACTGGACTCCTTCCCTGTGGCTGAGTTCCAAGGTCAGTGTTAGGTGCTAGATGGACAAAAGAGACATTGGCCTGTCATCTTGAAGTTTATTCTCTAGAGGGAGATGCAGATTTTAAATATACTGATGTTGTTTGTGTATATACATATTTATGTTTACATATTCATTTTTATGCACACACATATATGGTTCTGTATGTATACATACATGTATACACGCACATGCATCTATGCTTTTAAATGTTTATTTATGAGAGAATGAGAGTGCACAGCAGGGGAGAGGGGCAGTGGGAGAGAGAGGGGGGAAGCAGACTCCCCACTGAGCAGGAAGCCCAATCCTGGGGTTTGATCTCAGGACCCTAAGATCATGCCCTGAGCTGAAATCAAGCATCAGATAGATGCTTAACCGACCGAGCCACCCAGGCACCCCGCACATACGTGTATACATGTTTGTATAGATGTGTTCATAAGTGCTGTAAAGTTAACATGAAATAGTTCCCTGAGAGAGAATAAAAGGTGGGGATATAATTTAGATGGAGTGGTTCTGGCACTCAGCACTTTGAAGTAATATTCAGGGTGAAACTTAAAAGAGGAGCAGGAATTAACCCAATGAAATAGGAAGGGAAAGGTCTGTCCCCCTCGAACGTTCTGTAAGAGACCAGTGTGTCTAGAGCGTGCTGAATGTGTCAGGGACTCATGACGTGATACTGGAGAGGTCAGCTAGTCTAGATTACGTGCTAGTCTCAGCTCCCTAAAACACTTGAGATTAAGGTGCAAGTAGACTAGTAGAATGTCATTGAAAAGAGAAGCTTTTAACAGATGTTCTAATTTCATTTTTTAAATCTTTCTTAAGTTTTTATTAAATTCCAGTTAGTTAATATACAGTGTTATATTAGTTTCCAGTGTACAATATACCGATTCAACACCTCCATTCAACACCGGTGCTCATCACAAGTCCCCTCCTTCTTCCCCCACCACCTATTTCACCCATCCCCCCACCCACCTCTCCTCTGGTAACAATTAGTTTGTTCTCTAGAGTTAAGAGTCTGTTTGCCTGGTTTGCTGCTTCTTTCTTTTTTCCCCCCATGCTCATTGGTTTCTTTCTTAAATTCTACATATGAGTGAAATCTTATGGTCTTGTTTTTCTCTGACAGACTTATTTCACCTAGCATCCATCCACTTTTTTGCAAATGGCAAGATTTCATTCTTTTTTATGGATAAAGAAGGTGTGAGATATATATAGATACAGCTTTAGATATAGATATATAGACACACAGATATATAGATATATATACAATGGATTAATTTCATTTTTATTTTATTTTTTTAAGGTTTATTTATTTATTTGACAGAGAGACAGCCAGAGAGAGAGGGAACACAAGCAGGGGGAGTGGGAGAGGAAGAAGCAGGCTCCCAGCAGAGAAGCCCAATGTGGGGCTCGATCCCAGGACTCATGCCCTGAGCCGAAGGCAAACGCTTAATGACTGAGCCACCCAGGTGCCCCTAATTTCATTTTTAAAAGAACACTCTAGGGGCGCCTGAGTGGCTCAGTCAGTTAAGTGTCCCATTCTTGATTTCAGCTCAGGTCATGATCGCAGGGTCATGAGATCAAGCCCCACATCAGACTCCATGCTGGGTGTGGAGCCTCCTTAAGATTCTGTCTCTCCTTCTCCCTCTGCCCCCTTCACCTACTCGAGCTACTCTTTCTCTAAATTGATAAATAAATAAATAATAAAAGAATGCTCTAGCTGCTGCATAGGAGATGGATCATAGGAAACCTAAAGTGGGGACCTCAGGTACGAGGCTGTTGCATTGTGTAGACTAAAGTTATTGCGGATCTCAAGGAAGGAGGCAGTAATGGCATTAGAGAGACAGAGGTACATGGATTCAAGATCCATTGCTGGTAGACTGGATGTGAGAAATGGGTCAAGGCTGACTCCTATGTTTCTGAATTGACCAACCAATAACTAGAAGCATTGTTTCAGCATGGTTGGGCTTCCTATAGAGGCAACAGTTTAGTTGGAAACATCTACTAATCGATTTTGGCTTCTTTCAGCATGAGAGATCTGTGGAATATCCAAGGGACTATTTCAGTAAGGCAGTCAGAAATATATACCGCAGGTCTGTAGCAGAGATGTACATGTGGGGATAATCAGGTTATGGGTGATATTAAAAGCCAAGGAAAAAGAAGATCAACTATGAAGGAAGTATAGGAAAAAAGAAAGGAGGCCCAAAGCGTAAGCCCTGAGAAACCCCAAATTTTAGTGATTAACACTGAGGGAGATCTAGAAGCGTCAGTGATACAGGAGGAAAAAAGAAATAGAGATTCTACTTTCACAGCAACCACATATTTTAAGAAGGGAAAAACATCGGTAAACATGTCAAAGGTTCTATAAATTCTAGTCAAGAGAAGAACTGAAAGGTGTGCCTGGGATTTGACAAGTGGTTTGGTTGCAAGTGGCAGTAAAGAGTAGTGGAGTTTTTCCTCCCCACAAGATAAGGGCAGTCAGAGCTGGTCTAAGGTTGTGTAAGACAGCGGCATGATGAAGTGATCATCTTTCCTCTCTACAGTCCTTGTCATATGGGCCTTGTCGTCAGGCCAGATTCTAGGCTGCCACACTTGCAGGTGTCAGACCAAGACATAGCAGTGCCGAAGGAAAGAGACGACCTCTACTTCTGTGAGAACACCTTTCCCAGGATCCCACACTGGTCTTAGCCCTCGTCTTGCACTGACCAGAATTACATCACAAATCTAAGCTTAGATTGTCAAGGGTAATGTAATGTAAGGTAAGGTAAGGTAATGACTGAGACTGGCTTATAAAATTTAGAGCCCATTTCTTGGGGCTGCAGATTGTTCTAGACCTCCCAGAAATATCAGGATCAGAGTGGATCCATGAACAAAATCACAGTTCTGGAAGGTAGGGGAGAGGGCGTTAAGGGTAGATGGGGAAGCAACCAACAGTGTCTCCTACACAAGAATACGAGGAAGAAACCAACAATTTCACTTGAATTGGAATATCCCATCACATTTGAATATTCTCCGATTGGGATAGAGTCCTATTTCTCAAATTTGGATAATAAAATGAAGTGGATACATTACATCCCACCACCTACCCTTGTCCTTTCTCTCAGCTCTAGCTCTCCTGTCATCACCCAGCTTCTGGCTTTGCGATGTCCTATTACTGACCTTCTCTTACCAAGCCAGCATTTTCATCCTCTCTTTAGGGGAGTATTGAAGTACTTTAAGGTGTTCATTTGGCTTAATACTGTACTTCTCTCAGGGTAATGTTTGAAATTTAAGAGCCATATTTAACATTAATGGGACAAAATAAGAAGGAGGAAGGGGAGGAGGAGAATTACGGTGGAAACTGCTGGTCATAAAACAGACTGGTGGTGAAGATATTTTGAGTAAAGGATGTCTCCTAGTCTTTTTCAAATGATTTCCACAGGCCCTGATTTTGCCTAAAACCATGGCTTTCATATGTAGCAAAGCTTACACTTAGCCCACAACAAATAAATGCTTTACAATTATAAAACAGTTAGCTCTGATAAGGTTAAGGTAATTTGTAAAGCTTTCTCACAATATTAAAGTCTCTAGCCTAGTAATCTGCCCTTCGTAGCTATTCAGTTAATATGACTAATACCTACACACGTAAGTAAATAACCATTCTTTTTGATGCTGTTCATTTGTACGCAATCAATATATGCTGAGTTCTTTGTGTGGGCACATTACCATTCAATTAAATGGGAAAATAAGCACAGCACTTTTTGCTATTTCTCACCTCAGAGACTACCCTAGTTCCCATTCACACTACCAGCTGACAGGCCATGAAAACTATACATTCTAACTGTGTTGTTCTTTGTCACAGACATTGATGTGAATTGTGGTTTTGGCTTTGATCTGTTGAGTAACATTTCTACCTTCTAATAGAAAGAGGAAATCTTTTCTAACATTATCCGAGGACATTAAATCTATCTATTTTGAATAAATGAGTATCTGTCGCTAGCCTTCTCATTACAGATCCCACCTCGTACAGGTTAATCTCCCCCACCTGGCTTGATCACATTCTTACCATCAAAGTTGCCTGGAGCATGATGGTGATGTTTATTACCTAACTAGCCACCATTATAAAATATATATAATATATTTTATACATATAAATATTGTATATATATCAATATATATATTTATATATTGTATATATATATTGTATATATAGTATTGTATATATAGTATGTATACTATATATAGTATTGTATATATAGTATGTATACATATATAAATATTTTATATATATAAATATATATAATATATAAAAAATATAAAAATGGTGGCCTAACTAGCCATCCTTATAAAATAAATTAACTAGAGATAAATAATGTTTTATAACCATGGTTTTGTAATTTGTTTCAGGAGTAGGATGTACCAACCTATCAGCATTATTTGCTCATAATGATTGGATTTTTGATTTGTGTTTTGTTTCCATGGAGTGTGAGGGGTTTTGATGGTTAGGGATGGGATAGTGTTAAATATTTTCCCAAAACTTTGGAATTTCTCAAGTAATAAGATGGGTTGTTGTTGTTGTAGTTGCTGTTTTGTTTTTGGGTTTTTTGGGGTTTTGTTTTGCCAATGAGATGCCTCTTCAGGATGGGTGTGGGTCACCAAAGGCAACAACCATACAGTCAGAGCATTGAATCTGTCAGCTCCCCCACTCCCTGATTTTTGGGGAGGAGGGAGGGGCTGGAGATCGGGTTATAGAAACTCTTAAACAAACAAACAAACTCTGGAACAATTAGGGTCTGGAGAACTTCTAGGCTGCGGAACTCATGAGCGTGCTGGTTTGGTGGCATGCCTGCAAAGACCATGGCTGCTCTGCACCACCTTTGCCCCCATACCTTACGCTATGCATCACCTCCATTTGGATGTGTCTGAGTTGTATCTTTTTTTTTTTTTTAAGATTTTATATATTTATTTGAGAGAGAGAGAGAGCCCAAGTGTGGGGGAGGGGGCCAAGGGAGAGGGAGAAGCAGACTCCCCACTGAGCAGGGAGCAGGGAGCCCAATGTGGGACTTGATCCAAGGACCCTGAGATCATGACCTGGGCCGAAGGCAGACAGTTAACTGCCTGATCCACCCAGGCCTCCTGAGTTGTATCCTTTATAATAAACCTGGAATAGTAAATATAGCACTTCTCAGCTCTATGAATTGTGCTAGCAGATTATGGAGCCTGAATGGAGGGGGTTGTGGGAACCTCCAAAGTTGTAGTCAGCAAGGCAGAAGTGCAGGTCACTTGAGCACCCCAAGATATAGCTAGTATCTTAGGGCAGTCTCATGGGACTGTACCTTGAACCTGTGGGGTCTTTACTGGCTGTGTATTGTGTTAAATTGAATTGCTGGACATTTACCTTGTATTGAAGA
Source organism: Ursus maritimus (assembly GCF_017311325.1). Lineage (NCBI taxonomy): Eukaryota > Metazoa > Chordata > Mammalia > Carnivora > Ursidae > Ursus > Ursus maritimus. The sequence continues at coordinate 69,326,097 of NW_024426663.1, forward strand.
ATTAGAGATTTGGTTATCGATGATGGAAAATACATCACTGATGGTCACATAGTTTGAGTGTGCCTAGACTATGCCTTCATGACCAGCTCACCACAACAGACCCTCTCTCCCCCATGAGCAGATATTACACTTCTTAATATCAAGGTGTTTACATGCATATAGGTGGTGCTTCTCTACTGGAAGAGACAAGTGTGTCCTATAGGGTCCAGGACTGAGAGGACAGAGAGGGCTATACCTGTGACCTTGGATGCCTTGCGATGCATGTTTCTCTTGTTGTTGTCACACTGTATCCTCTTTTTGTAATCGAGCTCTTCTCTGCATAGACTGTATTTTATTTTATTTTTTAAAAGATTTTATTTATTTATTTGACAGAGAGAGAAAGCGAGAGAGGGAGAAGAAGCAAGGGGAGTGTGAGAGGGAGAAGCAGGCTTCCTGCCGACCAGGGAACCCTATGTGGGGCTTGATCCCAGAACCCGAAGGCAGACGCTTAATGGCTGAGCCACCCAGGCACCCCGGTAGACTGTATTTTTAGTGCTGTGAATCTTTTCAGCAGTTGAACAGAAGGTGATTAATGCATTGTTAGTACAGATCCTTCCAGCAATCTTAAGTAACATTCTTAGTCATTTCAGCAGACTAGTAGATGAAGGAATTGAAGCTTTGTGGGTTTTATTTGATTTATTTGTTTTAGGGTAAGAGAGATTGAGCTCATACCCATGGGAGCAAGCGAGGGGCAGAGGGAGAGGGAGAGGATCCCAAGTAGACTCTGCACTGAGCAAGATCATGACCTGAGTCAGACGCTTAACTGACTGCACCACCCAGGTGCCCCAAAGGAATTCAAGTTTTTAAGAATCCATCCTATCAAGGGAAATACTGGCCTAACTAGCTACAATGTATTAAGTACTTTAATCCTATATATTTCCAAAAGTGAAATAAATCAGTATGCCTGTAAGAATTTCCCTAAAACATTGAGTTCTTTTTTTAAACCAAAGTATAAAACTTATGAAAAGAATGGAGAATAGAAGTTTTAGTGTAGATTGTAACAGTTGAGCACACACTGCATTATTTTCAGCTAGTCATTTTATTTACTATTCTTTCTAAACGCTCTTTTAAACAAGAATACAGGGAGGGTGGTCACTGCTAATTATATTTCTCTGTTCATTTCATATGCTATTTGACTTACAAAGAAAATTTTGGTAGTAGTCCTATAAGTTCTACATGGAGTTTAGCCAGAATATATATTTATCACATTCATTCATCTTCCTCTACAATTCCTGAAAATTATAAAATTTACATTTGATTGATTATTTTAGAATTTTTGTGAGTAGATATAGTTTTACCACAATACTACTAGCCTCTTAAGGACAGATTTTTCAAAAATAAATGTAAACAACATCTGTATGCCTAAATGACTAATGGAAGGGAATATTAACATCTTAGGATTTAGAACTATTACAAGTCAAGCACAGATAAAGTTTTATGATATTTAAAAATGGTGACAGTGAATGCTAAGTGCTTTATTTGCTAATAATGAAATAATGTTGAATATAAGCAGTGTTATATAATCAGTGATTAGTGTTCAGGTGCCTCTTTCGAAAAATTAAGAACATTAAGTTAATACTGCTAATTAAGAATGAAAGGGTTGTTTTCAATACTACATGTCAACACAACTGTCTCCCTCAGATTACATTGTCTATCGACCAGACGCTCTGTGCATGGCAGATAAACCTAAGCAATCACTTTGCAATAAGCAGTTTTATATTTTCAGACATTTGTGGGCATCATCTGCTTTTTGACAGACAGCAGTCTTCCTCCATAATCACCCACACATGGTGGGGAATGAAGCCGAAGCATCAAGTTCTTATTACAAACTGGAATAAGGAATTCCAAATAAAACACTGTATTAGAAGAAGAAAAAGGAAAAAAAAAAAAAAGAGTGACCACTTACCCACTCTTGGATTCCTTCCCACATAGGCTATTGTTTATCTAATATCAGTCTTTCAAAAATGATTTATTTGGATATGTTTTTCTGAGTCATAGATTACCTAGGAAATAGGGTTTCATATTTTCTTTGTGGAAACTTACGCTTCCTATTTGCTTCCTCTGTAATTTGCCAATGGAGAGTTCTGAAATTATTTTGGTATATGACATATGTGACAACTTTAAAGGACTTGATAATAGACTTAAGATCTTCAATATCAAAATATCTGCTTTTATATCACAGAATGCAGTGACCATAGAATATTTTTTAAATGATTTAGCCAGTTAGAAATAGAGGGCAGTGCCCTAAAGTAGAATTCATAGTTCCCTCTATGTTGGAATTTTGATGACTTCAGTTAGAATAATTATTCTATTAGCTCTTAGCCGAATGAATGGGAATGAGTAAACGGATGCTGAGAGCATTTGTAAAGTGAGCATAATAGTCACCTCTGTTGTGTGTATCTTTTAAGATTACTGTGTGGGTAAAGGCATGCAATGAAGATTCTTCATGGAGCCATTCTTCATGCTCCTGGCATCGTTTAACTTTTTTTTTTTTTTAATCTTTTTTCAAGAGGGGGGAGGGCAGAGGGAGAGAGAGAATCCCAGGATACCCCTCTGCACTAGCCAGACAGGGAGCTAAATCTCACCACCCTGAGATCATAGCCTGAGCTGAAATCAAGTCGCTTGCCCAACTGACTAAGCCACCCAGGCATCCCATTTTTTTTTTAATGATTTTTTATTATTTTTATTATATTATGTTAGTCACCATACAGTACATCCCTCGTTTCTGATGCAAAGTTCGATGATTCATTAGTTGCGTATAACACCCAGTGCACCATGCAATACGTGCCCTCCTTACTACCCATCACCGGTCTATCCCATTCTCCCACCCCCCTCCCCTCTGAAGCCCTCAGTTTGTTTCTCAGAGTCCATAGTCTCTCATGTTTCATTCCCCCTTCTGATTATCCCCCCTTTCTTTATCCTTTTCTTCCCCTACCGATCTTCCTAGTTCTTATGTTCCATAGATGAGAGAAATCATATGGTAGTTGTCTTTCTCTGCTTGACTTATTTCACTTAGCATTATCTCCTCCAGAGGCATCCCATTTTTTACACTTATCAGTGGAAGAACTTATCTTCTTTAATTATAATTTTTACACAGTTGTTTTACTACAGTATCAATGTTGAATTTTAAGCTCTTTCTGTGTGGAAACTACGTTTTGCTAATGTTGTATTTTCAACAATAACAAAGAGAGTGCTTCCTGTCCAACAGTGATGATAAAAAATATCTTAGATATCACTGTAGGAGTATATTCACAGCCATTCACCAATTTATTGGAAGGCAATCAACTCCCCCCCACACACACATACACAGCCCTATCTATCTGACATAATTCAGAGCTGTGACTTTCTAATGCGAAACCATTAGGAAAATTGAAAGCTGAATTTCTTCTCCACCCTCAAGCATACATGACCAGAGGCAAGCTTGGAGTTCGGTTTCACCAAGAGTGATTATGACAATCTGGAGTGACTTAGTTGAGCTGCTTCTTGTGAAATAAGAGTAAGAATGAGTAAAGATGCCTGTGTGTTTCAGGGCTTGGGGAGGGAAAACGGGATGCTTTAGTAACAGATTGGAAAACTTTTTCAGGTGGAATATACAAGAAAGGTAATGGTCTTGGAGGGAAGTGCCCTGGACAGAGAGCAGGAGCTCAGTATTCACACCGGGGTCTGGTTTATTACCTCAGTTACATCATTTAATCTCTCTCTGCTATCTTTTCCTCATCTGAGAAATGATAAAGGAGAATGTTCAACATTAAGACGTGGAATGGTTGAAGGAATCACAAAGGGTGAGAGTGAGATTTTAGTCCCGTTTTAAATGGACTCCACATCTTGTATTGTTTCCCAGGACAGATTGAAAAAACAAGAATGTTTTGCACTGAGAGAATAGGTTGACTACTGGATATGCTTTATCTAGGGCTTTTCACTGCATTCACTGAAAAATAGGACAGGCGTTTCAGTTTTTTGAAAGAAAGCTCACTCTGCCAGAATATCTGTGATGATGTGTTATCTCAGAAGAGAGAGCCCCAAGTTCTCTCTGATAATCCTCAGACTGTCATCTTTGTTTTTTTTTTTTAAGAGTTTATTTATTTATTTAAGAGATTCAGAGAGAGAGAGAGAGAGCATGAATGGAGAGTGGGAGAAGCCGACTCCCTGCTGAGCAAGGAGCCTGATTCAGGACTCGATGCCAGGACCCTGAGATCATGACCTGAGCTGACGGCCGATGCTTAACCGACTGAGCCACCATGTGCCCCAGACTGTCATTTTTAAAGAGATGGAGCCCTTTGATTAATGGGATATTAAGAAGAGACACTCTTAAAGATACAAGTTTGGTTAAAAGTAAAAAAATAATGGAAAAAGATATTACAAGCACACCATAATGATAATATTCAGGCAAAGAATAGTATTAACAGTAGGAAGGGCATTTCATAATGACCAAAGAGCGCATTCATCAGAAAGATATATCATGACTAACTGAATTTAAATTTTAAAAAAATTAAAAAAAGAAAGATATATCATGAATGTATCTTCACTTAAAAATTCAACTTCCAAATATGTGAGGCAAAAATTGACAAAAGTAGAACAAGAAATACATTCGTGATTATAGTTGTTGATATCAAGTCTTCTTTCAAGACCTGAGAAGTAACCAGAAAAGCTGTAAGGATTTAAAAGACTAACACTAATGTTAATTGACAACTATAGTGACATGTAGAAAACATTTCGTCACGGAACTCAGAAAAGGCACTATACTAACAGTTACGGTTTATTACTGAAGTGATACCCTTATATAATATCCAGAATTCTTGAAGTAAACCAACAGTGGTGGGCCAGAGTCCTCCAAACTGGTGTAGTGACCCCCTCACTAACACTGTTAGGTTGTCTATTCCTGAGCCTGTCCTTCTATACACAGTGAGTAGTTTCTCAGTCTTACCTAAACCTATGGCCAAATTAAGGAGATCGTCTGACATTATTCAAGATGAAACTGATTTCTGAAGAGAAGTTAGTAAGGACAAAACAAATTTAGAGTGGAGTTTGCCGAAGGAATGTTCTAGGCTGTATCCTGCATCTGTGGACTGTTTCCAGGCTACCATTGATCTATGAATGTAAACAGCCTTATTAGTCCTGTAGATGCTCCTTATAGATTCAAGAAGCTGTTCTCCAAGATCCAGCCACCTCTCCTGATGTTCTTGCTTGACAGGCTGAAGGTAAAAAGCCCAGTAATGATGGGAGAGAATAAAGATGGGAAAAAAAATATTTTGAAGCAACTATGATTTTCTTTAGATGAACTGTTCTCTGTTGATACACTTTAGTTGTAGTTTAGAAAACCTGAGTGGTTTCTCATTCCATGGAAGGAAAAGTTGTGCCAGGCTGAAATTAAATACATACGGCTTTAGAGATGTATCATTTTTTTTTTGCCAGAGGATATGACATCTGAAATTTCTAGTAAAGATTTCGAGGTGTACTGCTCGATTTTGCATTTTCAAAAAAGGCAGACCTCTCGCTAAAAATACGTATAACTGAACTGCAAATGTGTTAAAATATAAGTTATAAAAATGAAAAGAATTTGTTGTATAAAGGTGGGCTTAATATTTATTTTGTGAAAGGGAAAACAAATGTAACAATGTTTGGTTGACCTCAGATGGTGTAATGAGACCTTTCTAATTTTCTCCCGATAGACACCCATACCCTGCATAATAGCTAACTTTGATTTGTTTTGAATAATGGTAACACAATAACTAAAATAGTTTAAAACTGGAAAATATTTTTTTACAATTAAAATTATTGAAAATGTCCTTAATTACATTCCATCAGGTTTTTAATTTCTAGGGCTTTATAAATTCATAGAATTCTTTACATCTTTGAATGATTTTTAAATGTCTGATTTTTTTTTTTAAACAGTAGCAGTAGATTCTAGTTGAGATTACACACCAATATAAGCAAATTCTCCTGTCAAGTTATTTTGGAACTCATGGCTTGAAACAAGTGTATGCCAGTGATCCAGTCATGAGAAGCCCTGTAGCTGGTGCTTTCTGTATGAGTCTTGGTAATACGTAGGTTAAAACAAAAACAGTTTCTTTCTAGAACTTTCGCTGCTCACCCACTCTGTTATTGCTCTTGCCTTCTCTTTTCTATGTTTAGCACAACTCTTTTCAAAAGATGGGCTGCTATTTTTAAGAGTATTTTTTTCTTCTTCCAGTTTCTTCACAAAGCATCTTCTCCAGACTGGCATTAACTTCATTTAATTGACAGGCTTGTTTTACTTGCTACTACTGCTGTTTTAATTTTGTGTGAATGAACATTCAGACCGTATCGTGACTGTGTACCTCTTTAATATTTGTTACTTGAAAATGCACTCAGGGTAATTGCATTTGTGACAAGTGTATGTGACAACCACAGCATTTCCCAGAAACGAGATGTCAGTTCAAAGAAGTTCCCATTAAATTTAAAAAAATGTTTCTTTTAAGTGTATACCAGAAAATGAATTTCACAAATATAAATGGAGTGAAATGTTTTGCAGTTACCAGTTTTATTATACTTTTAGGGGTGTTTGGGTTTTTTTGTAGCTCCATTAAAATTATTCATTTTTTCCCATTCACAATTTCCACCTAGTTTTAAAGGCCTTTTTTAAAAAATTAAATTGTGTTGTTTCAGGATTATTTAAGTATTATACTGCTGTGTCCTTAAAATGTGCTTCATAAAGCCAATTTCCATATTTTTGTATACCACCAAAATCCTAAAATAATCTATATCCATCTTCTTGCCATTCCTCTACCACTGATAATTTTTTATATTCATTTTTGTTTAAAATTCCAGTTTTGAATGAAGGGGATCTTCTAAGGGCAATATACAGACTTATTAATATTATAATAATTATATAATATAAAATATATTATTGAATTTTTAATTATGAATTATAAATTAATACATTAAATTATATATGTTATATATAAAATTATAAATAAATATATAAATTAAAAATGCATTAATATACAGTATACATTTAATATATTATATATTATATACTATATATTTATATATAAAATACTATATATTAAATAATAATAATAATATTAATTTTCCTACTTGTGGGAAAATAACTTTTATAAAAATAACTGAGTAGGTGATTATATTCCAAAAGGTGTTGTTCATAGTATGTAACACATAATCTTATGTGTTAATTAGAAATTACATGTACACATAAACAAAATACCTAGGTTATCCATTCTGCAGTTTATTTTTTCACTGTAGTTGCTAACTGATCGTATTATCATTGCATAGTTGCATCCCTGCAAACTCGTTCTGTGTTGAATAAATACTAGAATTCCACTTCACCTACTTATTCTGACTTAAAATGAAAATGATTTCTTCACTTGAGTATAGTGTGGAAGAACATGGTATTTCTTAATTCTCTTTCCCAAACTAATCAAAACCAACAGCACCAAAAGGCAGTTGAGGATAAAAAACAAAAACTCCTTTGTAAAAATACAGCCTTAAAGGAACCTGATTTATAAAGAAACACACCTACAGTGATCGTTGGACAATATGAAGTAAGGCTATTTGGCAACAGTCCACACCTTGTCGAATTTTAGTCATGAGAGAGTCAAGAACTGTCCAGACTGAAGGAGAGAAAGATCAAGTTGGACTAAAAGAGAGAAGGGCAACCCTGCTATTAATCAGTCTGGGAGGACACACACGGATAAAGCCAGCTGCCAAGTTCACAGGAAACATCGGTTTCCCCAAAGGCAAGTTGTGTTGCTGCTGCTGAATGCTAAAACAACCCCCTCTTTGACTGAGGACTGCTTTGTTATCAGTGATGATCCCAGATCTATATTTCTATACCCATCTATTACTGAGGCTACCTATTGCTAAGCTACCCTCGCCACATAATAGTACTCAATCCCCAGTTTGTTCTCACATCCCCTAATGTCAACTCAGAAACGGCAACCCATCCCAGACTGATCCCTACATGTCTTAGAGTCGCCTACAAATTAATCAGATCACACCGAGCCATGCAAAAGGGCCTTTCCTTTTCCCTCTTGTGAATTATCATTCATTGGAGTGTTGCACTGAATTATCCAGGAAAGAAACGATAATGACTAATCAGTATATAAATATAAATCCCGGGAAGAAGGCCAATTTGATAATTCTTTCTTGATGAAGGAAAGGGATGTTTAAAAAATCCAAGGGAAAAAGAAGAGAATTGTACCTCCAGGAAGGAAAAAAACTCCTAAATTATAGGACCCACAAATCCATACTACAGAAGAAAAAAAAGAAAAAAGAAAGAACAGAATTGATCACAAAATCGCTCACAGATCTTACTTAATGAGGTGGTCTGGTCTCTGTTATGGGTTGAATTGTGTCCCCCTCCCACAGATACGTAGAAGTCATAACCCCTGGGCCCTGGAAACGTGCCTTTGTAAATGGGGTATTTGCAGATACAGTCGAGTTGATATGAAGTCATTAGGATGGGCCCTAACTCAGTATGATTGGTATCCTAGTAAGGAGGGAGGAATCTGGGTGCAGAGACACATGGGGAAAACGTCAAGGGCTGATAGAGGCAGAGATTGTAAGATACAGCTGCACACCCAGAAACAATAAGGATGGTGGCCACCTGGGAAGAGGGAAGCTGGGAGGAGGCAAGGAAGAATTTCAGAAGGACCATGGCGCCGTTGACAACAGGACTTCAAACTGCTAGCCTCCAGGACTGCAAGAGAATCAATTTCTGTTGTTTTAAGGCACCCACTGTGGTGCTTTCTTGTGTAGGTAGCCTTTTGAAATTAATGAAGGTTTGGGTACTGGAAAGTGAGATGCTGCTGTCAGAAATAACCAAAAAAATGTGGATGTGGCTTTAAATTAGGTAATGGGTAGAGGCTGAAAGTATTTTGAGGCACTTGATAGTAAAAAAAATCTAGATTTTCTTGAAGAGACTTTTGGTAGAAATATATCTGATTAGAGCTTAGTGCTCAGCATGTTTAAAGAACTCATGCAATTCCAACACAAAACAAACATACCAATAATCTGATTTAAAAATGGGCAAAGGAACTGAATAGACATTTTTCCAAAGAAGACATATGGATGGCCAACAGGTGCATGAAAAGCTGCTCATCATCACCAGTCCTCAGGGAAATGCAAATCAAAACCACAGTGAGACAGCCCCGCACACCTGTTGGAACGGCTAGTATCGAAAAGAAATAACAAGTATTGGCAAGCATGTGGAGGATGCCATCCTCATTCTCTGCTGGTGGCGATGATCGTTGGTGCACTGCTATGGAAAACAGTATGGAGGTTCTTCAACAGATAAAAATAAAACCACCACATAACCCAGCAATTCCAACACTTGGTATTTATCTGAAGAAAATAAGAACAGTAACTTGAAAGAATACACCCCCATGTTGATTACTGCATTATTTACAATAACCAAGATGTGGAAGCAAACGGTCTCTGAGTGGATGAATGGATGAAGAAAATGTGGTATATAAAATGAAACATTATCCAACCATAAAAAAGAAGGAAATCATGCCTTTTACAATAATATGGATGACCTTGAGGGCATTATGCTAAGTAAGTCAGACAAAGACAAATACCGTATGATCTTTTATGTGGAATCTAAAACAACGAAAACTGAATTCATATATATATATATATGGAGAGAGAGAGAACAGATTGGTGGTTGCCAGAGATGGGGGGGAAGGGGTGGACAAAATGTGTAAAAGGGTTCTAAAGGTATAAACTCACAAATATAAAATAAATCAACTCAGGCATCGTGACTATAGTTTATAACATTCTATTGTGTATTTGGAAGTTGCTAAAAGAGACAATCTTAAAATTTCTCATCACAAAAAAATGATGGAATTGTGAGTTAGTGGTTGTTAACTAGCTTTATTGTGGTGCCCATTTTGCAATATATGCAAATATGAAATTATGTTATATACCTGAAACTAATATAATGTTATATGTTAATTACATGTCTATTAAAAAAAAAAGCACACCTAGAAATGGAAAGTTGCTTAACATAACAAATGCCATATATGACAAGCCCGCAGCTAACATCGTACCTAAAAGTGGAAAACCGAAAACTCTAGGATCGGAAACAAGGCAAAGACTCCCACTCTCACCATTTCTAGTCAACATAAGACCAGCTCTAAAGGAGTGTAAATATTTCTCCCTTGAGTCAGTCTCTCCTTAAATTCTTATTAGCACCTGTAGAGCTCCTTCTAACACAGCGGTTCTCAAGGTGTGGTTTAATGATTAGCCGCATTCGTTTCACGTTTCACGTGGAACCTTGTTAGCAGTGCAAATTCCTGCGCTCCCCCCAGGTCAAGTGAATCACAAACAGTAGGAATGGGTGTCATCAATTGTGTTTAACAAGCCCTTCAGGTGAATTGGTTTCCCACTGAAGTATAAGAGCAACTGTCCAATCACGGGCAAGCACTAACGCCAGAGGTCAAATGGAGGATTTCGGTGGGAGGAATTAAGAAGTGACCTCGTGCAAGATTCCTAGTTCTAGTCTTTGTTTTTATCAACAAAGGAGAGGCAAAAAGGGTATGGAAACAAGGGGCAGTGAAGTACTGGGTCCAATAATTAAATCTACCACCTTGGCCCCAGAATGTGAGATTCATGCAGACGGAAACCCAGGAATTTCTTGGTGATTCTGTTACCCATGGAGCGTAGATCAGCGCTTGGTACGTGGTAAGCTTTCACAAATCCTTGCTAAACTACGGAAGGCTTATTTAATCACAAATAATATAGGTTATTCCTGTATTTTAAATACAAGTGGCTTTTTGTTTGTTTGTTTTGGAAACAGTCCAGGTGGCTTGCTGCGGCGCTGCAGAGGGAAAACCAAAATGGATACTCTCTCGGGGAAGCAGATCTGAGAAAAGACAACCTAGAAGGGGCTCGTGCACATGTTGCATTTTCTTCTCTGGAGTTTGTCAACCAAATACATCGCTTCATTCCCGTAAGAAATGGACAAAGGTAAGAAGCTAAGATTTTTTTTTTTTTAACTCTAATTCTTAAGATAACAGTATTCAAAATTCTGAAGTAGATATTTCTTAACTAGTTAAAAAATGCTTGTAAGAACTATTAGAATTTGATATATGTAACATCGTGCCTATAAAGTGTGCAATTTGTTTTATTCTATGTACATATCTGGGAAATCATCAGCACAATCAAGATAATGAACTATCACAGCCCCCAAATTGTCCCCTCTGTGCCCAGACAGCTGCTGATCTGTGTCTGTCCTAAGATTAGTCAGAATTTCTAGAATTGTACGTAAAGGGAATTCTAGAGCATGTGCAGTTTTTTGTTTTTGTTTGTTTGTTTGTTTTTCTACTTCCTCAAAGTAGAGTTTTGAGATTCACTCACATTGTTTTGTAATCGGTAACCAACTCCTTTTTTTGGAGAAGCAGTTCGTTGTAAGAATATATCAACATTCGTCCATTTATTTTGGTTGGGTATTTGGATTATTTCTAGGTTTTGGCAGTTCTAAGTAGAAGTGGTATCAGCAGTCATGAACAAGTTTTTTGTGTGAGCAGATGCTTTCATTTCCCAGGAGTAAATACCTTGAAGTGGATGGTGGATTGTGTATCATTTCTATCTTTCAACTTTTAAGAAGCTGCAAAAATATTTTACTGTTTTTCTCATTATTCATTCCACAGTTTGAGAGTTGCATTTTCTTCAAAATCTCGATAAACTTGGTATGATGAAGCCTTTCAAGTATTCATCTCTTTAACACGTGCATGTCCTTTTCCCATAGTTTGAATTCACATTTTCTTAATTACTAATGATTTTGAGTATTTTTTTACTTACATATTTGTGATTCTCTATCTACTTTGGTGTATGAAGTGTTTAAGTATTTGGCCCAGTATTCTGAATTCTTAGTCTATATAGAAATTCTTTATCTGATACAGAACTTGGAAATGTTTTCTACAGTCTGTATGTTGTTTTTCATTCTTACTGAAGTGTGTTTTAAAGAGTGGGAGTTGTTAATTTTGATGAAGTTCGATTTATAAACTTAGCTAATTTTGCTTTTCTGATGTTTTTTTTTTTTTTCCCCTATTTATGGATCGTAGTTTGCTGTATCTTTGTATCCCTAGGGATTTTGTAATAGGATGCCTTTCTGGATTTTACTTTCTTGGTGCTGGATACTTCAGTTTTCCTATCAATATTTTGGTGCTCTGTTAGGAGATGCACTTAAGTTAATGGGAAGACTTTTAAATCTTTGGGGTCTGTCTTCTAAATTTTGTTAGGTGCGCATAGGACAGTGGTTTATTTAGGTAAAATTTTACCCTGTTCTGAGGCAAAACTACTGAATCCCATATCTATGCCTCTTGAATTAAGAGAAGGAGTTTTCTTTAATACTTTTAGGTAGTTCTTTCTGGATGTCAGGTAACTTCCTTACATGTATGTCTGATGATTCTCTATATATTTCTAGAATACTCCTTGGCAAATCTCCCCTTTTTGGTAGGCTACCCAATAAATTCTAGCTGCCTTGGCTTCTCCAGACTTCCAGATCCATTTGCTCAACTGGGGAAGATGAACGAGTTCCGCCTTTTCTCTGTACTATGTTTCTTCTTCCTATACTAGGACTATGATCTGCTCTCTGGGCAGTAAACTGGGACAGGAAAAGGGATTATTTCTTTTGTTTACCCTTCATTGTGGGGTTGCTAATACCTTAATATTGAATTGTTACTTAGTATTTCCTTTTTAATTTTTTTTCCCAAGCAAAGGATGGCTTTGATAACCTTTACTCTTTCATTCCCAAAGCGAATGACCTATTGACTTTCTAATGCTAAAAATAAGAGGAATTCAAGGCACATAAATATTACATATGATTTCAGAGTTTAGTTATGTGCTATATTATTTAATTGACTTACAACTTTGACAAAAATATACAATGATGATAGGTCTTCTATATTAAAAAAAAAGTGGCTGTTGTAGTAATTTCACTTAAGTATTAGGGGTTTTGACCTTATTCACAAAATCTCCAAGTCTCTATTTTATTTATATATATACTATATATATATATATATAGTTATATATAGTTATATATAGTTATATATATATATATATTAGGAAAAAGTAATGAATTAGAACTTGATTATACATCATGCCTTTTCAGGAATATAATTCTTCATAAATCTGCATTTTGTTCAAAGAAATGCCGTTAGAGGGATTGCAGCTGTTGGGGAAACCTAGAGGAATCAAATCCTACTTAGCCAAACACAGAGGAATGGAAAATTCAGTATTTGTTTTTGTACCAATTTTCCATGTGGCGTACGAGCATAAACATGATCTAGCCCAGAGCTGCCCAGTGTCAGCACGTCGAATGGATGTGCTACAGGTGGTGACAGAGATGGTGGAGATTCTGATTTCCTGTCGCCCTTGACATGGTCTTAGAGTCTGAAGAGGCTGAAATTGATAGAACTCCGTCTAGCCATAATTGACCTCAATTTACCACATTGTGCCTTATAAATGTTATCTTTCCCTGCGTGTGCCGTGTTGTGGAAAGGGCAGGACACAATACTGCAGCAGTTCAATGTTTTCCTATCTGTTTTATCTTCTATAATGCTGTGCACAGTTGATGGATATCTTGCTTTTCTTCAAGGGATGACTGACTTGATTAGACAAGGAATTGACCCAGTGGAAAGTAGAAGAATGAGCTTTCTGTTACTGTCCTTCTAAACTCTAACACTTTAGGGAGATTTTATTGTTACAAGGAAACTTCCTCATGGGTCTCTTGATTAACAGACTTCTATAGTTGAAGTAAAAAAAGAAAACAAAACAAAACAAAAAAACAAAACTCCCTTTTTAAAATTTCCTGAAAAGAATTTAATTATTGTAGAACAGATAAGATAGTATGTACAAATATTTAAGTAGTTCACTAGGTTATCTTAAGAGAAAAAATGGGAACATAAATTTTGCCATAGTTGTAATTTATATCTATACCTTCTTATCATAACTACATAAGGATTTATTCCATGATCTGGAACTCACTGTAACTATCTTCACATAAGCTTTGATACCAGATGAGCAACAGAAATGGAAACGTATAGGGAAGGGATATTCTTATTTAGTAGAGGGAGAATTCCGCTGAGTAGGCAACTGGACGTCTTCTGGCCTTTTTGTTTGCAGTGACCGAATAGAAGCAAACCCAGCAGTATGCCTTTTGCTTTCATGACTGATGATTCAACTTTATTGAGGTATAGATGGCAGATGATGAACTACATAGATTTGAAATATATAATTTGGTGTTTTGAGACACACACACACACACACACACACTTATATGTACTCAGGAAACCATCACTGTCACCAAGATAATGCCCGTATCTATTACCACAAAGTTGATTTGTGCTTCTTTGTAACCCCCCAACCACTGAACTTGATCAAGACACTCAGGGATCAGTGTTTCTGTTGTTTTAGATTAGTTTGTGTTTCCCATAATTCTATATAAATGTGATCCTACAGCCCGTACCCTCTTCTGTCTGCCTTTTCATTCAGCATTATTATTTCAAGTTATCCATGATGCTGCATGTATCATTAGTTCATTCCATTTATTACTGTGTTATAGACCCTCTTCTGGACATCTGTAATTCATTTAGGGTTCACTTGTTGATGGACATTTGGGTTGATTCCAGCTTGGGGCTATTACAACTAAGAATGTGATTAACATTTGTGTACAAGTCTTTGTAGGAACACACATTTTGATTTATCTTTTAATCATATTGTTAGGACTGGAATGGCTGGGTTATTTGAATGTTTAACAATGAAAATATCCAAACTGTTTCTAAAAGTGGTTGTACCATTTTCCACTCCCCAGTAGTAATGTTTGAGTGTTTTAATTTGTTACACATTCTTTTCATTGTACATTGTCTTCCTAATGACATATATTCTGAAAGGTATGTGCTGGTAACTTACTGTGATTCAATTTGCATTTCACTGATGAATAACTTTTCTTGGGGTTACTTTTTATTAGCATATCTACTTTCGTAAAGTAAGTTTTCAAATATTTTGTATATTTTTTATTGGTTTGTGTTTTTACTGCACTTGGAAAGTTTTTCAATACAGGTATTCTGCAGTACAAATACTTCTTCACATGAGCTTTCTCATTCTGGACTTCCTTTTTGTTAAGTGGTTTCCAAAGAGCAGATACTGTTAATGTTGCTGTAATACTTTTATTTTTTTTTTTAACAAATAATGCTTTTTCTGTTTTATCCAGGAAATATTTACCAATCCATAGCCTGAAAAAATTAAACCTATGTATTGTTCAAGAAATAGTATAATGTTCCCAGCTTCTATATGAAGACTATGATTAATTTTGAGTTTATTTTATATGGTCGGAGATAGTGTCAGAGAACTTTTGTTCCTATAAATATAAATTCCAGAACATTTTTTGAAAATACTCGTTCATTAAATTGCTTTTGTAACTTTTTGGAAACCAGTTGATTCTAGATGTGTCCTTTCATTTCTGGACTCCATTTTCTGTTTATCCCTCTTGATGCCAATACCACACTGTGTAATTGCTTTAAAATAATTATTATAGTCAGGTAGTGGAAATCCATCGACTTTGTTCTTGATTGTCGGGTTTGGCAAGCAAACCCCTAGATAGCGAATGAAAAGATTACTCCAGACACCTTAGTAGGAGAAAGGAGAGGCCTGGGGACCAGACACTCTAGTGGCGAAAGGCCCTGAGCCAAGCTTTGTCTCCACTTTTATTAGGGTCTTAGGGACACATCAGGTGCAAGCGCGAAGCAAGGTGGAGGGTATAACCTTAATGGTCGGATGATATACGGAGCAGCATGTGATCAGGACAAGGGGGCAAGGAGTCCGTGAAGTACGTGACTACCACAGGTGCCTGTTTTTCTTCAGAATTTAAACATTTACTCCCTGGATGAGAGCCTTGAGCTGCAGTAAGAATCTGGCCATTTTCAGCCAAGAAACTTTAAAGGAGGCCCAGTGTTCTAGGCCCTCTCCTTTGCTTTTCAATTAGTCTCATCCAGAGAGGCACATCGGCACTGTGAATTCCCACACTTGATCGATATTTTTAAACTGTGTGGATCATTCACATTTTTACATAAAACTTAGAATCAGCTTATCAGTTTCTACGAAAAAGTCTGCTTGGATTTTGACTGGCCTTGCATTGACTCTAAAATAGCTGGAGGGAAAATTGACATGTTAATACTGTTGAATCCTCTGACCTAAGAACAAGATATAACTCTGAATTTCTTGTGTTCTTGCCCAAGCTCAACAATATTCTGTAGCTGACAAAGAACAGGTCTTCCCCATCTTTTGCTAACTTTATCTTAAGCTTAAGAGGGGAGCTTATCGAATAACACTTCGTATTAGAAGAATTTAAAGTCTTGCCACGTATGTACATGCATACAAGTGACCAATAAAACCTTCAGGATGTTCCCCTAAATCTGACCGAATCTTAGCTCTTAATATGTGTAAAGCCTTGTTTTGGCCCTGATGAAGTTGGGGAAGACAAACACTTTAAAATCCTTTCTAGCATCTTTCATGGACTTTGAATTTTTTTTTTTTAAAGAAACCGTATTTAGTTGCCCATTTCCAAACTATTAAATTTTTTAAAAATAAACCTTTCCTAGTTCCATAGCCTTTTTTGAGTTCTTTCTCCATAATGTGGAATAAAAATAGTGTGATTTTTTGTGAGAAGATGCTAGCTTTCATTAAAACCTCATAATTTTAAGGGTTTTTTCCTCAATATCTTTAGCAAATAACTTTGTAAGTGCTAATACTTGATTACTTTAAGGAGTCTTATGACTTTACATGTTTCGGAGGCTAAAACATTTTATATAATCATATTTACCACTTACAATGAACATGCCGTGTTTTATCGTTTTTTGATAGTTTGCTGCCTATCCTTTGAAACTCACTTGGCTTTTTTACTAGTGTTTGCTTGATTTCGTATAATTGAACTTTGCAAAAGTTTACTTTGCTTTAATGAAAGTAAAAACAAAGGAAAGTTAGAAAAATAAACCCATGTAACAAATAACTAGTACTTGTTTGTGTATGCTACTTATTTAATAAAGGCCTACATGCAGCTTTGTGTAATGGAAAAGTCACCGACTTTAGCGCAAAGTAAAGTGAATTTCCTTTCCATTCCTCCCACTCACTCAGTCGTCTTTGAAAAGTCATGCAGCCACTACAAGGATCAGATTACACATCCATCATTTGGAGGCAGTAGTACCTACCTCATGGGATTGATGTAAAAGTTAACTGGGAAAATAAGCAGTAGTTAGAACTCCTGGTAGGTCAAGATTTACCACATACACGCTCCTCTAGTTCATTCAAAAATTTTTCTAAAGATTTTAGGGGGGGGCGAGACTGCAAGTGCCTATGGGTAAGCTGGGGGAGGGGCAGAGAGAGAATCTGAAGCGGACTCCACCCCGAGCACCAAGTCTGAGGCAGGGTTTGATCTTATGACCCCGAGATGGTGACCTGAGCCGAAATCAAGAGTTGGACACTCAACTGACTGAGGCACCCAGGCGCCCCCTCCCCCCTTAAGCAGAATTCTGAATGCTATGATAAATACAGAAGGAAAATTGATTCCCTTCTCTCTCTAATGATATGCAATATTGACCATGTAAAATATGTATTAATCATATAAGAATATGTAATGGTTAAATATTGAGGTAGAGAATATAGACGTTTTGAAGGTTTTCCAGGAAAGGTAGACAGGGAGTGAAGAAGCCATGATGGCTTTAGATGTATTTAGGAAAGACTCAAGTAAAGATGGCACCATCGTAAGAAATGGTAGTGCCTTTTCCATTTACTTGTGTTATCATTTAAAAAGTGAAAAGATGTTCAGCATCACTAATCATGAGGGAAATGCAAATGAAAAGGACAATGAGGTGTAATTTGGTGCAACCACTATGGAAAAGGATAGGAAGTTCCTCAATAAATGTAAAAAAATTACGTGATCCCTCAGTTTCCACTTACAGGTATAAGGAAATAGGCTTTCAGAACGATAGATGGACTTCCATGCTTCTTGCAGCATTATTTACAATAGTCAAAGTAGGAGAACTGTCAAAATGCCCATCCGTGGATAAATGAATTAAAAGATGTGGTCTATGTATACATTAGAATATTGTTCAGCCATAAGAAGGGAGGATATCCTGCCATTTACGAGAACATACATGAGCCTTGAGGGATTTATGCTAAGTGAGATAAGTCAGACCCAGAAAGGCAAGTACTGGATGACCTCACTTACATTGGGAATCTAAAAAGGATAAACTTGTAAAAACACAACAAAAACCCCAGCAAAGTAGCGACTACCAGGCGGGGTAATAAAATTGATGTTTAATGGTACAAACTTGTAACAAGTAGTAAATAAGCCATAGTGATCTGCATGTTATAATGAATATAGATGACAATATTGTATTATAATTATTGTATTATAATTATACAGGGTGGTAGAAGTGCTAAATATTGCTATAACCACAATCGTTACAGTAAATAATCAAAACAACATGTGCTACACCTTAAACTTACATGTTATATGTCAAATATGTTCAACAAAATGAAAAAGAAACACATTTATGAATCACTGATTGTCTATTTTAAAATTGGCAAGCAAATCTAAAATGTGAAGAATGAGGAACAGAGATAACTGGATAGAATAAGTAGAGAATATTTGTAGACCCACTTAAAGCCCTCAGTCAGCTTAGTAAGATCTGGGGATTCTACACAACAAATCTATTCTTCATCCGTAGTAGTAAAGTATTGAGGCCTTGTTATTAAAAATAATGAAATTTATTAAAAAGAAGAATTTAAAAATTCTGTAATGATCTCTTTGTTAATAATGTGAAAGATTGACAGAAATAGGAAGATAAGGGGAAAAATCACATAAATACCATTCTAAGTGCAAAGAGATTGGTTTCCATTGCCAGTAGGATCCAAAAGTGTCTGAAGAAAAACAGAAAAACTATCGTTTTCTCCCCAAAAGACCCCTTGCCCCCACAAATATTTTTAGAAAACCACGAAATAATTGTTAACGTCATTAATGTCCATAAAGTATAACAAATAGAGAAGACATTTGCCCAAACAGAAAAGTGATAGAAAGCATAAGAATTTTCTGACCACATCTGGCAAAGGATCATAATATGGTTTGTTTCCGAATGAAGTATATGGTAGTGTAATTCAGATTGTCTCCTTGATCCAGATGTTAGTTGAATATCCTCAGTTTGATGAGCAACAACGACAAAAAGGCCATTATTTTGCTGAGCATTCTTTCAGATTTCTGTTAGCTATTTGGGTGTCTTTTTTTTTTTTTTTTTTTTGGCAAAACGTGTATTTAGTTCATCTGGCCATTTTTTAATCAGATGATTCATTTTTTGTTACTGAATTTTATGAATTCTCTGTATTGCGGATATTAATCTGTCTGGTATATGCTGTTTGAAAACTTTCTCCCATTTTATAGGTTGCCTATTTGTTTTGTCTCTTTAGCTGTGCAGACATTTTTAAGTTTGATGTAATCCCGTTTGTTCATACCTGCTCTTATTGTGTTTTTGGTTTCATATCCAGAAACTCATTGCCAAGACTAATGTTAAGGAACTTCTCTAAGCTTTCTTCCAGCAGTTTTGTGGTATTGGGTTTCATGTTTAAGTTCTTGATCCATTTTAAGTTAATTTTTGTGAGGTATTGATCCAGTTTTCCCCAACACTACTTGTTGAAGAGACTGTCTTTGCCTATACAGTGTTCTGTGTTCCTTTGTCAAATACTAGTTGACCGTATATGCAGGGGCTTAATTCTGGGCTCTCTGTTCTGTTCGTTTGGTCTCTGTGATTATTTTTATGCCGGTGCCATGTGATTTTTATTACTAAAGATTTGTAGTATAGTTAGAAATCGATAAGTGTCCTACCACCAGATGTGTTCTTTTTCTTCAGGCTTGCTCTGGCTATTTGGGGTCTTTTTTGATTCCATACTAATTTGAAGATTCTTTTTTCTACTTTTTTAAAGAATGTCATTGTTGTTTTGATGGGGATTGCCTATAATCTACATGTGGCTTTGAGTAGTGGACATTTTAACGTCATTAATTTTTCCCATCCATGAATATGGAGTGTCTTTCCATTTGTGTCTTTTTCAAATTTTTTCAGCAAAGTCTTTTAGTTGTCACCTTGTTCGTTAAAGTTACACCCAAGTATTTTATTGATACTATTGTGAATGGGATAGTTTTCTTTGTTTCTTTTTCAGATATTTGATTATTAGTGTAGAGAAGTGCAACTGGTTTCTGTATGTTGATTTTATATCCTGACTTAACTAAAATTGTTAGTGTCAACAGTTTTCTGGTTAAGTATTTGGGATTTACTATATGCCAAATCATACCATCTGCAAATATAGACAATTCTACTTTTTCCTCTCATTTGTATGATTTTTATTTCTTTGTTTTGCCTAATTGCTTTAGCTAGGACTTCCAGTACTATAGTGAATAAGAATATGGAGTGGGCATTTTTGTCTTGTTCTTGAACTTAGAGAAAAAGCTTTCCCTTTTTCTCTGTTAAGTATAATGTTAGCTGTTCGTTTGTCTTAGCAGGTCTTTATTATATTGAAATGTGTTCTTTTTATGCCTAATTTGTTGAGAGTATTTTTTTTAAAGATTTTATTAATTTATTTGAGAGAGAGTGAGTGAGCAAGAGAAAGCACAAGCCAGGGAAGGGGCCGAGAGAAAGGAAGAGGGAGGAGGAGGGAGGAGCAGACTCCCTGCTGAGCAGGCAGCCATTGTGGGAGTGATTCCAGGATCCTGGGATCATGACCTGAGCTGAAGGCAGACGCTTAACCTCCTGAGCCACCCAGGTGCCCTTTGTTGATGGTTTTTATCATAAAATGATACTGAATCTTATTAAAAGCTTTTTCTGCAGCTACTGAGATGATCATGTGAGTTTTACCTTGTGTTCTATTAATGTGATGTATTACACTTATTGATTGATGTATGTCGAACTAGCCTTGCAACCCAGGGATAAATCCCATTTGGTCATGATGAGTAATCCTTTAGTTATGTTCTTGAATTTGGTTTGCAAGTATTTTGTTGAGAATTTTTACATCTGTATTTATCAGGGATATGGGTACAGTTTTCTTTTTAGTGTTCTTATTTGGCCTTGGTATCAGGGTAATGCTTGCCTCAAAAGAAGGATCTGGGAAATACCTCTATTTAATTTTTTTAAAGAAATTTTTGTTGTTTTTGTTTTGTTTTGCTTGTTTTAAGATTTACTTATTTTAGTGAGAGACACAGTGTATGTGAGTGGTGGGGGTGAGGGCAGAAGGAGAGGGAAGGAGAGAATCCCAAGCAGATTCTGCTTGGAGCCCGACTCAGGGCTTGATCTCACAACTCTGAGATCATGAGCTGAGCTAAAGTCAAGAGTTGGATGTTTAACCAAATGGACCACCTCTGTGCCCTTCCCCCTACCTTTTTTAAGATTTCATTTATTTGTTTTAGAGCAAGAGCGCACGAGCAGGGGGAGGGGCAGAGAGGTAGGGACAAGAAGAGCGTCCTCAGGCAGACTCCCTCTGAGCACGGAATCTGACAAGGGGCTCAATGTCAAGACCCTGAGATCATGACCTGAACTGAAACCAAGAGTCAGATGCTTCACTGACTGAGCCACCCAGGTGCTCCATTTTGAAACAGTTTAAGAAGAATTGGAATGAATTCTTCTTTGAATATTTGTTAGATTTCACCAGTAAAGCTGTCTAGTTCTGGGTTTTCCTATGTTGTGAGATTTTTTTTTTATTATTGATTCAATCTCTTTATTTACTATTTGTCTACTCAGATTTTTAATTTCTTTCTGATTCAATCTTGGTAGGTTGTATGTCTCTAGAAATTCATCTATTCTGGGTTATCTGATTACCATTTAATTGTTTATAGTACTTTCTTATCCTGTGTATTTCTGTGGTATCAGTTAGAAAGCTTACTTTTTAATAACTTATTTTGGTCATTTTTTTCCTATCTAATGTAGCTAATTTTCTTCACCTCTTTGAAAACACAGCTTATGGTTTTATTTAGTCTGTTGCTTTTCTAGACTTATTTATTTTTGCTCTGATCTTTATTATTTTCTTCTTTTTGCTAAGTTTGGGTTAATTTATCCTTATTTTTCTAGGTCCTTGAGATGTTCCTTAAGTTTTTACTTGAGACCTTTTAGATTTCCTAGTACATGTGCTTATTGCTGTAAACTTTCTTCTCAGAGCTGCTATTGCTCCAGCCCCTAAGTTTTCGTATGTATGTTTTTGTTTTCATTTGTTTTATGATATTTTTAAGTTTTCCCTTTTGATTTTTTTTTTTTTGACCAATTGGTTGTTCAGGAGTGTCTTGTTTAGTTTCCACATATTTGTAGATATCCTAGCTTTTTTCTTGTTGGTTTCTAGCTTTATACTATTTGGTCAGGAAAGATAGTTGTATGATTTCGGGTTTTTTTAATTTGCTAAATTATTTTGTGTCACATCATATGATCTTTCTTGGAGAATATTCAATGAGGATTTGAGAAGAATGTGGACTCTACTGTTACTGGGTGAAATGTTCTAGATTAAGTCCATTTGGTTTAGAGTATGGTTTAATGCCAATATTAAAATTGACTTCTGTCTCACTGGTCTATCATTGTTGACAGTGGGGTATTTAAGTCATCTATTATTGTTGTCTGGTTCTCCCTTCAAATCTATTATTTTGTTGTTGTTGTTTCCTGAATCTACTCTAGATGTTTATAATTTTTGCCTATGCTTACTATGAGGCTTACATAAAACCTCTTATAGATAAAATAGTCCATTTTATGTTGATGCAACTTATCTTTGTTTGCCTATAAATGCTCCACAATTTTACTCCACCCCTTTTAGAGTTGTGTTGTCCCAACTGACCAGTTTTTATGCTGTGAATTCCATTAACAAATTATAGTAGTGATAGTGGGGTTTTTTGTTATAGTTGTTTTTAATGCTCTTTTCTTTAACCTTTATACTGTAGTTAATTGGTTAACACACCATTATAATACAGTTATGGTTTTCTAATTCTGTTTTTCACCTTTACCATGGTGTTGTATACTTCCATGTGTTTTTTCATGTCATTGATTACCTTTTTTTTTTTTTAATTTCTGCTTGAAGAACTCTTTCATGCATTTCTTGCAAGGCAAGTCTAGTGATGGTGAACTCCCTCAATTTTTGTTTGGAAGAGCCTTTATTTCTCTTTCCTACCTGAAGGTCACCTTTCCGAGATAGATTATTTGTGGTTGGCAATTTTTATCTTCAGATATTTTGGATATGCCCTTCCACTCT
This sequence comes from Ursus maritimus, assembly GCF_017311325.1. Classification (NCBI taxonomy): domain Eukaryota; kingdom Metazoa; phylum Chordata; class Mammalia; order Carnivora; family Ursidae; genus Ursus; species Ursus maritimus. Next base: position 69,349,401 of record NW_024426663.1, read on the forward strand.
TTCCTGGCCTGTAGAATTTCTGCTGGGAAATCTACATATGGGCTACTGGGGGTTCCTTTGTATGGTATTTTTTGCCCTCCTCTCCGTATTAAGAATTTGTTATCGGTTTCATTATAATGTGTCTTAGAGAAAGTTTTTTTTCTGTTTTAGTTTTGCTTTGAGGTGATAGGGTATTCTATTAGCCTGTGGACTTGTATGTCCAACTGCCTCCCCAGATTTGAGAAGTTCTGCTATTATTTAAGTAAACCCACTGCTCCCTTCTCCCTTTCCTCTCCTTCTGTTACACCAGTTATTCTTCTATTTGCTTCTGATAAAATCTGATAGCTCTTGTAGGGTTTTTTCACTTTTTAAAAAGTGCAGTTCTCTGTTCTCTTTTAACTGAATTTTCCTATTTTTCTAGCCTCCAAGTCCCTTATTCTTTTCCCATTTGGTCTGCCCTGTTATTTATGTTCTCTGTTACGTTCTTCATTTCATTCATTGAATTCTTAAGCTCTAGAATTTCTTTTGGTTCTATTTATAATTTCAATTTCTTTGACAAAGAACTCCTTGTGTTCATTAATTTTATTCCTAACTTCATGGAATTGTTTTTCTGAGTTTTCTTAGAGTTTGTTTAATTTCTTCCTAAGAGCTATTTTGAACTCTTTATCAGTTAGATTGAAGTATTCAGCGCCTTTGACTTTAGTTGCTGGAAAATTAACATTTTCTTTTGTGACACCATGTTTACTTGATTATTTTATAATGCTTGATGACATATGCTTTGTTTTTTTTTTTTTTCCACTTTTGAAACAGCAGTCACCTTCCTTTGTTAAGAATTTATATTTACTTTGTTTCTTAAAATTCAACGGGTTGGTTATTAGAAATCTTGCTTTTGTATTCCAGAAGATGGTGCTATAGCTCAAATTTGTGTTTCCTCCTGCTTGAGCTAGTTCTCCTGGCAGCAGATAGGGGAGGTGTGGGCTTAGTGCCTGGGGTTTTGGGGGGTGACCACAGCCCTGTAGGGGGATCTCCCACTGGGCACTCTCAGAGGTCCACGATGGATCTCCTGCTAAAATCACTTACCAATGAGAGAAAAACTTGTTCCCTTAGTGCCCTTTGATGTTCTTGTCTGCCTTTTTCCTTTCTTCTCTTTCTCCCAAGTTACAGTTGTCCCTCCTCAGAAATCCAGGTACTACTGGAGAAAAATGGGTCCCTGCAACTACAACTTGAACAACTGGCACAGCTGGGTGGTCACTCACCCCTTTTGCTTTTTGCCTCCTTTGCCAGAGTGATCACCTCAGCTGCCACTGAAAGCTCAATACCTTTCAGTGTCACTCTGAGGAGTGGGAATGACTTGGTAAGTTCCTTCATCTCCCCTGTCTGAAAACATCTCTCTATTGTGCTCTGATGGTCTGCTGGACTTCCATATACAAATTCTATATACCCCTTTGGTATCTGCCCAGTCTTGTATGCTCTCAGCATCCTTTTTCCAAATTGCAGTGAGCTGAGGGTAGGCAAGCTCACTAACTCCCTTGGCTCCAAGCTTTCACCAACGTCCTGTTTGCCCACTTTTGGAACCCTTGGATGTCTTCGTGTAATGTACAGAGGCAATTAGTTCTGCTTATGAATATCCAATTAGTTGTAAATCAAAGGGAGAGAAAAAGGAATGCCTCATGTCTCACAATAAAACTGACATCACTCCCCTACTCATTCCTGGTAGTGATACTGTGTGTGTGTGTGTGTGTGTGTGTGTGTGTGTGTGTGTGTTCATCAGTTAAAGTTTAATGACTTATTGACTTTTTTAAAGTTGTTTTTTGCTGTATTATTATTATTTCTGTTCCCAATTTCATTGAATCTGCTTATCATTATTACTCCTTTCTGCTTATTTGAGCTTTATTTATTTCTATTTCTATCTCCTTCTGGTAGAAGTTTGGAACATTGATTTGAGAACTTAATTCTTTTTAATATAAGCAATGATGTAAACGTTCCTCTACGGTTTTAGCTGTATCTTATAAATTTTGAGTATTGTTTTTATTTCATTCTGTTTAAAATATTTTCTAATATCTTTTGTGATTCCTTCTTTGACCCATGAGTTATTTATGATGCATTGTTTAATTGATATGTGATAACTGAAAAATTCTGAAATATTCTGGTATTTATTTAGAATTTTTTTTGTTGTTGTCAGAGGATACATTCTTCTATCTTTATGAATTTATTAAAAATTAATGGTTTGTCATGATGAATATTCCTTGTGTACTTGAAAGTGTATTTTGGTCTTGTTGGATGCAGTGTTCTTTAAATGTCAACTAGATCAAGAGACCAGTTTTGAAGACTCTAAGGTGATAGTAGCTTTACTTATTTTTTCCTTTGTTTTTTATGTTTTGCCTTTTAATAGGATCTGACCATCTCTTCCTTTAATAGAAAAATTTAGGCTATTTATTCCGAACATAATTTTTTGTGTGGTTGACTTCCAACTTAAGATCTTGGTTTTTATTTTCTATTATGTCTCATCTGTCTTTGTTTTTTCAAACTGTTTTCATGCCTTTTTTGGGATAAACTGAGTATTTCTATGATGCAAGTATGACTCTGCTATTGATTGATTAACTAAACTTGGTATTAAGTTCTTAAAATTGCTTTAAAGTTTACAGTATGCATCTTTAGTTATCAGAGTTTATGTTCCAATAGTATTATACTGGTTGGTATATAGTATAAGAATGTTAAAACACTTATGTTTTCTCTTGCCATTCTTTAGTTTTTTGTGTTTTTTGGTTTTTTTTTTTTTTTTTTTGTCATACAATTTACTATATCACATGTTGTAAGTTCCACAGTGCAGTGGTACTATTTATGTTTTGGAAATTCAGTTAGCTTTCAGAAAGTAAATAAGAAAAAAATCTACATTTGTGTACTCACATTTCACCATTGCCATTTTACTCCTTCCGTGTATGAAGACAAATTTCCACTTGGTGTCCTGTCATTTGTTTCATGGAAAACTTTTTCATATTTGTTACATCACAGGTTTGCTGAAAGGAATCATTGAAGCATTTTTTTTGTGCATGCTAAAAATTTTTATTTTTATCTTTGTTTTTATTTGCTTTTATACTTTAATATCTGGTCCAAAATAAGCTTTATTTTTAATAACAGTTTTATAGAAGAAGGAAGGCCTACAGAGCACTTTCATACACCATCCATCCCATTTCCTGCTGTGATTTACACCTTACATTAATTGTTCATTAGCTACAAGTAAGGAACCAGTATTATTAATAGTAATAAAAGTCCATATTTAATTCCCTTTTTTCCAGTTATTATCTAATGTCCTTTTTCTATTTTAAGATCTCATCCAGGACCACATTACATAGCGCTGTTAGGTCTCTTTAGACTCCTTTTGGCTGTGAGAGTTTCTCAGACCCTATTTGTTTTTCATGTTATTGGCAGTTTTAAAGAGTAGTGGTCAGGTATTTTGTAGGATTTCTCTTCATTGGAATTTGTCTGCTTTTCTCATGATTAGACGGGCATTGTGAATTTTGGGGAGAAAGACCACAGACCTAAAATGCCACTTTCATCATATCAGTGCTACATACTGTCAACATGGTGTATAAAAGTTGACACTGACCCTAAGCACTGTATTGATGTGGTCTTTGCCATTTTCCACTGTAAATTACCCCCCTTCCCAAACTGTATCCTTTTGAAGTAAATACGGTTAAGTAATGAGGAGTTAAATTTTTATCAGTATAGACTCATGGGTATTTATTTTATACTTCAGATTATAACCGGTGCTATTCTTTTTTTTCGTTCTCAAAGTGTTCCAGCACGGACCACTGGGGGACCTTTTAGTTGGTTCCTGTGCTTCTTGGATGTAGCTGTGTGTGTGTGTGTGTGTGTGTGTGTGTACATGTGTGAAGCACTTCTGTAATCCTGGCACTACAGAATATTTCCAGCTCATCTGTTGTATTTCTTGCCCAAATCCTAGTATCAGACATTTCACCAAAGAGTCTAGGTCCTTTTTACTGTAGAATCTTTTTAGAAAACAAGATTTAAGAACTGGGTGAGCCCATGGCTCCTGCATGTCTTTCCTTTTAAGTTCTCTCATCTGACAGAGCAAGGGAGTGTGTACTCACCCATGTATAAATACATTTCTATAAATATTTCTTGATGTAATCCTTTGTACCTATATTAAAGTAAATGTGAGTTTATACCAATGTCTCGGACTGTAATCCATCACCACCTAGATCACTCTAGTTTCCTTCTTTGGCTTATTTGTAAATTCACACTCCAACAATGAGACACCTGGCTTCCACCATCTGCTGTTCATTTCCTTAATTGTTCATTTCCAGTATCCATATATAGCAGTTCCAGAATTATTAAGTTCTAGCCCCGTGTGACAGGAATTTATCAACTCGAGTACATTGCTTATCTGGTTTCTTTCGGTGACATTTAAGGACTTCACTTATTCCAAAGTTATTAGCACATCTCCCGTCACCTTCTTCTGTGAACTTGTTTCTTATGTTTCCACAGTCTGCATTCCCTTCTGGGGTCCAATGAATTCTGAATGCTTTTTTTTGGAATTTGTTTACGTTGAGGCTTACTCTGTGCTATCTTGAGAGATTTGTGTCGTGTATCTGCTGCTAACGTCTCATACAGAACAGTTTGACCCTGAAAGTTTGCCTGTGCTTCATGTATTCAACCCTGCCTCACTTCCGGACTCCCAGCGGCCACTGATCTTTTTCCACATTGCCATGTAATTTGAATGCTACAGTACGTAGCCTTTTCAAACTGGTTTCTTTCATTTAGGTGAACTTTAAATGTATATCACTATCTTTTTTTTATGATTTCACAGCTCATTTCTTTTATCACTGAATAATATTCTATCTTATGGATGCACTGCGGTTATCTATCAACCTGTTGAAGGACATCTTTTCTGCTTCCAGTGTTTGGCAATTATTAACAAAGATGCTGTAAATATTTACATGCAGGGTTTGGTATAGATAAAATTTTTCAAATCAGCTAGGTAAATACCTAAAGCATTATTGTTAGGTCATAGGATAAAACTATATTAAACTTTTTAAGAGGCCACCAAACTCTCTTTCAGAATTCCTTTTTTTTTTTTTTAAGATTTTATTTATTTATTCGACAGAGATAGAGACAGCCAGCGAGAGAGGGAACACAAGCAGGGGGAGTGGGAGAGGAAGAAGCAGGCTCCTAGCGGAGGAGCCTGATGTGGGGCTCCATCCCATAATACCGGGATCACACCCTGAGCCGAAGGCAGACGCTTAACCGCTGTGCCACCCAGGCGCCCCTCTCTTTCAGAATTCTTGTACCATTTTGCATAGCCACTAAAAATGAACACAAATGCCTCTTGCTCTGCATACTCACCAGAATCTAGTGTTGCCCATTTATTGGATCTGAGCCAGTCTAACAAATGAGGTATCTCATTGTTTTAATTTGCAATTCCCAAATGCCAAATGATGCTGAGCATCTTTTCATATGCTTATTTACCATCTGTACATTGTCTTGGGTGATGTATCTATTCAGAAGTTTTGCCCATTTTTTAATTGGGTGGTTTTTTTCCTCACTGCTCAGTTTTAAGAATTCTTTGTATACTTTGGGTTTAAGTCCTTTATCAGAAATATGTTGTGCAAATATTTTGTCTCATTCTGTGCCTTGTCTTTCGTCAGTGTTTTTTTTTTTTTTTTCAAATTTGATCTTACGTTTCTAAAGAGCCAGTATGACTATCATACGGCACCAGTTTCTCCCTCTATCTCTTACCCCAACTCTAGGCACACACGACTTTTGATGGGTACTGAGTACAAAGTTCATGGTTGGGTCAGAGGTTGTCAGTTCTCTCATAAAATGTCAGTCTTAGTCATGACCTGTGTTGTTGAAGCTTAGTGGTCATGTTTTCGGCATTTTTGTCTCTCTCCTATTGATGGGGTCCTTATACCAGTTGGAGGTACTGAGTAGAGCATGTTCTCATTACCTGCTCCTTTGACAGCAGTCTTTGGCCTGTATCCGCTCACGATCATGAGAACAAGTGGATTTCCTGCCACTCCCTCAATGGAAGACAGCTTTTACTTCTACTCAACCACAGGGGCAACCTGTGGCTAGAGGAGGAATTTTCTTTCAGGAGCATGTCATCACCTCCTGCATATCTGTGCCGCCTTCAATTTCCTGCCACGTCTATTTTCTTTTCTGGTAGGACTAGTTGAGACCTTTGCAAAATAGCTAGGGAGTAGTGAAAATCTAACATCACTTTTTACTTGGTATCTCAGAGAATCTAAACTGTCTTAAACTGATTGGCACATAACCCCTAAAAGTTCATTAAAACCCCAGTTTACTTTGTACATGTTTTTATTTTTGGTATCTTCTTCCTCTGTCCATGGGTGAAATAGTTCATGTATCTGGTCCTTCCCCAGAGGAGGTCCTTACTACTTGGAACGGGTGGTCGGAGGACCTCAATTTTCTGATAGAAACCAAAACAGTTTTAAGTTTTAGATTATTGACTTTTCCTCATTGTTAACGTGAGAGTAAAGCTCTTACGTGAATTTCTCTTTGCCTTTATTTCTGTTTCTTCCAGTTGCGTTATGATATAATTGATATGCAACACTGTATAAGTTTAAGGTACGCAGCATAATAATTTGACGTCTATATCATGAAATGATTACCACAGTAAGATGAATTAACATTGATCATCTCATATAGATACAAAATAAAAGAAAAAAATAGATTTTGTTCCTTGTAATGAGAAATCTATTTTTTATTTTGTAACTATATGAGATGATCAATGTTAATCCCACAGCAGAGTTCCCTATAGTTACCATGTTGCACATTATACTTCTAGTACTGATTTTTCTTATGACTGGACATTTGTACCTTTTGACCACTTTTAACCAGTTCCCTACCCCTCACCCCCATCTCCGGTTTTGTGTTTTTATTTCTCTTTTTTACATTCCACATATAAGTGAGATCATACATTACCTGTCTTTCTCTGACTTACTTCACTTAGCATAATGCCAGCAGGGACTTTCCAGGTTGTCACAAATGGCAGGATTGCCTCATTTTTTGTGGCTGAATAATATTCCATTGTGTATACATGTCACAATGTTTCTTAACCATCCATCAGTGGATACTTAGATTGTTTCCATGTCCTGAGTTCTATAAATAATGCCGTTATGAGCATTATGGTGCATATATCTCTTTGACATAGTGTTTTCATTACCTTTGGATATATTCCCAGAAATGGGATGGCTGGATCTCTGTTCTGGATTTCTACAACCTGCAAGAAAGTAGAACTCTTCAGGTTGTTTGTCAACAATTGTATTTCTTAAAATTTAGATTAGTGAGATGTCAGTGGTTTGGCAGTTACTGAAACTGGGACTTTTGACAGTTGATAGATTATTTGTTTACTTTGGACAAGAAGTATTAAAGTAGTATTACTATAAATGGTGTAATGAAAGTGAGTATAGTCTTAAACTACTGAAAAATATGTATTCACACACATGTCAAGAGCCAAGACTTGATGTGTCAGAGTTTTTCTTATTTACTAAGCAAATGTTAAATAAGGGTACATCTGCCCTGTGGAATAAAATATAAATATGGAAAGAACAAGGGCGATAGATAGTGATTTACATGAATTTCCTCATGTTGATTAGATTGAAAAAGGCAAATTACAGAGTATGTACACACTTTTGAAATGCAACAAATAACTGTGTATGAACACCTACTGTGCAAGCAAAGAAAAAAACTTGGTGTAATTGGATTGTAACAGGGAGATTTTAATTGTATTTTAGATAAATTTATAATTGTTGTTGCAAGAAACATATCTTAATTTTGTAATTCAAAGCCAAATGCCTCCACATGTACTTATTTGGTATGTTGACTAATTTTAATTTTAATGTAGAATTTAAGAAAACAGATGCTTGCTTGCTGTGATTCTTATTTTTTCCTGTAGGAGTAATGATGAAATATGGCTTTGCTGAGAAGTCTTGTATCTTAGGGCCATATCTGCCATGTTACCATGTTCTTTCTGTAATTTGTCCCCACAATCCTGCAGCCGTATGTGCAGTATAATATTAGGATTACGTAAGGGGAAGTGCTACCTGAATAGTTTGATGATGGTGAAACTTTTACTCTTTGGTTTATACCCATAACACTAAACATGGACTATTTCTGCAGTAAAAACCGTCAGCAATTGGTAGAATTAAGAGATCCCTTAAAATAACTTTGATAAACTTCCAGTAAATAATAATAAATGAGTGCCCAGTAAATGGTAGCTAAGAAACTGATCCTTCAAAAAGTCCTGAAAGGTTAAATGATAGCTTTCTGAATCTTTGAAGCACACACAGTAAAATATACGTTAAGATCAGAGCAGTGCCCTTCTGACTCTAGTTTTCGTGGTGGCTGAGTCTGTTTCACAAGAACCCATTCATCATCTATAGTTCTCTGTATTTAGGACTGGTCATGATGTCAGAATCATAAGTGACAGTGTGATTTCTCCCACATAGATGACTTACCTGCTAACATTTGTGTGGTGTTGCTGCCTGACTTGGTTACCGCATGGTTATATATTCCACGGGCTCTTTAAGCAAATTGTGAGCAGATGCCATATTTCATGTGTTAGTCTTATGTGTCTGCATTTACCTTTCCATTCTTGTTCTCCTCTCTGTTTTGTTTTTTAAAAGATGTTATTTATTTATTTGAGAGCGAGAGCATGAGTGGGGGGAGGAGTAGAGGGAGAGGGACAAGCAGACTCTGCACAGAGCATGGAGCCCATGACGGGTTTCCATCCCATCACTCTGAGATCATGACCTGAGCCGAAATCAAGAGTTAGATGCTTAGCCTTTGAGCCACCCAGGAACCCCAAAGATTTGTTTTCTACATGAGGTGAATATACGGGCTTGGAGAAATTGGTGATCAAGACAGAGCATAGAGTATAAATAATAGAGTATAAATAAAAATGGAGTGATTGTATACAGCTGATGACCATTTTCATCAGTAGTCATTCTCTACCTTTGTTGAGCTGAGTTCTTTACTTTGCTGGAGTGAACTCTATGTTCTGCTTGGGCAGGCTCCTCTCCAGCCCTAGGGAGTGAAATGGGCTTGGCTTGGGGTGGGCATTTAATGTAGTTTTAGACAATTGTTGTGAAAGCAGGATATCTACCAGAAGGCTCTAGGAGAGGTTTATCAGAGTTTTATAAAAAGACTTTTAAACAGTTTCTATTTTTCAATGTGTATTTGATAGCAGCAGCAGACATGAAATTTTAGCAACAGTCTAGGGCCATGAGGGAAGCAAAGCTGAAGAGAACATGTTGTGGATGATACTGGGAAAATGGAAAATACTTGGGTCTTTAATAAAAGTAGTGAGGCACTGTATTACTGTCTATTACTGGCCTTCTTCATATTTCTGATTAAGGAGGATCATGAATTCCCTTATTGGTTAAACCTTTGGATTTAGCCTGTTATTTGTAGCCGCAGACTTTAAAAACAGTATCATCTTAAAAATCATGATTCCCTAGGTAGTAAGATATTCCAGGGAAGAAAAAGCCAGTACATTTTTGTAAAGAAAACTGACATTAAGGAAAGCCATATGTTTGAAATTCTTGAGAGAGTTTACGTAAGAGAGGTTTAACAATGAACACCAACAGTAGTATCCTAAACAATGAAAACACTTGATGAAATCAATGTTTTAGAATGATGATCCAATTAGAAATTTGTGGAATAGATGGCAGTAGAAGCATTTAGATATTTAAAAAGATGTGGTAATACAGACTGAGTCTCTGTGACATGCTGTCAAAGTAATTTCCAAGATATCTAAAGTTTGTTTGTTTTTAAGAAAGCAAAAGTTGTATTTTTGAGGAGCCTTAGGTGAAATTCTCATGCCAGGAAATATACTAAGATATTTATTATCTTTTGGCCCTTCATTTAAAAAAAAATGAGACATACACTCAACGTATAAGTACTCATTGAATCTGTACACTTCGGTTTTGCTTAATGTATTCACAGTCTGTGCAACCATCACTGTCCAATTTTAGACCATTTCCATTATCTTGCTACCTAAAAATCCTATACCTGTTAGTAGTCATTCCTTAGTCCTGTTCTGCTGCCACCCACCCTCCCGCCTCAGCCCCAGGCAACTACTAATGTACTTTCCGTCTCTATAGATTTGCCTCTTCTGGAATTCCACATAAAGGAAATCATAAAATATGTGGCTTTGTGCCTGACTTTTCAGTTTGCATACATGTTTTCAAAATTCTCCCATTTTTTAAAATTGTTTTTTATTTTAATTCTAGTATGCTTAGCGTACAGTTATGTTAGTTCTGTTATGTTAGTATGTAGTTAAATTAGTTTTAGGTATACAATATAGTGATTGAACTCTTCTATGTATTACTCACTGCTCATCATAGTACGTGCACTCCTTAATCCCGATCACCTATTTTACCCATCCTCCCTCCCACCATCCCTTTGGTACTGTCAGTTTGTTCTCTAGAATTTGAAGACTCTATTTCTTGGTTTGTCTGTCTCTTTTTTTTTTCTTTGCATACTGTTTTCTTTCTTAAATTCCACATATGAGTGAAATCATATGGTATTTGTCTTTCTCTGACTGACGTATTTTGCTATTATACTTTCTAGTTCCATCTATGTCATTGCAAATGGGGAGATTTCACTTTGTTATGGCTGAATAATATATATACACACACACACACCTCTTATTTATTTATTCATCTGTTATTGGACACCCGGGCTGCTTTTGTAAAAAATGCTATAATAAACATCAGGGTGCATGTATCCTTTTGAATGAATGGATTTGTCTTTTTTGGGTAAATAGTACTGTAATTATTGGATCATAACTTAGTTCTATTTTTAACACTTTGAGGAATCTCTACGCTGTTTTCCACAGTGGTCGTACCATTTTGCTTTCCCACCAACAGTGCAAGAGGGTTCCTCTTTCTCCTTATCCTTGTGAACACCTGTTGTTTCTTGTGTTGTTGATTTTAACCATTCTGACAGGTCTGAGATACTTCATTATAATTCTGATTTGCATTTCCCTAATGATGAGTGCTGTTGAGTATCTTTTCGTTTTTCTGTTGGCTATCTGTATGTCTTCTATGGAAAAATGTCTGCTCATGTCCTTCACCGATTTTTTAATTAGATTACTTTTTTTTTTTTTTTTTTGGTGTTGAGTTGTATAAGCCTTTTATATTTTTTGGATACTAATCCTTTAGCAGATATGTCATTTGCAAATATCTTCTCCCATTCAGTAGGTTGTCTTTAGTTTTGTTGGTTGTTTTGTCACTGTGCAGAGACTTTTTATGTTGATACAGTTTCAAAAGTTTATTTTTTGTTTCCCTTGCTTCAGGAGACATATGTAGAAAGATGTTGCTACAGATGATGTCAGAGACATGAATGCCTGTGCTCTCTTCTAGGGTTTTTATGGTTTCAGGTCTCACATTTAGGTCTTTAGTTTATTTTGAGTTTATTTTTATGTATGGGGTAAAAAAGTGGTCCAGTTTCATTCTTTGGCATGTTGCTGTCATGTTTTCCCCACACCATATGTTGGAGAGATGGTCCTTTTCACATTGGATATTCTTTCCAGCTTTGTCAAAGCTTAATTGACCATATAGTTTAGGGTTTACTTCTGATTTTTCTATTCTGTTCTATTGATGTATGTGTCTGTTTTGTGCCAGTACCACACTTTGTTCATGACTACAGCTTTATAATATAACTTCACATCCAGAGTTATACCTCCAGTTTTCTTGTTCAAGATTGCTTTGGCTATTTGGAGTCTTTTGTAGTTCCATACAAATTTTAAGATTGTTTGTTCTAGTTTTGTGAAAAATGCTCTTAGTATTTTGATAAGAATTATATTAAGTCTATAGATTGCTTTGTGTAGTGTAGGCATTTTTCAACAGTATTTGTTCTTCCAGTCCACAAGCATGGAATGTCTTTCCATTTCCTTGTGTCTTCTTCAATTTCTGATCTGCTTGAAAAATGGTACTTGTCACCACTGCAGGAACTGAGGCCCTACTAAATGCACAGGTTGGGAGACCTGGTATTAGCAGAGTTTATGCAGTTCTTCTGGGGGAGGGGGATCCCTATCACAGGGACTGAAGCAAAAGTGACTGGAAAGTGTGGACCCACTGAAGCACAAGGGAGCAGGGCTTGGTGTAAGCAAATTAAGTAGCAAGTGTTGGCACAGTGCTGGTTCACTGGTGGCCATGTGTTTATGCTGGGGATGAGGGAGGGTAACGGTGCCTGCCAGCTCCTTTGTTCCTGGAGGGTTCTTTTTGTGATCCCTGCCTCTTTGGGACAGGCTCTGAGATGAGCCTCTCACTCCCATCTGCCCCTGGCGTTTTTCAAACTGCTGTTTCTATGCTGTATATGCATAAGCTGTTTGTTGTGTTGTCTCTTAAAGGGCAGGGACTCAGCTTCTTCATACTCTCCAGGCTTTCGCACAGCTGAGCCCACTGATTTTTAAAATTCCAGGCTTTAAGAACTGTTGGTTTGAAGAACTCATGAAATTTGGCCTCCTTTGCCTTGAAGACAAATGTTAGAAGGATTTCTGTTCCCCATGTGGGCTACCCAGTGTGGTAGTTTGTTTCTTGCCCTTCTCCACACCTCTGGCTTCCTCCAGACCACAGGTGGCCGTGGTATGTTTCACTCCCAAACTGAGTCTTTCTCCGTCCTTATTCAGTGTTCTTTACCTCTAGTCACACAGTTTGTTCTGCCAGTCTTTGGGTCATTTTGTGTGTGTTACCTAGTTGTATCCATGGGATGAGGCAAGTTTAGGGTCTTTCTACTCTGCCATCTTCCCAACCTGTCCTCCCATGTAGTTTTTATGGGTGCTTGTCTTTTTATTTCATTGTACGAATATGCTGCAATTTATATCTTCTTTTATCAATTGATGTACGTTTTGGGTGTTCCCACTGTTTGGTTACTATGAATAATGTTGCCGTGAACAATCATGTACAAGTTTTTGTGTGGATATATATTTTTAATTCCACCAAGTATATGCTTTGGAGTAAAATTTCTGAGTCCTATGGTAACTCTGTACTCAGGACTTGAGGAGCTGCCACACTGTTTGCCAAAGTAGCTGCACCCATGTCAATGCAAATGGTGGGTATTCATCCTTTGTGATGGCTGAGTAATAGTCCATTGTATCTGCTAAGTGAAGTAAGTCAAGCAGTAAGTCAACATATGGTTTCACTCATATGTGGAATATAAGGAATAGCATGGAGGACGTTAGGGGAAGGAAGGGAAAACAGAAAGGGGGGAGATCGGAGAGGGGAGACAAACCACAAGAGACTGTGGACTCCAGGAAACAATCTGAGGGTTTCAGAGGGGAGGGAGATAGGGGGATGGGATAACTGGGTGATGGGTATTAAGGAAGGCACGTGTTGTAATGAGCGCTGGGTGTTATACGCAAATAATGAATCATTGAACACTGCATCAAAAACTAAAGATGTACTGTATGGTGACTAACAGACTTAAAAAAAAAAAAAAAAGTAGCTGCACCATTTTACATCCTCACCAGCAATGTATAAAACTTTCAGTTATCCATATCCTCACCAGCACTCGTTACTGTTTTTTTTTTTTAATTTTTAGACATGCTAGTGAGTGTTAAATGATATGTCATTGCCACTAGTGATATTGAGTGTCTTTTCTTTTTTCTGATTGACTATATATATAGAGAGAGAAAAAGAGAGAGTCAATTTTTTTAAAGAAATCTGTTAAAATCCTTTGTCCAGTTTTAATTTGGGTGGGTAGTTTGTGGGTTGCCATTTCACTTTCTTAATTTCTTTTGAAGCAAAAATCATTTTAATACCGATGAACTCCTGTTTATCTTTTTCTTTTGATGCTGTGCTTTTGATATTGTATCTATGAAACTATTGTCTAATGTCATAAGAATTTCCCTCTATTTTTTTTTCTCCTAGGAATTTTGCACTTTTAGGGCTTAACATTTAAGCCTATGATCCACTTTGTTAATTTCTGTGTATGGTGTAAGGAAAGAGTCTAAGTGCATTATTTTGCATGTAGATGTCTAGTTTTGTAGCACTATTTGTTGAAAAGACCCATACTGCTTTGTAATGTCACTTTGTAATTCCCCCCATCAAGGGTAGAGTCTATTTCCCCACCCCTTAAATCTTGTCTTGCCTAGTGACATTATTTTCATTAGAGAATTCCATCAAGTTCCTTACTCTGCTACTGCAGAAGTTGGCTCTGGCCCTTCAAATTCACAATAACTTTTTCTTTTTTTCTTTTTCTTTTTTTTAAATAATTTTTATTATGTTAACTTTTTCAAAGGAAAAAAACCACTGTGAGAATAGATTTGGGAAAATTTTGGTAATTTAAGATTATTAGGCATTAATGTGCAAAAATCTGTTTTTAAAAGTAAATGTTGTAGAGAAGAAAAGGTGATAACTTTTGAAGAGAATCTAGTTAGGTTTGTTTTTCCTCCTGGAATTAAATAAAAAAGGGAAATTAAAAATATTGCTAGTGCATTTTTTGGAAGTAGAAAATGCTTTTTTGTTTGCCTAAACTTTTCTTGTTTTATTATTTGGAGAAAATAGCCTGAATCAATCTGAGTATTAACACATGTCACCATTTCTTTTGCAATGCTATGAATAGACGCTATTAAGTGGTATCCAAAACATTCACAGAGATATGAAACTTTCTTGCCAAGAAGACCATTATATATCATCTGACAGTTGCTGAAAACTACATTGCAAGCTCTAACAGCTGAGACACATGGTTATAGGTTAAAGTACAAAAACTGCACAAGCAAGCAGCCAAAAAAATTCCTCAGATATTATGTCCTGATGATGGATAGATATGATTCCGCACAGTGAACACCACTAGTATCTTCATCACAATGTGACAGATCACGCTAGTATTCGACTTGAGACACATGTATATAATCTTGAGGTAGAAGGAATTAGAATACTGGCTTATAGATTTTCATGTATGGCTGCATTTATGTTAGTGAAGTGACTTATTTACTATTTTTATTCTATCACTGTCTATGCCAAATATGTTATATGTGACCCTTGGTGAGTCCTCTGAATTCTGCTTTATTAGAGCCATTTATTTTTTTCCTATCAGCAAAATGACTATATTTTTAGACAGGTTACATGTACTTAATTTATCAGAGTGAAAAAAGCAATCATCATTAAGTATTTATCATCAGTGACAAAATGTACATTAAGTGTGCGTTATGGAGTAAATGGTCAGTCTGATGCACAGCCAATTATGTGACTTCCATTATTCTTTGAGACATATACTTGGGTTCTTTTATCAAAGAGTGGAATATTTGCCTCTGAATGCCTGGGAAAGGTATTCTTCCAAACTTAGTTTTGTGTCTAAAACCAGAGGAGCATCCTCTAACTAGAGAATTGAGATGTGAGCCTCTGAGTTGCAAAAGTCAAGGTTAAGGACCTATTCCTCCACAAGACTAGCTTCCATGCAGACAGTAGCCCCAAGCTCAGGGGTTTCTGGATTCACCCTTATTTAAGACTAGCTCATCACAAATTTGGGGATTTTCACAACTACCCTCAGGTTTGATAGTTCACTAGAATGGCTCATAGGACTAAAGAAAGTATTATGCTTAAAATTATAGATTTATAATAACAAAATGATACAAATTAAAATTGACCAAATGGGGAGAGGCATAGACAAAGATTTCCAAATGTGAATCGTCTGTCATCCTCAGAGATGTGTTATTCTCCCAGCATCAAAGTGTGACAAATATCAGAGAGTGTGGCCGACAAAAAAGTCACCTGAGCTTTATGTCCAGTTTTTATTGGGATTTCATTATGAAGAAGGGAAAAGGTAAATCATTGGCCATGTGGTTGAACCCCATCTCTAGCTCCATTCCCCACCATGGAGGTTGGGCTGATGTCACATGGCTCAGAGTCACAGCTCTGTAATCACATGGTTGCTCTCTCTGATAGGACCAGCTCCCAATTTGAGTCATCTTAATATAAACTTTGCAGTGAACTGCCAGTAGCATAAACTATCAGGTGTGGTCCAACGGGGTCACTTTGGATAACACAAACACTCCTAACCCTAGGAAAATGCCAAGTGTTTTGAAGTTATCTCCCAAGAAACCCAGGAACAAAAGTCAAGCAAATTTTTTTTAAGATTTTATTTATTTATTTATATATTTGACAGAGAGAGAGAGAGCGAGCACAAGCAGAGGAAGCAGCAGAGGGAGAGCGAGAAGCAGGCTCTCCACTGAGCAGGGAGCCCCACTCGATCCCAGGACACTGGGATCATGACCTGAACCGAAGGCAGACGCTTAAAGACTGAGCCACCCAGACGCCCCCAAGCAAATTCTTTATTACATGAATCTAGATTAGGTTATTTGTATAAGATCCTGATTCACCTTTGATGTGGAAAATAAATAGTAGTTGCCAATATTTATTACTCTTTCTATCTTTAAAGTGTGGGGAAAATCAGTCCTTAGATGCCAAGTTGAAATGTTTATCCCCCTCCTTTTATTCTTCTCCAAAAAATTGTTCTGTATATAGTTGTAAAATGGTAGAAAAAGGAAGCTGAAGTTGTAAAAATATATACATAAACACACTGGATGTGCATAGAACTATATATAAAAATTGGGGCAATAATGGATATTAATATTTTTCTAATAAGTATTTTTCTGTAAGTAAATGATTGTCTTAGTGGCTTTTTTGAGTTTCACCCCAAAAGCTCGTTTGTTTTAACCTAAACAACATTAAGTCAGAAATCATGGGGTTGATGGGCTAATTATTCTTTTTCTGGTATACATTATAATCAGAAAATTGTTACAATTACAAATTTAAGTGTACCATGTAAAATCATACCACAGACCACTAGCAGTGTGTGTACAAACTTTAAGAACACTTCATATAAATTAAATTGCAAAGGGACATCTGTTTTATTGAAGTACGATCGAAATAAAACACTATATTAGTTGTAGGTGTACAAGATGATTAGGTATTTGTATACGTTGTGAAATGAACACCACAATAAGTCCCGTTAATGTTTGTCACCTTACATAGTTACAGAAAATATTTTTCTCGTGATGAGAACTTAGAGGATTTGTGTTCTTAGCAACTCTGAAATATGCAGTACAGTATTAATTATGGTGACCATGAGGTACATTATATCCCCATAACTTATTTTATAACTGGAAGTTTGTACCTTTTGACCCTGTTCACCCTGTTCTTAATATTTGTGACGTTGCTTTTTGTGTGTGTTTGTTGTTGTTGCTTTTTTTTTTTTTTTTTTTTAGATTCTACATATGAGTGAGACCATATGGTATTTGTCGTCTTATTTCACTTAACACCCTCAAGGTCCATCCATATTGTTACAAAGGGCAAGATTTCACTCTTTTTTATGGTTGAATATTCCATTGTGTGTGTGTGTGTTATGTATATAGACATACATATGTATACACATATACGTGTGTGTGTGTATCACATATTCTTTGTCCATTCATCCCTTGATAGGCACTGAGATTGCCTGCATGTTGTGACTATTGAATCATGCTGCACTGAACATGGGAGTGCATATAACTTTCTGATTTAATGTTCTTGTTTTGTTCAGATGAATACCCAGAAGTAGATTGCTGGCTCATATGATGATTTTACTTTTAATTTTTTGAGGAAACTTGATGCCATTTTCCATAGTGACTGTACCAGTATACATTCCTGTCAACAGTGCGCAAGTGTTCCCTTGTCTCCGCATCTCACCCACGCTTCTTGTTTTTTCTGATAATAGACATTCTAACAGGTGTGAGTTGATATATTGTGGTTTTGATATGCATTTTATGGAGACTTAGTGATGTCGAACATCTCTTTGTGTACCTGTTGGCCATCTATATGTCTTTCTTGGAAAACTGTCTATTCAGATCTTCTACCTATTTGCTAATTGGATTGGTTGTCTTTTTGCTACTGAGTTGTATGAGTTACTTACCTATTTTGGTTATTAATCCCTTAGCAGATACATGCCAATATTTTCTCCCATTCTGTAGCCTGCCTTTTCATTTTGTTGGTAGTTTCTGTTCTGTGGAAGCTTTCTAGTTTGATGTAGTGCCACTTCTTTATTTTTTCTTTTGTTGCTTTTGCTTTTGTTGTTAGATTAAAAAAAAAATCATCACTAAGACCAATGTCAAAGAGTTTGCTGCCTATATTTTCTTCTAGGAGTTTTAAGGTTTTAGGTCTTACATTCAAGTCTTTAATTGATTTTTAGTTAATTTTTTCTGTGTAGTATAAGATAAAAGTACAGCTTATTTTTTTGCACGTGGCCATCCAGGTTTCCCAACATCATTCATTGAAGGCACGGTACTTTCCCCTTTGTATATTTCTAGTTCTTTTGTCATAAGTAAATTGACCCAATAAGTATCAATTTATGTCTGGGTTCTCTGTTTTACTGCTATGTACCTCTGGTTTTAGGACAATACCATATGTTTTGATTACTATAACTATATAGTTTGAAGTCAAGGAGGATAATACCTCCAGCTTTGTTCCTTCAAGATTACTGTTAAAATATTTTGGGGTTCCATACAAACTTTAGGATTACTTCAGTTCTCTGGAAGATGTCATCGTAGTTTTTGATAGGGATTATATTGAATCTGTAGATTGTTTTTGTTCGTATGGACATTTTAACCATATCAGTTCTTCTAATCCATAAACACAGAGTGCCTTTCCATTATTTGTATCTTCTTCAGTTTCTCTCTTCAGTGTCTTGGTAGTTTTCAGGGTACAGGTGCTTTACATTCATAGTGGAATGTATTCCTAAGTATTTTTTTAATGCAGTTGTATATGGGTTTTCTTAATTTCTCTTTCAGATAGTTATTAGTGTATAGAATCTCTGCAGATTTGTGTATATTGATTTGGGTCCTGCTACTTTACTGAATTTGTTGATTAGATCTTATACTTTTTGGTGGATTATTTAGTGTTTTCTGTATATAGATGTCATCTGCAAATAGTGTTTTACTTTTTCCTTACCAGTTTGGATGCCCTTAATTTATTTTTCTTTCATAGAACCTCTGGCTAGGACCTCAGTTACTCTGCTGAATAAAAGTGGCGACAGTGGGCATCCTTGTCTTGTTTCTTACCTTAGAGGAAAAGCTTTCAGTTTTTCACCATTGAGTATACTAGCCACGGGTTTGGGTTATACGTGGTCTTTATTATGTTGAGGCACGTGACCTTTATAGCCAGTTTGTTGAGAGTTTTAGTTTTGTGAAATGGTTTTCCATCTATTGAGTTGATCATAAGACTTTAATCCTTCATTTTGCAAATGTAGTATTTCACGTTGATTTTGTGAATGTTGAACCACATTTTTTAACCTGGAATAAATCCCACTTTGGGGGATTTGATGTATGATCTCTTGAACGTATTACTGATAGGGTTTGCTAATATTTTGTTGAAGAGTTTTGTATCTATGTTCATCAGGGATATTGACCTGTAATTTTTTTTTTTTTTAATGGCGACCTCGTCTGGTTTTGCTATCAGGGTAATGCAAGCTTTGTAAAATGAGCTTGAAAGTGTCCCTCTTTGTCTTATTTTTGGGAAAGTGTTTGAAGGATATTTCATAGAATTCAGCAGTGATGCTGTCTGGTCCTGGACTTTCATTGGTTGGGAGAGTTCTGATTACTGATTGAATCTCCTTACTACAAGTTTGTGCAGAATTTCTGTTTCTAACATGATGAGGTGTTGGTAGGTTATATGTTTCTAGGAATTTATCCATTTCTTCAAGGTTGCCAATTTTTTTAGATGTAATTGTTCATAGTCTCTTGGGATCCTTGGTGTTTTTGTCATATCACTTATATTGTTTACTCTTTAATTTCTGATAATATTTATTTGAGTCCTCTTTTTTTTCTTTGTGATCCCAGCTAAAGGTTTGTCAATTTATCTTTTCAGAGAAGAAGCTCTTAGTTGCTTTAGTCTTTTCTGTTGTGTTTTTACTCTCTATTTCACTTATTTCTGCTCCAATTATTATTTCCTTTTTCCAACTAACTTTGGACTTTGCTCTTTTTTGAGGTGTAAAGTTGTGTTTATTTGGGTTGTTGCTGATTTCTGAGATTGGCATTTATCACTATAAACTTTACTTTTCGAACTATTTTCGCCACATCTCATATATTTTGGTATGTTGTATTTCCCTTTTCATTTGTCTCAAGGTATTTTTTTTTTTTTGATTGCTGCTTTGATTGCTTCCCTGACCCTTTAGCTGTTTGGTAGCATGTTTAATCTCCATATATTTCTGAATTTACCAGTTTTCAACTTGTTACTGAGTTCTACTTTCATAGCATTATGTGGGAAAAGATGCTTGATACCACTACTATCTTGTAAAGTTTATTAAGACTTCATAAATGGCCTAAAATATGTATTCTGGACCATTTCCTTGTACCTCTAAGAAGAATGTATGTTCTGTTGATTTTTGGATGAAATGTACTATACACATTAAGTGTATCTGGTCTAACATGTCATTTAGCATTCGTATTTCCTTCTTGATTTTCTGTCTGGATGATCCACTCACTGATGTAAGTGGGGTATTAAAGTCCTCTACTATTAGTGTATTTCTTCCTTTAGTTCTGTTAATATTCACTTTACATATTAAGGTGCTCCTATGTCAAGTGCACAAATATTTGCAAATGTTATTATATTTTCTTGTTGGATTGACACCATTTATCATTATGCAATGCCCTTCTTTACCTGTGATTATTGTCTTTGTTGTAAAGTCTATTTTTGTCTGATCCAGGTATAGCTACCCACACTTTGTTTTGTTTTCCATATTATTGGACAATTTTTCCATCCTTCACTTTTACTCTGTGTCCTCACATATGAAGAGTCTCTTATAAGAAACATAAATATGGGTTTGTTTTTTAATCTCTTCAGCCACTCTTTGTGTTTTGACTAGAGATTTTAGGCCATTTGCATTTAAAGTGATTATTAACAGGTATGTACTTACTCTAATTGGTTAATAGTGTTCTGGCTGTTTTGTACTTTGCTGTTCATTTCTTCATCATCTCTTCCATGTGGTTCGATGACTCTTGAGTGGTATACTTAGATTCCTCATTCTCCCCTTTGTGTGTCTACTGTAGGTTTGTGCTTTGTTGTTATTATCAGGCTTACATGTAAAATCAAAGTGTGTTCTAAGTTGATGACAGCTTAAGTTTGATTGCATTCTAAAGTTCTACATTTTTACTCCCCGTACCTTCATTTTATGTTTTCGATGTCACATTTTACATCATTTCATCTTTTGCTTGGGTGGGGGGGCAGAAAGATAGTGCCTACTTGCTGTGTTGAGGCAGAGGGGGCATATAAAGATGGTGCCCACCAGGAAAAGGCAAAAAAAAAAAAAAAAGGCACCTGTCAGAGTAAAGCAGAGGGAGAGTCTGTAAGATGGCACCCACTAATGTCTCTCCCCAGGAAGTATTCCAACTGGCTCTGAGACGTGTCTGTTAGGTTAGATGCTTATCCCTCAAGCCGATGTTGTTATGTATTCAAATGAGCCTCTCACTTAAAGTCTAACTAGTCAGGTTCCTTTGAGCAACACCCAGCAGGGGGTGGGTCTGAGTGCACAAGCCCTTTAAAAAACACTTCTCAGATCACTGCAGTGTTGTGGGTCTTCTGGACACCAGCCCCACTGGTTTTCAAAGCTAGATGTTTTCGGAGCCTATCTCTCAGGTACAGATGTGAAAATCTGGGGTGACCGCTGTGGAGTTCAAATCCTTCCCTCCTCAGGAAGAAACTTTCAGTTTAGAGCCCTCCTGATTGTGGGTCACCGTGCCAAGGGAGAGGTTTATAGTGGATTGTGTTTTCCAGCCTCTCCTACCCACTTTAATGTGGTTTTCTTCTCGTTTGCCCTCTGTGTGGTCAGTGCTCAGCCAGCCTTTAGATTCTGTTCAGAGGACATTTTTCTCTAGGTAGCTTCAGAGTCATTCAGTATGCTCGTGGGAATATGTAAGTTCAGGATTTTTCTACATTGCTCTCTTGAACCTGAGCCCCTAGAATATCTTAATATATACTCTTAAAACACCATCCTCATAATTTAGAATTCTCTATTCACTTAGGGATTTTCAGGTTACAACCCATTTATATGTATTTTTTTTAAAAGATTTTATTTATTTATTTGACAGAGATAGAGACAGCTAGGGAGAGAGGGAACACAAGCAGGGGGAGTGGGAGAGGAAGAAGCAGGCTCATAGCGGAGGAGCCTGATGTGGGGCTCGATCCCATAACGCCGGGATCACGCCCTGAGCCGAAGGCAGACGCTTAACCGCTGTGCCACTCAGGCGCCCCCATTTATATATATTTCTTGAAGGAAATCTCTTTAACTACTGTAATTGGTTAATTTTTCATCTATTCCGTAAACATTTACTGAGCTTACTGAATTGTTATTTAATTAATTAGCTCATTTTATGTGTCATCTTGACTGGGCCATTGGATGCACAGGTATTTGGTCTAACATTAATCTGGTTTTTAGATGAGATTAACATTAAAATCAGCTGTTCTCCCGAATGTGGGTGGGTCTCAGCCAATCAGTTGAAGGGCTAGAAAGAATAAGAAGGCTGACCCACCTCTAAGTAAGAGTGAATTCTTCATGCCTGACTGCTTTTGAACTAGGAGGTTTTTGTTGTTGTTGTTGTTGTTTCTTTTCTGCCTTCAGACTCACACTGGAACGTTGGCTCTTCCTAGATCTCAAAGAAGCTGGCCTTTGGGTTCTGCTAGGTTTAGATCTTGCCAACTTACCCTGCAGATCTTAGATCTTGGGAATTGCCAACTTCCATAATTGTGGGCCAATTTCTATAGTAAATCTCTGTGTATATGTGTATGTATATGTATTTATCTATATGTAGGCGTATATATTATACAAACACATCCTATTGGTTTTATTTCTTTGGAGGATGCTACTACAATTCCTATGTGCAAGTAACTATATGTTTGCATCTAACTGGTCCTGTTTGACTCACAGAGTCTCTCAAACTTAGGCATGCTTCTTGTAGCTTTAATAGATAATTTTTGAAAACATTTTAAGATACATAAATTTAATGCATTTACCAAAGTGGGGATGTGTCTTCTCTCTAGGACAGATGATTCTTTGAGTTTTTGATTGCATATTGTAATTTTTATTTATTTACAAAGAGTAAATGATTAGATTTTCTCTACCTTTATTTCCTTTGCAGTTCTTTCCACAGTACTTTCTGCTATTTTCCAGAGAAAAGACTCTTTAGGTATATAGCTGTTAGTCCCTGAGTTGATATGGCTTATCAGATAGTAATTGGGGTAGAATTGTGTCCATATGGGTTTTGTCCTCAGCAAGAAATCAAGATTGTTAAAAACAAAACAAAACAAAAAACCAAAAGACCTGATGAGGAATTTAATTTATTAGATATTACTTTTCTTATTTCTGTTCAGAGTTATACAAAATTAATAAAGGTATCTGCTTTTCCTATAAAGGTATAAGAGAAATATAAGTATGTGGGCTTTCAGGAAGTCTCTGGTATGAGAGGAAGATTTTCTTCAGAGTTTCTATAATGGGAGATGGGATGTTGGAAAAAATAATAGGAGCTTTTCCCCAATCTAGTCAGTGCTACTCTCAAGACATGGGGAACTGAATTGACAGATGTGATACCAGACAAGTGTGTATTTTTAGAATTATTGGAGCACCAGCACATCAAGTTACCCGTTCCTGAAGTGACAGGATCAATGACATTGGTCCTGGCTTTCTGATGTCTTGTGTTGAAAGTTCTTGCCCTGTAGGGTTTTTGTAACTGTCTGGAGGATCCATTTACCTTTTGTTGAAGAGAATGAGAGATGTTTTTTCTTTTTTCTTTTTTCTTCTGGAAACAATTCCATCTACATTGCAGAAGTTTTACATGATTTTATTTAAATAAATGAACAATTTAGTATAAAGAAGACTTAAATGGATGCTGACTAGACCACATTTGATGATTACATATCTGTGTATATAAGACTGTGAAACTTTCCTTCATGGTGTATTTACATAGTTACATGTAAATTGATTCCATCCCTTGCTTATTTTTGTTATGTGGCATTTATGCTGACAAAGATACAGCATTGTCCCAGACCTACAGAATCTGAGTGGGCAGCAGCTATGTTTAAAAGCAGAGAGAAGCCTGTCACATGAGGAGATGCTTTTAAGTTGGTAAGCTTTATTTGAGATTAGACTTTTAATTATGTAGGTAAGTCAAAATTGACTAAAACTATGTCTTAGATATAGAAATTATAGCTTTTAGTTTTTTATTTGTGTAATCTTCCTCATAAGCTTTCAGTGTCTGGGATAAAGGACATAATAACAGAAACAGCTTTATAATGACCGATTAATGGTACTTCAGTCTCTCCCATCATATGGCCTTTTTTAGATAACTCCATCTATTTAAGGAAAAAGCTTATCTTTCAGATGTCCTTCTATTCCTCTATTTATTCATGCCTAAGAGGGCGTCTGGAATGAGAGGATATGGACATCTTTTTAAGGTAAAGGGAGAAGGCTATTAGATTGACACACTAACCTTTGGTCATTGCTGCCTCTGACTTGTGTGGCTGATGTCAATTGATTTCCATTATGTGGTGTCTGGTCTTATCTAACCTTTGGGGACATTTTACCAGGACTGCGTGCTGAAGTCTATAGCCACCCATGTACTTCCACTCAGGAAGTCCTTGGACCTTGGACCTTCTTTGCCCTGATCTCAGTCTCACTCGGGCTTACATGCTTTCAATAACTGCATGTATTTTCCCCAACAAAAAGAAAGGGGGAAATTTTAGATAATCTTTACACTATATCCAGGACATGGGGTAAAAACCGTTTCTCAAATTTATATAGTCACTTCCCTCTGATAATGCCAAGTCCTATATCTTGTACATCATGGGAAGTGGTTTCAAGATAAATGTGATGCTTCTTTGAGAAGCCTCACCTTTACCCTTATTATCCTTAGGGAAGTAGGCTTGAGACCAAAGTAACTTCTTACCTTCTTGCTTCTAGAGCCCACACTTCAAGGTTTAGCCTTCAGGCAGATAGCACAGAAGCATAGAAAAAACTGTGGCAATGAAATACTTGAATTTTTCTTTCACATCTCATTACTTTTCCATACGCGTAAGGTCATGAATTAGGATTCTTTTTCTCTGCAAGAACTTCCTCTATGTCATACCCTCTTTCTTTCCAATGACACAGTTTCTTAGCTTTACCTTAATGCCTTACCAGAACAGGAAGAAAATATTTGTCAGCTAATAAGAGGGCACTGAGCAAAGAAGTACTTTTTAAAATGATATTTCTATCTCTAGTATGATTGAGATAGATAGATATATAGATATAGATATATTTACCTAGAGAAATCTCTTGTGATTTTGGAGATTATTTATTGTCATCTAGGTATTGTCTTACTTCTAAGAAAGAAACTGTAACTTCTACAGGTTTCTTTGTCTCTGTTCCAAATCTCTAGCTTTAAAGAGGTATCTTGCTTAAGCCTGGAAATAATAGGTGCAATTATCACCTCTTACCACCAGGGGGCACTAAATCAATCTCTGGGAAAATTGACTTTTCCGGACTGGGTCAAAAACACTTTGCACAGCCAGAGAAGTAGATAAAACATTTACTGCATGAAAAGAAGTCTCAGGTTCTAGCATTATGTTATAGTGAACAGCTGTCATTGCTCAAAGATAGAAGTGTGGGCTGGCACCCCAAACCCAAATTTTACCATAACCTGTTTCCCCTAGAATTAAGATCTGGGCCTCTCAACATGGGCTACACATTAAAATCACCTAGGAAGTTTTTCAGGTACCAGACCTGTTGAATCATAATGTCTGGGGGTTGACTTTTTTTTTTTTTTTTTCCACTCACCGGTGATTCTCTTGTATATGAACATATAAAAGTTCTTGTCCAGTCTCTGGTCTTAATTTCTGGTTTCAGAGGCAATGAGTATGAGCTGGGTTAATTTTGCACAACTCACATGGTCTGTTTTCTGGTTTGACAGAAAGTTCTCAGTCCATCTTAGTGTTTGCGTTTTTGGCTCTGGGTTCTCTTTCTGGCCTGCTTGTGGAATTTTGTCTTCTCCTACAAAGCGCAAGTACACTTTAATGCAGCATAAAGAACCCCTTCAATGGACTGAGCTTTTGCAACTGGAATTGAATTGAGGACTTTCAAATTCAGAGTCTCTAAAGGGGCCTTGACAATAAAGGTTCCTATTTATCTCTCTTTCTTTCTTCCTCTCTGTCTCTCTTTCTCTCCCTTACTCCCTCTGTCTCTGTCTCTCTGTCTCTTACTTTCCTCTTGCTTATTTTCTCTTTGCCTCTGAACATTTGGTGTAATAGGGTCACATCCGGAGCCTTAGGATGCTTTGCTCTGTTACTTTAATCCAAGGTAGGAGTAAATTCTACACAGGGATTTTAAAGAATGCCAGAGAAGCTCTTTACATGTATTTCATTTTCTAGAACTGATTTAATACCCAATATGGTTGCTAGAAAATATGCATGAAAGTAAAAGGGCACTTATTCTCCATTTTATTAGTACCTGTTGTTAGATGCAGTTTTTCGGGGGCAAATGCTGTCTGTTGCAGATTTCCTCACTCTGTTTCTTTCTTCTGCTGGAAAGAGTTTACTTGACTGCCACGGGATGGAGTTGGGCCTTTGGGTGGGCAAGCTCTTTTCTGGTTTTTAATGTCCTCTGACACAAGCTGGTTGGTCTGGCCTCTACACTATACTGCTGCCCCAAAAGCCACCCTACTCTTCCTGGGCATCTTGCAGGTTGAAGTTTGTAGTCCACACCGCTTGTGTCCTGTTCAAAATACCTTCCTCGTGATACGTTTCTTCTCAGTCTCAAAACTTCGCCGTCATACTGGATCTCTTAACACTTCTCTGTCAATTCACTGGGGCATGTAGAACCTTCTGGATGACCTAGCACTAAATGCAGCCTATCGGAAGCCATGGAATTTGTCTCGTTCTCAACCATCTTGACACCTTCTTCTGTGTGGGTCATCCTAGTACTCATAGCTCACATTGGATTACAGAATAAATCAAAATCAAACTCCTCTCAAGATCTTAAAGTTTCACCCACGATACACCTTAGGAATTGCGTCACTTGCCCTGATGTTCTTCCTTTACCCTTGTAATTCCCTTCCTGACCTGTTCTTCTCCAGTCTGTCCCCTCTTCTTCCTACATGGCTTCAAGCCAAAAGAATGGGATTTCTACTTCTTTTTCTTCAGAGAGGATTTGTGTTTTGTCATATCCTCCTCCGTCGTAGGAACACTGAGCAGTGTGCCTCAGCATTAAGTGCACATGAGTTGGAAAATAAGATAAACTCCTCTGATTAGAGAACATATTCTGAAGATAATTTTATCGGTTACCCATTCTTGAAAATCATACTTTTCTTTGGGCTCTTGCTGCTAAAGGCACCTGGAGCTAGCAGAGACTGTGTGTGTGTGTGTGTGTGTGTGTGAGAGAGAGAGAGAGAGAGAGAGAGAGAGAATTTCCATCTCCTGGGCTTTTAAACCCTAACTCTGACACTGAAAGAAATTACCACCAATATTTTAATGTAAATAATAAGCAAATATAGCAAATGCTTTGTATATATCAAGCATCATTCTTAGAAGATTATTAAACAGTGATTAAGAATAACTCGGTTGAGGGGCACCTGGGTGGCTCAGTTCGTTGAGCATCTGACTCTTCATTTCAGCTCAGGTCATGATCTCAGGGTTATGAAATCGAGCTCCTCGACTGACTCTACACTGAGTGTGGAGCCTGCTTCAGACTTTCTCTCTCTCTGCTCCTCTCCCTGCTCATGCATATGCATGCTCTCTCTAAAAAAAAAAATAAGTTGGTCAAAGAAAGCAGGAGGCATGCTACTTACAGTCAATAACACAAGTGAAGTGACTTGAAGAGAGGATGTCCTTCATTCTACAGAATCAGGGTTCCTATTCTTGAGTAACTCACAGTCTAGGTAGCCAAAAAAGACATTTTATTTTTCTAATGGGTGATTGGTCTCAAGACGTGAATTACAAATTTCTATGGAAACCTAGATGAAACATGGGCTAATTCTGTTTGGATGGTTCAGAGCTAATGACTTCTTGGAAACTCTCGAATGCTGAACATACTGCTGCCTCAGCAAGGCAATTCTAGTCAGCATAGCATGAAGGGTTTTGCTTACAAGCATTTCCTCAAGCTTATCTTATGTTTCTGGGCTGTTGTTAAGTTGGCAGTGCTGTACTCACAATCATTCAGACCTAAAATGTGACATATATCACACTCAGGCACTGAGTTTGTCAAAGCAGTTCTTCTGTGAACCTGAATAAATCAGGACGGACACTCAAGGACAAGTTAATATGAAGACTATAGTTCTTTTGAAAATTTAGTTAAAGATATTATGCCTTGTGTAATTTTAGTAAAATTAACACTAAAGGGGTTATGCCACTTAAAAATTTAGTCACTTAGGAAAAATCTGGGCAAGGCGAAAAGATGGGACAAACATTGCTAATTCTTATCAGTATCTTTCTTCTCTGTTTTTTTTTTTGGTCATAGAGACCATATTTCTAAATTTGTCTTTCAGTTACTTACAGCTGTCTCAGTTCTGACCATGATCCCACAAGAAATAAGTGGCAAAACTAAGAAATGAAGCCAAGTATTCTGGTTTCTGTTTCCTTACCTTGACCAGCTAATCCTAATTCTAGCCCTTACCAAATACAGTGTGATTAAGGCATTGAAAGTAGGCCAGTGTGCGTGGGTCCCAGGAGATAAGAGAGAGGAGGATGGGAGATGAAGTGGGAACCATGAAGAGCCACTTAGGCCATACAAAGTTGAGATTATATTAAAAGAGCAATAAAAAAACTACAGGTGGGTTTTGGGGCGCCTGGGTGGTTCAGTTGGTTGAGCATCTGCCTTTGGCTCATGTTCCTGGGGTCCTGGGATCAAGCCCCACATTGGGCTCCTGGCTCAGTGGGGAGCCTCCTTCTCCCTCTGCCCCTGCCCCCCACTCATGTTCTCTCTCACATGCTTGGCTCTCTCTCTCTCTCTCAAATAAATAAATAAATAAACAAAAAAAGAAACTACAGGTGGGTTTTAAGTGATTTAGTAAGAGAAATCTTAATGATTTTTAAGTATCATTCTGATGTGTGGCAAAAGGATTATATGAGAGTAAGACAACTGTTGCAATAGCCCAAGTAGGAGATAATAGTTTATCCAAAAGTTTATGGTAATAATCGGCAGAAATGATCGGATTCATTCATATGTTTAGGAGAGAACCATTAAGACTTCCTGTTGGATTGGATAAGCTGGGAGGGAAGACCACAGAAAGGAGAATAAGATTTTAGCTTAAAGGAGAAGGGATGAGCAGTGGTACCATTACCGAAATGGTGAAAAACAGGGAAAAATCGGGTTAAAGTCAATAGTTTCATTTTGAACGTGATATGTTTAAGAAGTCTAGTTCAAATATCTATTTAGAAATGCATCTACAGTATTTCGAAGGAATTGAGCATGAAGGTGTGCATTTGGGGGTAGTAGGCGCTGTGAGGGCATTTTAAGTCATTGGGGTATATAAGATTAAGTACAAAGAGTGTTCCAATATAGAAAGGTTGAGTAGAGATACTCGGAGCAGAAATGGTACAACTTGAAAAAAGAGAATGGTAAAAAGAGGTCAGAGAGGAAGGAGAAAATGTAGGAGAGTTTAAATGGAAGTCAGCCTTTCTAGAAGGAAGGAAGGGTCAGGTCTGACAAATGCTCCTGATTTGTCAATTAAAATGAAGGCACAGATGTGGCCATGGGATCTAGCGTCAAGACATTTACATAATATATTTTGTATATATTTTCGACAACTTAATTGAGGTAAATCAACATATAATGAACAAACTTTTCATATTTAAAATGTGATGCACTATTTGAAAAGTTGTGGCATAGTTCTCCAACCATGAAGCCATCCCTGTGATTGAACATTTAACCTGTCCATCGCCCCCAAGAGTTCTGTTCCCCTTTGTGGCCCTTCCCTCCTGTTCATCTCTATCTGAATCCTTGTGTCTCCAGCCAGCCACTTACCTGCGATCTATTGTATATATTAGTTTTATTTTCTAGAATTTAATATAAATGAAATTGCACTTTTTTCTGACCTCTTGATGTAATGTGAGATTTGTCTGTCCTATCAACATTTCCTGTGCTTTTATTGCTTACCACTCATCCATCATACGAATATTCTACAATTGTTTATCCATTCACTTGTTGAAGGACAAATAGGTTGTGGCCAGTTTTGGCTACTGAGCGTGAAGTATAAGGACAATAGTGTGGGAGTGTAGGGTGGGTCACGTGGCATGTCAAATTGCTTAAACACCTCACACAGTCTTACTTTCATGGCCTG
This sequence comes from Ursus maritimus, assembly GCF_017311325.1. NCBI lineage: Eukaryota > Metazoa > Chordata > Mammalia > Carnivora > Ursidae > Ursus > Ursus maritimus. The sequence goes on from NW_024426663.1 coordinate 69,379,705, forward strand.
TAATATTGGTGTCCTAGCCAAGAAATCCTTGTATAACATAAAGTTGTCTTCTAAAAGTTAGTTTTCAGTTTTACCTCTAGTCCCAAGATTTGTTTTGAATTAACTTTTGAATATGTTGTGGAGTGTGCTTTAAAGTCAGGCTTTCTGCTAATGGATATCCAGTTGTTCGAGCACAATTTGTTGCAAAAAGTATCTGTTCATTACTGAATTGCCTTTGGATCTTTGTCAAATATTAGTTGTCTGCTCCTGTGTGGATCTTTTCTGAACTCTCTATTGTCTTTCATCAAAATATGTGGCCATTTTGACTGTAATATTACATTGTCATGATTATTACAGCTTTAAAATGAGTCTTGAAGTCAGGTAGCTTTTGCCTTCAAAGACAAAGCATTTGTCTTTTCAGAATTGTTTCTCAAAATTACTTTGGCTATTTTAGATCCTTAAAATTTCCATATGAATTTTAGAACCATTTCATTAATTTCTGTAAAAATGCCTGCTAAGATTTTAATTGGGCTTATGTTCAATCTATAAATCAGCTGGGAAGAGCTGACATGTTGACAATATGGTGTCTTTATCTAGAAATACAGTTCTTTTTCTGTGTATTAACCTTGCTACCTGTAATGTTGCTGAAAACACTTCCTAAATTATAGTAGCATTTTTGTAGTTCTGTAGGATTTTGTATATGATGATTATGTCACCTCGGGATGATAGCAGTGTTGTTTCTTCTTTTCCAGTCTAGACACATTTTATTTCTTAACTTGTCTGAACTCTGGCTGGTTCCTCTAGTACGATATTTAATCAATGTGATAAAGGCAGACATTGTTGTCTCTTGCTTTTGAGCATTAAACATTTGGACTTGACTATTAAAAAGGATGCTAGCTGTAGATTTTTCATAGGTACTCTTCAACGATTTGAGGAAATTGACTTCTTGTTCCCTTTGCTGTGATTTTTATCAGAAATGAATGTTGGATTTTGTCAAGTGTTGTTCTGCATCTATTGAGAGATCGTATGGTTTTCTTTTTTAGTTTGTTAATATGATAGATCACTTACATTAGTTTTTAATGTTAAATAAGATTTTTATTCCTGGAATATACCTCTTGTAGTCATGAAGTAAGACCTTTTTAATACACTGAATACTTGATTTGATGAATTTTTATTAACAATTTTTCCATTTGTGTTTTCAAGTTCTGTGTTCAAGCTTTATATTATTGTCTGGTTTTAATGGCATGGAAAAGTGGTCCTCACAAAATGAACTCAGAAGTAGTGCCTTCTCTTCAATTAACTCTAAGAGTTTGTTTAGCAGTCATATTATTTCTCCCTTAAATATTTGGCAGGACTCAACACTAAAGTCATCTGGACCAGGATTTATTTGGGGTGCTAGAGAGCAGAACGTTTTAATTAAAAATTTAACTATGTTAATAGATAGAGGATTATACAGGTCGTCTACTGACTCAAGTAAGCTTTACTAATTTAGACCACTTAAGAAATTAATCCATTTTATCTAAATTGTCAAATTTATTAGCATAAATTTGCTCATAATATGTCCAATGTTACTCTTCCTAATATCTGTAATATCTTCACTGATATCACCTCTCTCATTCCTGATGTTAGTAATATTATCCTTTTTCTCTGAGTCTGGTTAGAAGTTTGTCAGTTTTGTGGATCTTCTAAAAGAACCAGCTTTTGAGTGTGTTAATTTTCCTCTCCTATCGTATTATTTTTCCATTCCATTAAAATTTTCATTTTATTTACTTTAGGTTTGATTTTTTTTTTAGTATTATACAAGCTAAGACAATGGATTTTAGACCTTTCTTCTTTTCTGTTATATATATTTAGGGCCGTGAATTACTTTACAAATACTAAATCAGTTACAGTACCCCAAATTTAATATACTGTGGTACTATTTTTATTCTGATCAAAATATTTGAGATAGGGGGCGCCTGGGTGGCTCAGTCATTAAGCGTCTGCCTTCGGCTCAGGGCGTGATCCCGGCGATCTGGGATCGAGCCCCACATCAGGCTCCTCTGCTGGAAGCCTGCTTCTTCCTCTTCTCCCCCCACACGCTTGTGTTCCCTCTCTCGCTGGCTATCTCTCTCTGTCAAATAAATAAATAAATAAATAATCTTAAAAAAAAATTTGAGATGAGTGGTTTATGGGTATGATTTTTTTGATATTATATCTCTTAGAGTTCTCCGGATATCTTTCTGTAATTTCTTTCTTACTCCATTTTTGTCAGAAATGTATTTCAAATGACATCAGTTCTTCATATATATTGACGTGTGTGCTATTATTCCATCTTTTTGCACATGAAACAAATGTATTCAGCTAAGTGTTCTACAAATGCTAGTTGGGAGAGAGGAGTTAAGATGGCGGAGGAGTAGGGGACCCCTTTTTCAGCCGGTCCTCCGAGTCGAGCTGGATAGGTACCAGACCAGACTGAACAACCACGGAACCAGCCGGAGACGCAGGAAGACGCATCTGGATCTCTACAAATGAACATCTCCAGCGCTGAGTATTGAGGTATGAGGCGGGGAGCCGTGAAACCGCGCACAGATATCGGAAGATAAACGGAAGGGGGAGGGAGCCGCCGCGTTCGGGCGCCGGGAAGCGGTAGCCACCTGCACGGGAGAGCGGGCGGGGCTCGTGGTCGGCACCCACGAGAGAGCAGACTGAGACCGTGAGCCGGGTGCGCGCGCCACCAGGCATCTCACGGAACACCGGAATCCCGGTGCGCTCACCGGATCCAGACTGAGACCGGGAGATCCGGGAGCGCGCGCGGGGGCGGCTGGCGGCATTAGAAACACAAAGGACAGAGACCGCCGGCCCTGGAAGTGAGGGCTGGGACGCCGGGTGTGGGGCGCACATCCCGGGACGCTGCAGGGTTGAGCAGCACCAACAGAAACAGAGTTAAAGTGGCCAGAACATCAGTGGAGAACGGGCCGTGATCCCTCTGCTCTGAGACAGAGGCTGAGATTCGGCCGCTGCTGCTCTGACTCTCAGAGGAGGCACAGCAAACCGCCAGGGAAAGCCGCCAGAGAACAAAAGCCTGGAAATACCTGCTCAGAGTGTGCGCATCCCCATCCCCCCTCACAGGGGACACGGAGACTCTACCCAAACAGGGTTGCCTGTGTATCGGCGTGGCAGGCCCTCTCCCCAGAAGGCAGCTAAAATCAAGAAGCCCACATCCCTAAGATCCCTATAAAACAAGGGTGCACGGCCTGGGTCCTGGTCAATAATTTGGGCTCTGGACAACCCCACAACCTCTCCTCATCAGGATGACGAGAAGGAGAAGTCCCCCCCAGCAAAGAAAAGACAATGAGTGGATATGGATATGGATATGGATATATGGATATATATCAAATTATATATGGATATAACCAAATTATCAGAAATGGAATGCAGAGTAACAATGGTCAAGATGATGTGCAGACTTGAAAAGAGTATTAACGAAAATGTTAATGAGAATATAGAATCTCTCAGGATGGAAATGAGAGCGAATCTGGCAGAAATTAAAAATTCTATGAGCCAAATGCAGGCAAAACTAGAGGCTCTGACGGCCAGGGTCACTGAGGCAGAAGAACGTATTAGCAAATCGGAGGATGGGTTAGTAGAAGAAAAAGCGAAAATAGAATCTGGACTTAAAAGAATCCACGCCCACGAATGTAGGTTACGGGAGATCACTGACTCAATGAAACGATCCAATGTCAGAATTATCGGCATCCCTGAGGGGTTGGAGAAAAACAGAGGTCTAGAAGAGATATTTGAACAAATTGTAGCTGAAAACTTCCCTAATCTAACAAGGGAAACAAACATTCGTGTCCAAGAGGCAGAGATGACCCCTCCCAAGCTCAACCATGACAAACCTACGCCATGTCACGTCATAGTGCATTTCGCAAATATTAGATCCAAGGATACAGTATTGAAGGTGGCCAGGGCAAAGAAATTTCTCACGATGCAGCAAAGGTATCAGAATTACGCGAGACCTGTCTCCATGACCTGAAAGAGAAGGGCTGGGGGGCATTTTTAAAGCTCTTTCAGAGAAAACATGCAGCCAAGAATCCTTATCCAGCAAGGCTGTCATTCAGAATGGATGGAGAAATAAAGACTTCCAGAATCGCCAGTCATTGACCAATTTCTGGAACAACGAAACCAGCCCTACAGGAGATATTAAGGGGGGTTCTATAAAAGTAAAAGGCCCCAAGAGTGATACAGAACAGAAAGTCACAATCAATAGAAACAAAGACTTTACTCAAAGAAAGTCATTAAAATCATATCTCTCAGTACTCAGTCTTAATGTGAATGGTTTGAACCTTCCCATAAATGCCACAGGGCTGCAGATTGGATAAAAAGACATGACCCATACATTTGCTGTCTACAAGAGACTCATTTTTAACCTAAAGATGCATTCAGACTGAAAGTAAAGGGATGGAATACCATCTTTGACACCAATGGACCTCAAAAGAAAGCTGGGGTAGCAATTCTCATATCAGACAGATTGGATTTTAAACTAAAGACTATAGTTAGAGACACAGAAGGGCACTATATTATTCTTAAAGGATGTTTCCAACAAGTGGATATGACAATTATAAATATATATGTCCCCAACAGGGGAGCAGCAAGATACACAGGCCAACTCTTAACCAGAATAAAGAGACCTATAGATAAAAATACGTTAATAGTAGGGGACCTCAACACTCCACTATCAGAAAGAGACAGAACACCCATGCAAAAAATTGACAAAGAAACAAGGGCTTTGAATGCCATACTGACTTAGTTGGATCTCATAGATATATATAGAACACTACACCCCAGAACCAAAGAATACTCATTCTATTCTAATGCCCATGGAACATTCTCAAGAATAGACCATGTTCTGGGACACAAAACAGGACTTAACCAATACAAAAACACGAAATTATTCCTGCATATTCTCGACCACAGCGCTCTGAAATTGGAACTCAACCACAAGGAAAAATTTGGAAGAAACTCAAACACTTGGAGACCAAGAACCATCCTGCCTAGGAATGATTGATAAACCAGGAAATCAAAATCAATTTAAAAATTTATGGAGACCAACAAGAATGAAAACACAATGGTCCAAAACCTATGGGATACTGCAAAGGCAGTCCTAAGGGGGAAATACATAGCCATCCAAGCCTCACTCAAAACAATAGAAAAATCTAAAATGCAGTTTTTATATTCTCACCTCCAGAAGCTGGAACAGCAACAGAGGGACAGACATAATCCACTCACGAGGAAGCAGTTGACCAAGATTAGAGCAGATCAATGAATTAGAAACCAGGAGTACAGTAGAGCAGATCAACAGGACTAGAAGCTGGTTCTTTGAGAGAATCAATAAAATTGACAGACCACTGGCAAGACTTGCCCAAAAGAATAGAGAAAGGACCCAAATTAATAAAATTATAAATGAAAAAAGAGAGGTCACAACTAACACCAATGAAATTGGAAGGATTATTAGAAAGTTTTATCAACAGCTTATGCCAAAAAATTAAGCAATCTGGAAGAGATGGAGGCCTTCCTGGAAACCTATAAACTACCAAGACTGAAACAGGAAGAAATTGATTTCTTAAACAGGCCAATTAATTATGAAGAGATAGAGTCAGTGATAAACAACCTTCCAAATAACAAAACTCCAGGCCCGGATAGTTTTCCTGGGGAATTCTACCAAACATTCAAAGAAGAAATAATACCTATTCTCCTAAAGCTATTTCAAAAATAGAAACAGAAGGAAAGCTAACCAAACTCGCTCTATGAGGCCATATTTCCTTGATCCCCAAACCAAAGAACCCATCAAAAAGGAGAATTACAGACCGATCTCCCTAATGAATATGGATGCCAAAATCCTCAACAAGATCCTGGCTAATAGAATCCAACAGTACATTAAAAGGATTATCCATCATGACCAAGTGGGATTCATCTCTGGTATGCAAGGGTGGTTCAACATTTGCAAATCGATCAGTGTCTTAGATTTTATCCAGAAAGAAAAATACAAAAATCATATGATTCTCTCAATAGATGCAGAAAAAGCATTTGACAAAATACAGCATCCTTTCCTGATTAAAACCCTTCAGAGTGTAGGGATAGAGGGTACATTCCTCAATCTCATAAAAACCATTTATGAAAAGCCTATAGCAAATATCATTCTCAATGGGGAAAAGCTGGAAGCCTTCCCCTTAAGATCAGGAACAGGACAAGGATGCCTACTCTAGCCATTTTTATTCAACATAGTACTAGAAGTCCTTGCAACAGCAATCAGACAACAAAAAGGGATCAAAGTATCCAAATCGGCAAAGAAGAAGTCAAACTGTCTCTGTTCTCAGATGACATGATACTCATATGGAAAACCCAAAAGAATCCACTCCCAAACCTCCCCCAGAACACAGAAGGCAGGCTGAAAAATCAAGAAGCCCACAACCCGGGCGCCTGGGTGGCGCAGTCATTGAGCGCCTGTCTTCGGCTTAGGGCGTGATCCCGGCGTTCCGGAAAGGAGTCCCTCATCGGGCTCCTCCGCTGGGAGCCTGCTTCTTCCTCTCCCACTCCCCTGCTTGTGTTCCCTCTCTCGCTGGTTGGCTGCCACATAAATAAATAAATAAAATCTTTAAAGAAGAAGCCCACATCCCTAAGATCCCTATAAAACAAGGGTGCACGGCCTGGGTCCTGGTCAATAATTTGGGCTCTGGACAACCCCACAACCTCTCCTCATCAGGATGACGAGAAGGAGAAGTCCCCCCCAGCAAAGAAAAGACAATGAGTGGATATGGATATGGATATGGATATATGGATATATATCAAATTATATATGGATATAACCAAATTATCAGAAATGGAATGCAGAGTAACAATGGTCAAGATGATGTGCAGACTTGAAAAGAGTATTAACGAAAATGTTAATGAGAATATAGAATCTCTCAGGATGGAAATGAGAGCGAATCTGGCAGAAATTAAAAATTCTATGAGCCAAATGCAGGCAAAACTAGAGGCTCTGACGGCCAGGGTCGCAGAAGCAGAGGAACGGGTTAGTGAATTGGAGGATGGGTTAATAGAGGAAAAAATGAAAATAGAAGATGGTCTTAAAAAAATCCACGCCCACGAATGTAGGTTACGGGAGATTACTGACTCAATGAAACGATCCAATGTTAGAATCATCGGCATCCCCGAGGGGGTGGAGAAAAACAGAGGTCTAGAAGAGATATTTGAACAAATTGTAGCTGAAAACTTCCCTAATCTAGCAAGGGAAACAAACATTCGTGTCCAAGAGGCAGAGAGGACCCCTCCCAAGCTCAACCATGACAAACCTACGCCACGTCACGTCATAGTGAAATTCGCAAATATTAGATGCAAGGATACAGTATTGAAAGCGGCCAGGGCAAAGAAATTTCTCACGTACCAAGGCAAAAGCATCAGAATTACGTCAGACCTGTCTACACAGACCTGGAATGAGAGAAAGGGTTGGGGGAGCATATTTAAAGCTCTTTCAGAGAAAAACATGCAGCCAAGGATCCTTTATCCAGCAAGGCTGTCATTCAGAATTGATGGAGAAATAAAGACATTTCAGAATCGCCAGTCACTAACCAATTTTGTAACCACGAAACCAGCCCTACAGGAGATATTACGGGGGGTTCTATAAAAGTAAAAAGGCCCCAAGAGTGATACAGAACAGAAAGTCACAGCCAATACAAACAAAGACTTTACTGGCAACATGGCAACATTAAAATCATATCTCTCAGTAATCAGTCTTAATGTAAATGGTTTGAACCATCCCATAAAACGCCACAGGGTTGCAGATTGGATAAAAAGAAATGACCCATCCATTTGCTGTCTACAAGAGACTCATTTCTAACCCAAAGATGCATTCAGACTGAGAGTAAGGGGATGGAGTACCATCTTTCACGCAAATGGACCTCAAAAGAAAGCTGGGGTAGCAATTCTCATATCAGATAAATTGGATTTTAAACTACAGACTATAGTTAGAGATGCAGAAGGGCACTATATTATTCTTAAGGGAAGTATTCAACAAGTGGATATGACAATTATAAATATATATGCCCCCAACAGGGGAGCAGCAAGATACACAAGCCAACTCTTAACCAGAATAAAGAGACCTATAGATAAAAATACGTTAATAGTAGGGGACCTCAACACTCCACTATCAGAAAGAGACAGAACACCCATGCAAAAAATTGACAAAGAAACAAGGGCTTTGAATGCCATACTCGACGAGTTGGATCTCATAGATATATATAGAACACTACACCCCAGAACCAAAGAATACTCATTCTATTCTAATGCCCATGGAACATTCTCAAGAATAGACCATGTTCTGGGACACAAAACAGGACTTAACCAATACCAAAACACTGAAATTATTCCCTGCATATTCTCGGACCACAGCGCTCTGAAATTGGAACTCAACCACAAGGAAAAATTTGGAAGAAACTCAAACACTTGGAGACCAAGAACCATCCTGCTCAGGAATGATTTGATAAACCAGGAAATCAAAAATCAATTTAAACAATTTATGGAGACCAATGAGAATGAAAATACAACAGTCCAAAACCTATGGGATACTGCAAAGGCAGTCCTAAGGGGGAAATACATAGCCATCCAAGCCTCACTCAAAAGAATAGAAAAATCTAAAATGCAGTTTTTATATTCTCACCTCAAGAAGCTGGAACAGCAACAGAGGGACAGGCCTAATCCACACACGAGGAAGCAGTTGACCAAAATTAGAGCTGAAATCAATCAAGCAGAAACCAGAAGTACAGTAGAGCAGATCAACAGGACTAGAAGCTGGTTCTTTGAGAGAATCAATAAAATTGACAGACCACTGGCAAGACTTATCCAAAAGAAAAGAGAAAGGACCCAGATTATTAAAATTATGAATGAAAAAGGAGAGGTCACGACGAACACCATTGAAATTGGAAGGATTATTAGAAATTTTTATCAACAGCTATATGCCAATAAACTAAGCAATCTGGAAGAGATGGAATCCTTCCTGGAAACCTATAAACTACCAAGATTGAAACCGGAAGAAATTGATTCCTTAAACAGGCCAATTAATTATGAAGAAATTGAGTCAGTGATAAACAACCTTCCAAATAACAAAACTCCAGGCCCGGACGGTTTTCCTGGGGAATTCTACCAAACATTCAAAGAAGAAATAATACCTATTCTCCTAAAGCTATTTCAAAAAATAGAAACAGAAGGAAAGCTACCAAACTCATTCTATGAGGCCAATATTACCTTGATCCCCAAACCAGGCAAAGACCCCATCAAAAAGGAGAATTACAGACCGATTTCCCTAATGAATATGGACGCCAAAATCCTCAACAAGATACTTGCTAATAGAATCCAACAGTACATTAAAAGGATTATCCATCACGATCAAGTGGGATTCATACCTGGGATGCAAGCGTGGTTCAATATTCGCAAATCAATCAGCGTGATACATCATATCAACAAGAAAAGACTCAGGAACCATATGATCCTCTCAATCGATGCCGAAAAAGCATTTGACAAAATACAGCATCCTTTCCTGATTAAAACCCTTCAGAGTGTAGGAATAGAAGGTACATTTCTCAATCTCATAAAAGCCATCTATGAAAAGCCTACTGCAAATATTATTCTCAATGGGGAAAAGCTGGAAGCCTTTCCCTTAAGATCAGGAACTCGACAAGGATGCCCACTCTCGCCACTATTATTCAACATAGTACTAGAAGTCCTTGCAACAGCAATCAGACGACAAAAAGGGATCAAAGGTATTCAAATTGGCAAAGAAGAAGTCAAAATGTCTCTCTTTGCAGATGACATGATACTCTATATGGAAAACCCAAAAGAAGCCACTCCCAAACTATTAGAAGTTATAGAGCAATTCAGTAACGTGGCGGGATACAAAATCAATGCTCAGAAATCAGTTGCATTTCTATACACGAATAACGAGACCGAAGAAAGAGAAATTAGGGAATCCATCCCATTTACAATAGCACCAAAAACCATACGTTACCTTGGAATTAACTTAACCAGAGACGTAAAGGACCTATATTCTAGAAACTATAAATCACTCTTGAAAGACATTGAGGAAGACATAAAAAGATGGAAAGATATTCCATGCTCATGGATCGGAAGAATTAACATAGTTAAAATGTCCATGCTACCCAGAGCAATCTACACTTTCAATGCTATCCCGATCAAAATACCAAGGACATTTTTCAAAGAACTGGAACAAACAGTCCTTAAATTTGTATGGAAACAGAAAAGGCCCCGAATCTCCAAGGAACTGTTGAAAAGGAAAAACAAAGCTGGGGGCATCACAATGCCGGATTTCGAGCTGTACTACAAAGCTGTGATCACAAAGACAGCATGGTACTGGCACAAAAACAGACACATAGACCAATGGAACAGAATAGAGAACCCAGAAATGGACCCTCGGCTCTTTGGGCAACTAATATTTGATAAAGCAGGAAAAAACATCCGGTGGGAAAAAGACAGTCTCTTCAATAAATGGTGCTGGGAAAATTGGACAGCTACATGCAAAAGAATGAAACTTGACCACTCTCTCACACCATACACAAAAATAAACTCCAAATGGATGAAAGACCTCGATGTGAGACAGGAATCCATCAAAATTCTAGAGGAGAACATAGGCAGCAACCTCTACGACATCGGCCAAAGCAACCTTTTTCATGACACATCCCCAAAGGCAAGAGAAACAAAAGATAAAATGAATTTATGGGACTTCATCAAGATTAAAAGTTTCTGCACATCCAAGGAAACAGTCAGAAAAACTAAGAGGCAGCCCACGGAATGGGAGAAGATATTTGCAAATGACACTACAGATAAAGGACTGGTATCCAAGATCTACAAAGAACTTCTCAAACTCAATACACGAGAAACAAATAAACAAATCAAAAAATGGGCAGAAGATATGAACAGACACTTTTCCAATAAAGACATACAAATGGCTAACAGACACATGAAAAAATGTTCAAAATCATTAGCCATCAAGGAAATTCAAATCAAAACCACACTGAGCTACCACCTTACGCCAGTTAGAATGGCAAAAATAGACAAGGCAAGAAACAACAATTGTTGGAGAGGATGTGGAGAAAGGGGATCCCTCCTACATTGTTCGTGGGGATGCAAGTTGGTACAGCCACTCTGGAAAACAGTGTGGAGGTCCCTTAAAAAGTTAAAAATCGAACTACCCTATGATCCAGCCATTGCACTACTGGGTGTTTACCCCAAAGATACAGACGTAGTGAAGAGAAGGGCCATATGCACCCCAATGTTCATAGCAGCATTGTCCACAATAGCTAAATCGTGGAAGGAGCCGAGATGCCCTTCAACAGATGACTGGATTAAGAAGTTGTGGTCCATATATACAATGGAATATTACTCAGCTATCAGAAAGAATGAGTTCTCAACATTTGCTACAACATGGACAGCACTGGAGGAGATAATGCTAAGTGAAATAAGTCAAGCAGAGAAAGACAACTATCATATGATTTCTCTCATCTATGGAACATAAGAACTAGAATGATCTGAGAAACAAACTGAGGGCCTCAGAGGGGAGGGGGGTGGGGGAATGGGATAGACCAGTGATGGGTAGTAAGGAGGGCACGTATTGCATGGTGCACTGGGTGTTATACGCAACTAATGAATCATCGAACTTTACATCGGAAACCAGGGATGTACTGTATGGTGACTAACATAATAAAATAAAAAAACATTAAAAAAAATAAATGCTAGTTGGATCTACTTGGTTGATATTGTTGTTCAAGTGTACTATATTTTAACTGATTTTATGTTTAATTTTCATCTGTCAACAGAGGAGCGGTTGAAAGCTTTGATTATATTTGTGTATTTGTTTATTTGTCCTTGAAGTTCTGCAGGTTTTTGTTGACAGAAGTGGGTGTAGAAGTACAATTGTCTGAGTGATAAAAGCATGAGGCAGAATGAGATTCAAGAGATTAATTAAACATGGAATAAATAGGGGATCAGAGTGGGAAAGTCTTTTGGCAAGAATTTTAAGGAAATCTGGATACTTTGAAAAGTAAGATGAAAATTATTCGACAATAATGCCACCTATGTTACCTGTAGGCATTGAGAGATACATGGAAGTCCATACAAAGATGCCATCGTTAGAAAGAACACAAGAAAAAGAGGTGAGCTCAGGGCATAGACTATTATGTAATAACTGCAAAGCCCGTTTGTATTCTTTCTAAAAAACAATGCATAATTTTTCATATGTATTTAAATATTCATATAGAGAAATACATATTCACATTCACATATTCAGGTGTGTAATTTTTCTAGAAGTTTGCCAACATGATCTCTGAGGTTCTATTTTTCAGTGAAAATAGAATCCAAGCAAATGTTTCTACTTGATAATAAGTAATTTAAGAATATCTTTAGAGCAGTGCCAAAACCATGTAAAGATGTGAAACCATCAATTTATAATTAAGTGTATATTAACTTTGTTTTTTATTTATATAGTTATTTGGGCCTTTAATTATGTGTCTTTTCATGAATACCATATACTTTCTCACTCACTACCTTTTAAAAAAGAGATATCTTAGGTGTCATTTTTATATTAGTGCTATCTTTGCCATGCTGGTGTTGGGATGATTCAAGATTTATTAAATGAGTGGGGAGGCTTTGATCTTTATATTTGTTTTGAAGTTTAAAAAAATTGGTTGTAGTGTTATGGCTCTTTTAGCTGGGGAAGGGGATGGGTGAAGAAATCAATCTTCGATTGCCTTTTAGATCTTACACCTAAGATAATTTCACTTGTAGAGCATCTAGCTTAATGTACAAATCTAGCAGATATTTTCAGTGAATCTGCTGGTCTGAATAGTGTTCTCCCTTTTTCATTATCAACTACAGTGTCTGTAAGATTAGTGGGTTTTTTTTTTTTTCATAATTTGAAAGAACCTGTCATACTTTGCTCAAATGTGTAATGCCCAGAATATACTTCTTCTCGTTGTTATTCCTTCTTAGTCCATCCTAATTTACATTCATCACCTCTCAGGATAAAAATTATTATTACTCATCTTCTTTTCTCCTGGCGAGGTGAGATTCCTAAAACTTGCTGCAAATGTGCACAGGAAGACAGGTTATGCTAGAGGAGTGCGAAGGGAGAGACTTGTTGATATTCCTTCAAAAGGCATATGTCATGAAAACAAGTAGGAATAGGTTGTTGTTTTTTATTGTCCGTTTGTTTTGGCAAACTGAGATAAGTGTAAAATATCTGGGCATATATAAAGTTTGTAGTACTTCCTTGCCTTTGGACCATGCTTCTCTTTTAAAAAGGTCAGGTCCTGAGAGAGTTGCTAATTATTTTTTCAAAATAGCCTATGAGCACTTATGTTAAAATTCTCAGAATTTAGCATATGGTTGGACGTAGTATAATAAATATAGTTTCCAGTGCCATTGTTAACTTTGCAGCTTCTGTATGTCTTTCAGTGGCAGGTCTGAGAGGGTAGATAAGATGAATCTAGCTAGTGGGGGAAAAAAGATCTTAAATAGCTCCTATTTTTAACATTTCTATTTTTATTTTATTTCTTTTGGGAAGATTTCTCAAGTACATTTTAGAGGAGTATTGTAATTACATGAAACTAAATAATAAAACATTGATTTAATTTCTTAGAAACTCATGAAGATTTACTAAAGAACCTAGAATTCATTGTTAGGCTCTGCTTCCAACCCTCTTTCCACTTACTACCGAAAGTATTGTTGACAGTGTAACGGTCCAGTGGAAATTATGTCTCTGATGCATGTAGACTGTAAGTGGGTCCAAACCAGGAACAGTTCTTCAGAATGTTTTTAATTCATGGCCCACTAAAGATACTCATGTTTGCTACCCAGAAAGCATGACCACGATGAGATAGTTGGTATTGGTGTTTTTTACTTAAGCAACACTGGTGTGAATTGCTTTAATTCGTAATCATGAAACAAAGGATGTAGTAATGGTTGACCATGCATGTCTTGATTAGGCGAAAAATGAGTGCGCAAATCTGAAACTGCAGTGCATCCGACACATCCACATGTGGCTCGTTTCTTCACTTTTCCTCCTCATGCAGACCTGGCTTTCCGGCGGCCTTGTCTGGTTCTGTTGGAGACCACGGCTGTGGGGCAGATAATAGCAGCAGGGCTTTTTAAATCTCTCTTCATATACAAAGATGGAAAATTCTACTACTTAAGGTTTTCTGTTCCAAATGTTGCTAGTCTGCTTCCTTTCTCGTTCACCTTTTCTCCCTTTCTCTTACCTGTTTTTTTTGACACGTGAGCCCAGTTATATACCATTGAGTTAAGTGACTGAAATAGACTCCTGTCTGTGGGAGAAATCTTTATTTTCATAGTGTATATTTGGCTCCATTTTCTGATGCTACTCACTTCGATTTTTATTAAATTCTGCTTCCTCTTGAGCCCTTTTTCATCTCTTCCTCAAAGCTCCTCTTTGGTCAAGTACTCTGTCCACAATGACTCTAGGACCCCATTGTGCTTTTACAGACATGGGGTTGATGACCTAGTTGGACACATGGCTTCATTTGAAATGGTTATTTCTACTCTAATTCTCCCAGAATCATTAAAAGAAACAAGATAATGTAGGCAGATACTGTTCTTTCTTGTCATTGATGCAACAGTGCTTTCATATTTATCTTAAAACGAAAAGACAACTTTCCCTGTCTCCCGGAGTTTGGGGCCATCTAAGGATTCTTATTTCTTGATTTCTGTCTTTATTATTGAAGTTTAGTTAACATACAGTATTACAGTAGTTTCAAGCATACAATATAATGATTCAACAATTTATCTACATTTCTTGGTGCTCATCAAGGGAAGTATACTCTTAATATGTTTAAATACACGCTTTTTTTCTTACCGATTTTTGTCCTTCAGAAAAGTGACTCCTTTAAAACAGGAAGAAAGGGATAAAGGAAGGGGGGGTAATCAGAAGGGGGAATGAAGCATGAGAGACTATGGACTATGGGAAACAACCTGAGGGCCTCAGAGGGGAGGGGGGTGGGGGAATGGCATAGACCGGTGATGGGTAGTAAGGAGGGCACGTATTGCATGGTGCACTGGGTGTTATACGCAACTAATGAATCCTCGAACTGTGCATCAGAAACCAGGGATGTACTGTATGGTGACTAACATAATATAATAAAAAAAACATTAAAAAAATAAAAATAAAAAAAAACAATTTTATTGAAATGTATTTCTTTAAGAAAGAAGATACCAGTAATAGTAAAGAAAAAGCCAATATTTAAATACATTCTGAGCTCTTTTCTCAGATACTGTGATTTTTAAACTGAACCAAGTCAAGGATATTTTCTAGGCACTATATAGCTGGAAACTGAGAAGAAAAAAACACAAATTTTAAGAACAAGCAAAATGTCTTGCTTTGTGGTTTCGTTTAATCCCTGTATAATTGAACTCCTTTGGTAGATGTCCCAGAATACTGCCAGAAGTATTCCTAAAATGATAAGCTCTAACTGTGGAATTATCCAGTAGAGTAAACGTGAGTCTCATTAAATTCGAGCAAATTCTAAGAAGCATGCTTTTTAAAATGCTGCATTTTCCTGTGGCGATAATTCATTTCTCTAGCACACTGATCAAAGTCGCCAAATATATTGTTGCTTGTAAGCCAAATTCTCATTTTCTCCCTTACTGATTTTGTATTGAGGGTAGAGCTCAAAAAGGTCCACGGTGACGCTACATGATTCTTAGCTTATATTGGTCCAACTTCCAACAGTTCTTGTGCAGGGAATAATAAACGATAAACCAAACAGATGGGCAAGTGAGTATTTGTGTACACGAACCAAAACATGTACAAATACACTCTAGGAGACACCGAGGACTTTTCAGCCCTGGGAAGCTGTTGCAAGCCTGAGGCCATGTCTGTGCTGTGAGCGCACAGCTCGGGATGTGCAAATAGGAGACGATTGCAAACGTCGATCCAGACTTCGTGGATTATTTACAAGAAACCCAGGCGTTATCTTCTAGTTTGTATAGAGACATTTTCCCCGCTCAGTTACCTTTGTCTGCTGTAGTAGCTTCAGTGCAGGTTTAGCTAAAACCAAGAAGGTATTTAGACAGAAAATAGAGCGACTTGCATGGTTGTGTATTGAGCGTTACAAGGAAAGTGTCCCTCTGTCTCCCATGATGAAATAAAGACTCCTTTTGTTATTACTACTTAAATATGTGATATTCATAAATTTTGATTACGGTTACTTTTAAACCTCCACTAGTGGCTAGCTGTGTGATTTAGGCTATGGTTTTGTAATATTTTAGAGCCTTGGCTTATCTGTTTTCCAGAGGGGAAAATGTATGGATATCGTACTTGTTTCGAAGGCTCCATGAAACAATTCATGTGAAGTATTCAGTGCCATTACTAAAAAGTTCTTGTGGTTCTTGCAATTATGACGACTTTCATCCTCATCCTCATCAGGCCTTTGCAAATCCTAATGTCTTTAGGAGTGCTCAGTCCTTCTTGGTGGCAGAAGGGAGGAGGAAAATCAATGGGACAAAAGCTATCGTTGTTAAAAGCTCAAGAATGTGATTTTCTGTCACCCAGGCCTGAGGATTCTGCCTGTGTAACAGTGGCTGCCTTTGTGACTAAGGGAAGCCACACTGAAGTGGTAAATTGAAGCCCGAATCTTTGCGCCGTGTGTGCTCGTGTTGGTGAATGAGGCACAGATCGACAGTGCCTGCAGAATTCTCCATGCTGAAACATCACTAACTACTTTTAAATAAAAGTCTTCACCTGTGGCCGAAGCACTGTGATTTCATTCATGATCCAAAGTCAGGACTACTCCATCTGTGTGTTACTGTATTGTGGATAGATGTCATCATCTATGAATGAATCACTTCATCAATGTAATATTGTCCCAAGGAGGATACCTAATGTCTAATAGAGGACAAATGAAGAGTGGAACATTCAGATTAACTTAGGAAAATGAATGACTTATACAAACCGAGGGATGAGACGCCCAGTTCATATCCAAGTGATAAATTACCCAGTGTTCAGGCCAAGTCTGTGCTTAGTGCTTCAGTGCATTATAATATGATCACGTTATCATGATCAGTATTCCTCCTTTTATTGTTTTTCCTTGTGAGTTCCACTTCTTTATATTTTTAATCTGACTTTGAAACAGTTTTTATGTTTGTTTTTTCAGACCATTAAACCAGCTTGTAACAGTCACCAGGCTTTACTCCATTCTATATAATACATTGCTAACTGAAAAATAATAAGCCTTTTAGATCCAGAAAGTCGTCTTGTTACTTTTATTGAATTCCTTTTAGGCTTTTATGGATTTATTTTTAATTCAGTTATAGCTGACAGATAGTATTAGTTTCAAGTATAGAACAGTGATCCTACATATTTTTATACCTCAGGAAATGCTCACTATGATGTGTAGTTACCGCCAGTCACCATAAAAAGTTATTACAATCTTATTGTAACTTACTATTTTTTTTAGATTTTTTTTTTTTTTTTTATGTCATGAGAGAGAGAGAGCACGAGAGCATGCACGTGCTAGAGAGAGCGAGCACGAGGAGGGCAGAGGGGCAGAGGGAGAAGCAGATTCCCACTGAGCAGGGAGCCCCATGTGCGGCTCGATCCCAGGACCCTGGGATCATGACCTGAGCCAAAGGCAGACGTTTACATGACTGAGCCACCCAGGTGCCCCTCTTACTGTAACTTAGAAGTAGAAGTATTCTCATTCCCATTAATCTAGTTCACCGATCCCCTAACCCTCCCCTCCCCTCCCCCCAGCAACCACCAGTTCTCTGTGAGTGTCTTTCTTTTTGTTGTTGTTGTTCATTTCGGTTTTTTTTTTAGATACTGCATATAAATGAAATTATGTGGTGTTTGTCTTTTTTGACTTCTTTCACTTAGCATTATTCCCTTTAGCTCCATTCATGTTGTCACAAATGGCAAGATCTTCTTCTTTATGGCCAAGTAGTATTTCATGGGCATGCATAAATACGTGACATCTTCTGTATCCGTTCCTCTCCTGATGGGCACTTAGGTTGTTTCTATATCTAGGCTATTGTAAATAATGCTGCAATCAACATACCTTTTTGAGGTAGCGTTTTCATTTTCTTTGTTGAAATATTCAGAACTGGAACCCATGGATTGTATAGTAGTGCTATTTTATAATTTTTGAGAAACATCCTACTTTCTCTATAGTGGCTGCACCAATCTACATTCCCATCAACAGTCCATGACAGTTACCTTTATTCTTCATCTTCACTTATAGTTGTTTTTTCTCGTCTTTATGATACTAGTCAGTCTGGTGTGAGGTGGTATCTCATTGTAGTTTTGGTTTGCGTTTCCGTGATGATTAGTGGTGCTTAGCATCTTTTCATGTCTGTGTGTTTTGGGGAAAAGTCTATTCAGGTTCTCTGTCATTTTTAATCAGATTGCTTTCTTGGCTGTCAGGTTGCGTGAATTATTTCATATATTTTGGATATTAATCCCTTATCAGTTACATTATTTTCTCCCATTCAGAAGGTTGCATCTTTGTTGACGATCTTCTTTAGCTGTGCAAAAGCTTTTTAGTTTGATGTAGTCCCAAGTTTATTTTTGCTCTTGTTGCTTTCGCCTGAGGGGACAAATCCAAAAAAAAATATTCATAAGATTGATGTCCAAGCTTTTACTGCCTATGTTACCTTCTAGGATTTCTGTGGTTACAGTTCTCACATTTAGGTCTTTAATCCATTTTGATTATTTCTATGTATGGTATGAGAAAGCAGTCCAGTTGCATTCTCTTGCATGTGGGTGTTTAGTGTTCCCGACAGCTTTTATGGAAGAGACCTTTTTTCCCCATTATATATTCTTGTTTCATGGTGTTGTAGATAGACCATATAAGCATGGGCTTATTTTGGGGCTCTCTCTTTTTCACTGATTTTTTTTTTTTTTTTGGCCTGTTTTTTGTGCCAGTAACACAACTGTTTTGATTACCCTAGGTTTGTAGTATAGTTTTAATTTTGGGATTGTGATACCACAGTTTTGTTCTTTGTCTAGATTGCTTTGACATTAGAGGTCATTGGTGGTTGCCTACAAATGTTAGGATTATTTGTTCTAGCTCTGTAAAAAATACCATTGGCCTTTTGATAGGGATCACCTACTTACTAGTGTCATCTTAAGTTTCTCTCATCAATGGCTATAGTTTTCAGAGTATAGTCTTTCACCTCCTTGTTAAATTTATTCCTAAGTATTATTTTTGATATTAATGTAAATGGGATTTTCGTAATTACTCTTTGTGCTGGTTTGTTATTAGTATAGAAATTCAACAGATTTTTATATATTTGTATCCTGCAACTTTACTGAAATTATTTATTTATTTTTTTTGGTGACATCTTCAGGGTTTTCTGTATATAGTATTATGTCATTTGAAAAGAGTGACAGTTTTATTTTTTCCTTACCAGTATGAATGTCTTTTACTTTTTTGTCTTATCTGATTGCTATGGCTAGCACTTCCAGCACTGTGGTGAATAAAAGTTGTGAGACTGGACATCCTTGTCTTACTCCTTATCATAAAGAAAAAGCTTTGACCTTTTTGCCATGTAGTATGATATTTGCTGTGGGTTCGCCTTATATGGTCTTTATTATGTTGAGGTATGTTCCATCTACACCCACTTTGCTGAGAGTTTTTATCATAAACAGATGTTGAATTATGTCAGATGCTATTCTTTATCGAGGTGATTTATTGATTTTTATCTGTATCTTATTAATGTGGTCTCTCATGTTGATTTGTAAAAACTGAAACATACTTAAATCTCTAGAATAAATCCCACTTGATATTGGTGATATGATCCTTATTTATTTGGTTGAATTTGATTTCCTAGTATTTTGTGTACATTTTCATTTAGGTTCATCAAGGATATTGAACGGTCATTTTATTTTCTTTTTTGCTTTCTTTTTTTTTTTTCTTGTAATGTGTTTGTATGGTTTTGGTGTCAGGGTAATGCTGGCCTCATAGATTAAATTTATAAGCATTTCTTCTTTTATAGTTTTTTGGAATCGTTGAGCAAAACTGGTATTAACTCTTCCGGAAGTGTCCAATAGAATTTACCTGAGAAACCATATCATCCAGGAAGTTTGTTTGCTGGGAGGTTTTTTATTACTGATTCTCTTTATTGCTTATAAGTAGTCTATTTGGATTTTCTGAGCCTTCCTCAGAAGGTATCCTGCTAGGTATTTATTTCTCTCTTCTAGGTTGTCCAATCTGTTGGCATTTAATTTTTCATAGTACTCTCTTATAATTCTTTGATTTCTGTAGTGTTGGTTGTAACTTCAATTTCTTTTTTTTATTATATTTTTTTATTATGTTAGTCACCATACAGTACATCCCTGTTTTTTTTTTTTAATGATTTTTTATTATATTATGTTAGTCACCATACAGTACATCCCTGGTTTCTGATGTAAGGCTTGATGATTCATTAGTTGTGTATAACACCCAGTGCACCATGCAATATGTGCCCTCCTTACTACCCATCACCAGTCTATCCCATTCCCCCGCGCCCCTCCCCTCTGAGGCCCTCAGTTTGTTTCTCAGAGTCCATAGTCTCTCATGTTTCATTCCCCCTTCTGATTACCCCCCCTTTCTTTATCCCTTTCTTCCCCTACCGATCATCCTAGTCCTTATGTTCCATAGATGAGAGAAATCATATGATAGTTGTCTTTCTCTTCTTGACTTATTTCACTTAGCATTATCTCCTCCAGTGCCGTCCATGTTGCAGCAAATGTTGAGAACTCGTTCTTTCTGATAGCTGAGTAATATTCCATTGTATATATGGACCACAACTTCTTAATCCAGTCATCTGTTGCAGGGCATCTCGGCTCCTTCCACGATTTAGCTATTGTGGACATTGCTGCTATGAACATTGGGGTGCATATGGCCCTTCTCTTCACTACGTCTGTATCTTTGGGGTAAACACCCAGTAGTGCAATGGCTGGGTCATAGGGTAGCTCAATTTTTAACTTTTTAAGGGACTTCCACACTGTTTTCCAGAGTGGCTGTACCAACTTGCATTCCCACGAACAATGTAGGAGGGATCCCCTTTCTCCACATCCTCTCCAACAATTGTTGTTTCTTGCCTTGTCTATGTTTGCCATTCTAACTGGCGTAAGGTGGTATCTCAGTGTGGTTTTGATTTGAATTTCCTTGATGGCTAATGATTTTGAACATTTTTTCATGTGTCTGTTAGCCATTTGTATGTCTTCATTGGAAAAGTGTCTGTTCATATCTTCTGCCCATTTTTTGATTTGTTTATTTGTTTCTCGTGTATTGAGTTTGAGAAGTTCTTTGTAGATCTTGGATACCAGTCCTTTATCTGTGGTGTCATTTGCAAATATATTCTCCCATTCCGTGGGCTGCCTCTTAGTTTTTCTGACTGTTTCCTTGGCTGTGCAGAAACTTTTAATCTTGATGAAGTCCCATAAATTCATTTTATCTTTTGTTTCTCTTGCCTTTGGGGATGTGTCATGAAAAAGGTTGCTTTGGCCGATGTCGTAGAGGTTGCTGCCTATGTTCTCCTCTAGAATTTTGATGGATTCCTGTCTCACATCGAGGTCTTTCATCCATTTGGAGTTTATTTTTGTGTATGGTGTGAGAGAGTGGTCAAGTTTCACTCTTTTGCATGTAGCTGTCCAATTTTCCCAGCACCATTTATTGAAGAGACTGTCTTTTTCCCACCGGATGTTTTTTCCTGCTTTATCAAATATTAGTTGCCCAAAGAGCCGAGGGTCCATTTCTGGGCTCTCTATTCTGTTCCATTGGTCTATGTGTCTGTTTTTGTGCCAGTACCATGCTGTCTTTGTGATCACAGCTTTGTAGTACAGCTCGAAATCCGGCATTGTGATGCCCCCAGCTTTGTTTTTCCTTTTCAACAGTTCCTTGGAGATTCGGGGCCTTTTCTGTTTCCGTACAAATTTAAGGACTATTTGTTCCAGTTCTTTGAAAAATGTCCTCGGTATTTTGATCGGGATAGCATTGAAAGTGTAGATTGCTCTGGGTAGCATGGACATTTTAACTATGTTAATTCTTCCAATCCATGAGCATGGAATATCTTTCCATCTTTTTATGTCTTCCTCAATGTCTTTCAAGAGTGATTTATAGTTTCTAGAATATAGGTCCTTTACGTCTCTGGTTAAGTTAATTCCAAGGTAACGTATGGTTTTTGGTGCTATTGTAAATGGGATGGATTCCCTAATTTCTCTTTCTTCGGTCTCGTTATTCGTGTATAGAAATGCAACTGATTTCTGAGCATTGATTTTGTATCCCGCCACGTTACTGAATTGCTCTATAACTTCTAATAGTTTGGGAGTGGCTTCTTTTGGGTTTTCCATATAGAGTATCATGTCATCTGCAAAGAGAGACATTTTGACTTCTTCTTTGCCAATTTGAATACCTTTGATCCCTTTTTGTCGTCTGATTGCTGTTGCAAGGACTTCTAGTACTATGTTGAATAATAGTGGCGAGAGTGGGCATCCTTGTCGAGTTCCTGATCTTAAGGGAAAGGCTTCCAGCTTTTCCCCATTGAGAATAATATTTGCAGTAGGCTTTTCATAGATGGCTTTTATGAGATTGAGAAATGTACCTTCTATTCCTACACTCTGAAGGGTTTTAATCAGGAAAGGATGCTGTATTTTGTCAAATGCTTTTTCGGCATCGATTGAGAGGATCATATGGTTCCTGAGTCTTTTCTTGTTGATATGATGTATCACGCTGATTGATTTGCGAATATTGAACCACGCTTGCATCCCAGGTATGAATCCCACTTGATCGTGATGGATAATCCTTTTAATGTACTGTTGGATTCTATTAGCAAGTATCTTGTTGAGGATTTTGGCGTCCATATTCATTAGGGAAATCGGTCTGTAATTCTCCTTTTTGAGGGGGTCTTTGCCTGGTTTGGGGATCAAGGTAATATTGGCCTCATAGAATGAGTTTGGTAGCTTTCCTTCTGTTTCTATTTTTTGAAATAGCTTTAGGAGAATAGGTATTATTTCTTCTTTGAATGTTTGGTAGAATTCCCCAGGAAAACCGTCCGGGCCTGGAGTTTTGTTATTTGGAAGGTTGTTTATCACTGACTCAATTTCTTCATAATTAATTGGCCTGTTTAAGGAATCAATTTCTTCCGGTTTCAATCTTGGTAGTTTATAGGTTTCCAGGAAGGATTCCATCTCTTCCAGATTGCTTAGTTTATTGGCATATAGCTGTTGATAAAAATTTCTAATAATCCTTCCAATTTCAATGGTGTTCGTCGTGACCTCTCCTTTTTCATTCATAATTTTAATAATCTGGGTCCTTTCTCTTTTCTTTTGGATAAGTCTTGCCAGTGGTCTGTCAATTTTATTGATTCTCTCAAAGAACCAGCTTCTAGTCCTGTTGATCTGCTCTACTGTACTTCTGGTTTCTGCTTGATTGATTTCAGCTCTAATTTTGGTCAACTGCTTCCTCGTGCGTGGATTAGGCCTGTCCCTCTGTTGCTGTTCCAGCTTCTTGAGGTGAGAATATAAAAACTGCATTTTAGATTTTTCTATTCTTTTGAGTGAGGCTTGGATGGCTATGTATTTCCCCCTTAGGACTGCCTTTGCAGTATCCCATAGGTTTTGGACTGTTGTATTTTCATTCTCATTGGTCTCCATAAATTGTTTAATTTGATTTTTGATTTCCTGGTTTATCGAGTCATTCCTGAGCAGGATGGTTCTTAGTCTCCAAGTGTTTGAGTTTCTTCCAAATTTTTCCTTGTGGTTGAGTTCCAATTTCAGAGCGTTGTGGTCTGAGAATATGCAGGGGATAATTTCAATCTTTTGGTATCGGTTGAGACCTGTTTTGTGTCCCAGAACATGGTCTATTCTTGAGAATGTTCCATGGGCATTAGAATAGAATGAGTATTCTTTGGTTCTGGGGTGTAGTGTTCTATATATATCTATGAGGTCCAACTCGTCGAGTATGGCATTCAAAGCCTTTGATTCTTTGCTTAGTTTTTGCCAGGGTGTTCTGTCTATTTCTGAGAGTGGAGTGTTGAGGTCCCCTACTATTAATGTATTTTTATTTATATGTCTCTTTATTCTGGTTAAGAGTTGGCTTGTGTATCTTGCTGCTCCCCTGTTGGGGGCATATATATTTATAATTGTCATATCCACTTGTTGAATACTTCCCTTAAGAATAATATAGTGCCCTTCTGCATCTCTAACTATAGTCTGTAGTTTAAAATCCAATTTATCTGATATGAGAATTGCTACCCCAGCTTTCTTTTGAGGTCCATTTGCGTGAAAGATGGTACTCCATCCCCTTACTCTCAGTCTGAATGCATCTTTGGGTTCGAAATGAGTCTCTTGTAGACAGCAAATGGATGGGTCATTTCTTTTTATCCAATCTGCAACCCTGTGGCGTTTTATGGGATGGTTCAAACCATTTACATTAAGACTGATTACTGAGAGATATGATTTTAATGTTGCCATGTTGCCAGTAAAGTCTTTGTTTGTATTGGCTGTGACTTTCTGTTCTGTATCACTCTTGGGGCCTTTTTACTTTTATAGAACCCCCCGTAATATCTCCTGTAGGGCTGGTTTCGTGGTTACAAAATTGGTTAGTGACTGGCGATTCTGAAATGTCTTTATTTCTCCATCAATTCTGAATGACAGCCTTGCTGGATAAAGGATCCTTGGCTGCATGTTTTTCTCTGAAAGAGCTTTAAATATGCTCCCCCAACCCTTTCTCTCATTCCAGGTCTGTGTAGACAGGTCTGACGTAATTCTGATGCTTTTGCCTTGGTACGTGAGAAATTTCTTTGCCCTGGCCGCTTTCAATACTGTATCCTTGCATCTAATATTTGCGAAATGCACTATGACGTGACGTGGCGTAGGTTTGTCGTGGTTGAGCTTGGGAGGGGTCCTCTCTGCCTCTTGGACATGAATGTTTGTTTCCCTCGCTAGATTAGGGACGTTTTCAGCTACAATTTGTTCAAATATCTCTTCTAGACCTCCGTTTTTCTCCACCCCCTCGGGGATGCCGATGATTCTAACATTGGATCATTTCATTGAGTCAGTAATCTCCCGTAACCTACATTCGTGGGCTTGGATTTTTTTAAGACCATCTTCTATTTTCATTTTTTCCTCTATTAACCCATCCTCCAATTCACTAACCCGTTCCTCTGCTTCTGCGACCCTGGCCGTCAGAGCCTCTAGTTTTGCCTGCATTTGGCTCATAGAATTTTTAATTTCTGTCAAATTCGCTCTCATTTCCGCCCTTAGGGATTCTATATTCTCAGTAACCTTTTCGTTAATAGTTTTTTCAAATCTACTCATCATTTTGACCATCGTTACTCTGAATTCCATTTCTGATACTTTGGTAACATCCATATCCATTATTTCTGTGGCAGAGGCCACAGACTCACTGTCTTTTCTTTGCTGGGGGGGCTTCTCCTTCTTGTCATTCTGATGAGGAGAGGTTGCGGGGTTGTCCAGAGCCCAAATTATTGACTGGGTCCCAGGCTGTGCCCCTTGTTTTTTAGGGATCTTAGGGATGTGGGCTTCTTCTTTAAAGATTTTATTTATTTATTTATGTGGCAGCGAGAGAGGGAACAGAAGCAGGGGAGTGGGAGAGGAAGAAGCAGGCTCCCAGCGGAGGAGCCGGATCGGATGAGGGACTCCCTTCTGGAACGCTGGGATCACGCCCTAAGCCGGAGACAGGCGCTCAATGACTGCGCCACCCAGGCGCCCGGGTTGTGGGCTTCTTGATTTTTCAGCCTGCCTTCTGGGGGAGGGGCCTGCCGCGCCGATACTCAGGCAACCCTGTTTGGTTAGAGTCTCCGTGTCCCCTGCGAGGGGGGATGGGGATGGGCACTCTCTGAGCCGGTATTTCCAGGCTTTTGTTCTCTGGCGGCTTTCCCTGGCGGTTTGCTGTGCCTCTTCTGAGAGTCAGAGCAGCAGCGGCCGAATTTCAGCCTCTGTCTCAGAACAGAGGGATTGCGGCCCGTTCTCTACTAATGTTCTGGCCACTTTAACTCTGTTTCTGTTGGTGCTGCTCAACCCTGCAGCGTCCTGGGATGTGCGCCCCCTCAATACTCAGCGCTGGAGATGTTCATTTGTAGAGATCTAGATGCATCTTCCTGCGTCTCAGGCTGGTTCCGTGGTTGTTTAGGCTGGTCTGGTACCTATCCAGCTCGACTCGGGGTCTCCTACTCCTCCGCCATCTTCCATCCCTGGTTTTTGATGTAAAGTTCAATGATTCTGTAACTTCAGTTTCTGAATTTATTTAAGTTCTATCTGTTTTTTTGGTGAGTCTTGCTATAGGTTTATCAATTTTGTATTTTCAAAGAACCAGTTCTTTTATTGATTTTTCTTCTTTTTTTCTCTTTCATTGTAATAATGACTTTCATTAGTGTTATACTTGGATTTCTTTCTCTGGATTATTTAAGTTTCTGGGATTTTAAGTAGGTTAGCCTCCAGGCTTTGCTCTCTCGTCATGGCCTCTGGCAGTCCCTATTGACTGGAAAACATGGAAATAGATTACTAACCTGAAAGAATTCCATACTCATCAACATCATTTCCTGCTGTCCTGCTCCCATGCTGGTTATTCCCTTACACTTTTCCCGCAAACTAGTTCTGTGGAGGTGAAAAATGCTGTCTCACAGAACATCATGTACAGCGTAGGTAATACGGTATCCTGAAACTGGTCCATCTTTTCTCAGATATGTATGGGATACTGATAAGAGAACTCAATAGAAGTGGAATTTACCAGGGTAAAGATAATAATGTGTGGTGTTTTAGGCATTCATTGACTGTGAGATTTGTCCTATAATTTTGTGATGTACTTGTTATAAGTTTGGTAAAGTTCACTGGTGACACGGTGTTTTCTTCGTGTGAAGTAAAGCAATTATCAATTTAATTTCTTTGATCACTGCAAAGCTATGCAGGGTTTCTATTTCTTCTGTGGGTATGGGTAATTTATATTTTGTCATATCATCTATATTTTTAGAAGCATTGCCATAAATACTACAATATCTTCTTATGATCTTTCAATGCCTGTAGGATCTGTAGTCATCTCCCCTTTCTAACTGTTGTTTTTGATTAATCGAAAGAAACAAAGAGCACAAATAGTTTTAACAAAGAATCAATTTCAGGCCTTTCTGATACTTTCTATTCTTTATTTTTAGCCTTTTTTTCTTCTAATATGTTCATTTTTCTTAAGTACTTAATCCTACACATTTTTTAATGTATTTTTCATTGAACTTAAATTATTTTATACTAATTATTTTATACTTTCCCTTGTGATACTTTATTTCGCCCAAGGTTTATTAATAACCGTATTTCTTATTTTCAAGCATATGGAAATTCATGGGAAGGTTCCCTGTATTTTCTGTCTTTGCATGTAAAGTATAAATTTTTAAAAACTCATGTCGAGAAATTTTAATTGTCCTAAAGTCTATGATATGTATATTTTCACCATTCTTGATGTACATAAGTATCTTGGCAAGTATTCTCCTTCACCAAACATAATTGCTCAGGTGCATATTTCATTTGATTTCATGGAGGAAGAATAAAAGTGTTCGGTGTTTATTTCGCACAAATCATCATTATACCTTGGAATGAAAGAAACATAGAGAATATAAAAGATTATGTTGTAAACAACGCATTTCTTACTTTAGAAATACTTCCATTTTTTAAAATTATTTTTAAAGATTGTATTTATTTGTCAGAGAATCAAAGCAGGGTTGGTGGCAGGCAGAGGGAAAAGCAGGCTCTCTGCTGGGCAAGGAGCCTGATGCAGGACTCAATCCTCGGATCCTGGGATCATGACTTGAGCCAAAGGCAGCTGAGCCACCCTGGCATCCCAGTACTTCTATTTTATGTGATTAAAAGATTGTTTGCCCTGCATTCATATTATTGTTTATTTTTTTAGTACAAAGTTCCCTTTCCATTATCACTTGTCAGTTATTTTCCTGTTCGTTTATTTTCTTCTATTTTTTAATGTTAATTTTTGGGAGACTAGATTAAAATGTACCTCTAACGCTAGAACATTTACTTATATGCATACGTAGGATAAAATCATACTAATACATGATCAGTGATTAGAAGCCTGGATTCAATGAGGAGGGTGATAAAGTTCTAGAACAACCACGTAATGCACAACTTGACTACATGTAGCACTAGATGAAGACATGTTCTTCTACCTTTTGTTATCTGATAATCCCCTTCCTCAGCTTTCTTCTTTTCTGTTTATTTCACCAAACTATAAAAGAAATCAAAGCACAGCCAAACAAAAGTGTTGCAACACAACAGAAGAATCTATCATTTCTATCATTTCATTTGTTTGTACTTTATGATGTGCTAAAACACTCCCCCTGCTAGGAAAAATAAATGCCGATGACTATAAACCTGTTAAACTAACAGACTGTGCATTTACAACAGCCATAATGTCTTATAGTCAATCAAGTTCATTATGGGAAATATTAGATGAGAAATAGCAATAAAATACCACCAACCCAGAGTTGTTAATACCATTCTGACTAGTTTGATTGGAGATAGACTCTTGAATTTTATATCAAACTGAGAATTTAGGAAATAATAAAATAAGACTATTGAATTCTTGTCATAATTTGGGTGTAATAAATATTACAATGTTTTATATATTAAAGGTAGGGGAAAATAAATTTGCACACGCATTACCAATTCACGTGACTTCATAGTATGGGAAGAGTCAATAGGTAAGTAGGAGTTGACTTTCTATACAAAATCATGTAGAAGTTTGCTTTATTATTTTCCCCAAAACCATAATATATAAAGCATTTTCACTGCATAGCATACATGTGAAAATACATTTCCAGACACTTTTTGGTCACCTGAATCAGTAATCTCAAGCAGATAAAACAAGGTAGGCATAGATTTGGGCCACAGTCATGTTTGCCTTTTGACTTTGTCTTAAATTTCTAGTAAGCCCTCTTGCTGAGCTTTCTTGTATGTACGCGTTTCTATGATATTTCCTATTTGGTCTAGAGGCTTTATGACATATGTATTTAGGAACTTCCAGTACATTTTCATTTTGCTTGTACCACAGTGCTAGGATTTAAAACGTTCAGTTTTCTAGACTTTGCATTTCATTTGCTTCCCTTTTGAATGTGATTTCCCCTAAAAGTTGAGAGGAACGTTCAATTATTCATTAATGTATCCTTGATGAATAAATGTATTCAATTGAATATTTCTTAAACTGTTGCTCTTTGGCCATTACATAGGTATAATCAGGTTGAAAAGTTTTTCTTAGTTTCCCTTTTGAGCCTGGGGTAAGTTATGAAAGCCAGAATCTTAGTCAGCAATGAAGTTCTTTCCTGGAATATAGGGAAAACTTTTTTTTGAGAAGAGGATCGATGCTATTTCTTAGCATATCTTATCAATTCTAAATACAGCGCTCTCTTTCAAAACATTCTTTTCAGTATCCAGAGAACTGGAAACATACCAGATCTCTGATTTCCTTACATAACCACACGTTAGTTCTGTGAAATTAGGAGACCATCACACAGTATTGGAAATAAATAACAGCCAACAGCAAGCACACCAAATTGAATTTTTTTGGAAACGTAAAGAAGAAGTAAGGTTCATCAGGTACAGTCACTCCCAGATGAGCAGACTGCGGATTTTATACAGGGATTTTAGGATGTATAGTGGTTGGGATTGGCTGGCTTTCACGGACATGAGTGAGTTGATGTCACTTGTAGAAACATAGGGCTGTTGATTGGTTGGCATTGAGAAATGCATTCACCAGAACAGAGCCAGTTCCATAACTTGTAAGTAAGTCCCAATACAAAATAAAAATGCAAGATCCTTTTTTTCAAAAAGCAGGGGGAGAACCCCATTTTCCTTTCTTCCATGGTCTGTCTAGTGACCCGTCATGGCATTTTTGTTTTGCCATATAATGCCACATTTTCTTGGAGAGAGTAAATACAGACCCTAGCAGGATTAGGCCTATTATTTGGACCCACCTCATAACAGTTCCCAGGCCTCCATTAGGGAAGCAGAGGTTGGCAATGGTGGCTGAGTGGGATTAGGAACATTCTCAGCAACCCTTTCCCCTAAGAATGCAGAATGGTGTTGATTAGAGGGATTGCACATGAACCAAGGAACCAAGCTAATTTAGGCTTATTGATCCATTGGACTTCATTTATACAACACACATTAAAAGTTAGGAATAATGATCTTAAGGTAATAACCGTAGATCATTAAACCCCAAGCACGGGACTTTTTCTGAGAGCAGAGTCCATCATGGTCACGTGCTCATGAAGGTGGCTGTGCACTGGAGTGAATTCTTTTTTGATTGGCTAAAATTAGAAGGAGCTATCGCTGCAAGGAACTTCCAATGGTTTATGCACTGGAATAAGGGTAGCTGGTAAAATCCAGGTCTCATAATGCTTGTTCTCATTTATTGTTTAATGAGGTTAAAACTGGGTCTGATGGCTGCTTTTTACCATGGTTATAAAACAATCAATCAACCACTTCCGGAAAGTGTGGGGACTTTTTTTATTTGCAGTGCCAAGTCTCCTGGAGAGCCCTTCAAGGGCTGTCACGTGTCCACTGAGCTTGCCAAATTGCTCGAAGGTAAAGTTTCACTTGGGTAGGTCTCAGTTTCAGTTTCAATGTTGATTGACCTGCAGTCTGAATCACCTGTCAGGACAATGGATGGAAAGAAGGACTTAGTACTCTGGACAAAATATCTGGACAACTGTAAAACAAAAAGTATAACTAAAATGATGATAAGAAGGATATTGAAGGCTTTCCAGAACCATGGTCTGACATTTTCCCAATGCAGGCAACACATATGTTGCTGGACCTAGCCAGGTTGAATTTTCTTTTAACTTAGATATCGGTTATTCCACCACACCTGCGATGTTAGTCCAGACACATCATGGAGGGTCTGAGCAGTAGCATACATGTCCCCACTGGTGGGCCAAAGGAAACCAGTGCTATTCTATAATATAATGGCTTTGGCTAATAAACGTTTTTGTTATGCTTTGAGGGAATGGAATTTAGTATTAACATTGCTGGCCCAAATGGGGAGCAAATTTTTTATTATCCCTTTGAGTTTTCCAGCTAGAATGGATGGGATTATTATGCTCAGGAATATGTCTTATGAATTATCATTTAATGCACCAGGAAAGTTTTTATCTCTTCCGATGATTTGTAAAGAGACAAGTTTTTACGGGTACTGGGAGGGTCATATATTTTGAATGGTCAATAGCTCCATGAACAATTAATCTTGGCCCTGATCTGGCGTTTAAAAGCTTGATTCCCATAGAGGGAAAATCTAATAGCCACGCAAGAGAGATGTTCAGTTTTATACGATACGTAGCCAATGTCTCTGGGTGTTGTTGACAAATGGTAATTGTTAAATCCCAATAAATCACTATGTCTCTTTTGGGGAGTGTGGGTTTTCCTATATTTATTTATTGTCCATACCGTGTATCATACTGGTAAGGTAACATTCCTTTATATTCTTTATATTGGCTACACTAGCAATAATGTTCAGGATCAAGTTCTGATCACATAACAAAAGCATTTTCTAATTCTTCCGTGGTACCAAAATATACCTCCTTGGGGGGAAAAAGGCAAATTAGAACTTCTTCCAGGTAACAGATGTGAGACAATATAAATCATAACGAAGTGGTACAATTAAGTCTACAAACTGATAAATGCGTTTTGCTTTATGTAGTTTAAACAAACTCAGGAAAATACCCTTTTGTGTTTCAGTTCTCAGAAAGGCCTTGCCTGCTTGGTCCTAACCCTGTGAATACAATCTTGTGCTGTTCCTCCCCCCGCCCCCTCATAGATCACCGTATTATGTATCATTTGGGATTCAACAGAACAATCAAGGGTACTATAAAAACTGGCTAATTTAAGGAATATGTATTTACAAGATGATTAGTTACGGAGGTGCAGTAATAAGGTAACTACAAAGCATAGAGCGCATCCCTAGCCTGAAGATTGGAAGGATGAATCTCATTACTGAACTGAGAAGGAAAGCCCCTTTCATTCATTCTTCTATTCAGGTTTACATTTAAAGATTTACACAACCCTCAGTACAATGTAACTTTAGAACATGTTCATCATCCCACGGAAAAAAATCACCGTACCCATTAGCGGTCATTCCACAGTCCTACACCGCTGACCTCTCGTCCCACCCCCTTCTGAACCTGCACCAGCCCCCGGCAGGCACTAATCACTTTCTATCTATGCATTCATCAGGTGATGAACATTTAGGCTATTTCTACGTTCGGGGTAGTACGAATAATGTTTCTGTGAAGATTCATGTACAAGTGGGCATTTTTCATTTTTCTTGCATATATACCTTTTTAGAATGGAATTGCTGGGTCATAAGATAATTGTGTCACACTTTGAGAAACTGCCAAAGGGCTTTACAACGTATACCATTTACATTCTCACTAGCAATGCAGTATATGAGGTGTCCGAATTCTGAACACCCTCATCACCACTTGTTACTACATCTTTTGATTTTACATATCCTAGTGGGTGCGAAGTGGAATCTCAGTGTAGATTTGGTTTGCGTTTTCTTGATGACCAGTAGTGATGAGCATCATTTCATGTGTTTACTGTCCATTTGTACACATGCGTTGGAGGAGTGGCTGCTGAAATCCATTGTTCATTTTATAATTGGAGTATTTGTCTTTTTATGGCTGACTTTAAAAGATTGTATATATTCTGGACCCCAGTCCCTTATCAAATAAGTGATTTGAAAATATTTTCTCCCATTATAAGAGTTGTTTTCATTTTCCTGATGGTATCCTTTGAAACACAAAAGTTTTAAATTTTGGTGAACATCTTTTTTTTTCCTTCCACTGGGTGTACTTTTGGTACGTTATGGCTTAATACAAGGTCATTAAGATTTAGTAATATTTTTCCTTCAAGGAGCTTGATAGTTTCAGTTCTTACATTAAAGCACATGATCTATTTTGAGTGGCCCTTTGAGGTAGAGGCCCAAATGCATTCTATGCATGTGGCTCTCCGGTTGCCTCAGCACTGTTTGTTGAAAAGATTATTCCCTCTCCATTGAACTTTCTAGGCAGATGGGTTGAAAATCTTTGGGAAATGTGAAATTATTTCTGAATTCTTACTTTCATCGCACTGATATGTAACACAGTCTTTCTGTCACTACCACCCTGTCTTGATTGCTGTAGCTTTGTAATAAGATGTGCAATTAGAAAGCGTGTTTTTCAACTTTCTTTTCCAAGGCTCTTTGGTTATTTCCACATCAATTTTAGAATCAAAACATTGAATCGATAGACCCTTTTGGGAAGTAGTATCATTTTCAAATGTTCCAGTCCATGAACATGAGATGTCTCCTAATTTGTTTAGATCTCATTTCATATTATTCAACATTTTATAGTGTGCAGCGTACAAATTGGGCACTTCTTTTGCTAAAATCATTTCAAACTATTTTTTTTGTTGCTATTGCAAATGAGATTGTCTTTTAATTTCATTTTTTGGATTGTCCAGAGCTAGTGTATAGAAGAACACTTGATGTTTATATATCAATCTCTTATCCTGCCACATTGTTATACTAGTTTATTCTAATCAGTATTTTGGTTGATTTCTTGGGATGTTTTATATATAGGATCACGTGATGTAGAAACAGAGACAATTTTACTTCTTCCTATCTAATCTGAATGTCATTTATTTATTTACATTGCTTCTCTGTCCTGACTAGTAAAATGTTGAATAGAATTGGTAAGAATGGGCTTGTTCCTTATCTTCTTCCTTATAGAAGGAAAACCTCTTTCATCCTAAGTATGATGTTAGCTGAGGGTTATTTACTGATGTTTTTTATTGAGTTGAGAAAGTTCTGTTGGTTGAGGTTTTTATCATGCATCTGATGATGTGATGATTATTCTTTATTGCTACACTATAATCCTTTTTTTATTATGTTCAATTAGCCAACATATAGTACATGATTAGCGTTTGACGTAGTGTTCAACAATTCATTAGTGGTGTATAACACCCAGGGCTCATCACCACACATGCCCTCCTTAATACCCATCATCCGGTTACCCCATCCCCCTCCCTTCTGCAACCCTCAGTTTGTTTCCCAGAGTCCAGAATCTCTGATGGTCTGTCTTCTGATTTCTTCCCATTCAGTTTTCTTTCCCTTCTCCTATGGTCCTCGTGCTACTCCTTACATTCCACCTATGAGTGAAACCATATGATAATTGTCTTTTTCTGCCTGACTTAGCATAATCCCCTCCAGTTCCATCCATGTCCACATCTTCTTTATCCATTCATCGGTTGAAGGGCATCTCAGCAACTTGCACAGTTTGGCTATTGTGGACACTACTGCTATGAACATTAGGGTGTATGTGCCCCCTCAAGCTATATTACAAAGCTGTGATCATGGTATTGGCACTATAATCCTTCAAGTGTTTTACCGATGTTAAAGCAAACCCATGTTATGGGGCTAAATCCCACCTGGTCACTATGTATAACTCTTTATCAGTGGTTGATTTTAATTTGCTAGTTTTTATGAACATTTCTGCATCTAAATTCATAAGGGATATTTATGTTTTTCTGTACTTGGGATATCTTTGTCTGGTTTTGGCACCAGAGTGAGAGTGACCTGATAAAATAGGTTGGGAGGTATCCTCTTCTTTTTGAATTTTTGGAAACCCTTTTTAAAAACTGGTATAGATTGTTCACTAAATACTTGGTAGAATCACCATCGCAGCCATCTAATTCTGATCTTGTGTTATTTATTAGTAATTCAATCTCTTAGCTTCCTTTATGTCTATTTAGTTCTTTTTGAGTACAGTGGGTAATTTTTGTCATTTGGAATTATCCATTTTACCTGAGCTATCCAATTTGTTGGCATAAAGTTGTTTACGCTTTCTTTGATTCCTGATTTTAGTAATCTGAGTCTTGTTTTCCTTGGAATATCTAGGTTTTGTCAAGTTTGTTGATCAAATAACCATTATACTGATTTTTCTATTACTGCTTCCCTATTTTATTAATTTACCTTATGGTTTCTGAAGGTAGAAGTGAAAATTATTGATTTTCAATTTCTTTTTTCAAATAAATTTATAGCTATAAATTTTCCTCTAAAAAATGATTTCACTGCATCTGGTGAGTTTCAGTACATTGTGTTTTTCTTTTCATCTCATTTTTTTCCTAATTTCCCTTTGATTCATTGATTACTTATAAATGTTATTTCGTTTTCATACATTTATAGCTTTTCAATTTTTTTACTGTTATTTCTAATTTTGTTCCATTGTGGCTAGAGAATATCCCTTATGCTGTCATTCCTTTGGAATTTATTGAGGATTTTGTTATAACAAAATGTATGATCTAAGCAATGTTTCATGTGCACTTGAAAAGACTATTCCGCTGTTGTGTGTAGTATTCAATTGATGTTACATCACCTTGGTTTATAGTGTTTTCAAGAGTTTAACTTCCCTGCTGTTCTATCTGTTCTATAAATTATTGAATGTGAGGTATTTAAGTCCCAAATTATTATTTTAGAAATGTCTATCCCGAGATATAATTAGCATGACTTTAGTTTCAGGTGTGGAACATAATGATCACCTCAGTAAGTCTAGTTAACCTTCATCACTATACATGTAAATGCTTTGTGTGTGTGATAACTTTGTAAGATGCCTCTCTTAGCAACTTCCAAATATAAAATACTGCATTGCTTTTACTGCTGATTTGACCCTCCTATTATAAAATGTCCTTCTTTGTTTCTAGTAACAATGTTTGAGTTGAGATATAATTGTTTAATATTATTAAATACACTCTAGCCCTATTTTGGTTACTGCCATCATACCGTAGCACCTTTTGTTCCCCCTCTACTTGAAACCTTTTTGTGAGTTTGATTCTTAGAATTTGTTTACCTTGTAGATAGCTTTTGTTTAATCAGTGCTGCCAGTCTCAGACTTTGGTGTGTGTTATTGATAATAAAGGATTTACATCTGCTATTTTACTATTTATTTGATATGTCTTTAACTCCAAGTTTGAATCAGTAAACATTTTCCAGTGCATCTTTTAAATACCTTTGTTTCTTTTACCACATTGTGTTTCTAATTGAAACATATTTGACATATAACATTGTGTGTATTTAAGGTATATGTTAATTTGATACATTTATGTATTATAATGATTGCCATTGTAAAGATAATTAGTAGCTCTATCATATAATTATTTCTTTTAGTACTAGGAATAAATAAGTTCTAATTTCTTCCAAAGTTTATTAGAGTACAATATTGTTGCCTACATGCATTATAGCGTGCATTAGCTCTCTTGGGCTTATTTACTCCGAGTTTGTGCCTTTAAATGTCTATCCTGTCTCCCTACCCCTCACCTCCTAGTAACCATCAGTTATTCTGCTTTTATAAGTTTAACTTTTAAAAATTCCACATGTGACATCATACAGTGCTTATTTCACTTAGCAAAATGTGTTCAATGTCCACCTGTATTCTTGCATATGACAGGATGTTGTCCTTTCTCATGGCTGAAAAAAATCCAATTGTGTGTGTGTGTGTGTGTGTATACACACACACACACACATACACACATTTTCTTTATTCCTTCATCTGTTGATGGACATTTCGGTTCTGTCCCTATCTTGGTTACTGTAAACAATGCTGCCATAAACATAGAGGTCCTTTTATCTTTTCAAGTTACTATTTTCTTTTTTAAGAGAAGTACCCAGAACTGAAATTGCTGGATCATATGGTAGTTTTTACGTTTTTGCAGAAACTCCATACTGGTCTCCTAGTGGCTATGCCAACTGACATTGCCACCAGTGGTGTACAACAGTTCCCCTCTCTTCACATCCTCACCAGCACTTGTTGTCTCTTGTCTCCTTGATAACCATACGAAGAGGTGTGAGGTGACAGCTCAGTGTGATTTTAATTTTCATTTCCCTGGCCATCAGTGATGTTAAGGCTGTTTTCAGGTGTCTGTTGTCCATTTGGAGGTCTTTGGAAAATGTCCATTTACTTGTCATGCCAGTTTTTTAACTCACATTTTTTGTTATGGAATTATATAAGATCTGTACATATTTCATGTATTAACCCCGTTTCTGATATGTAGCTTGCAAAAATTTTCTATCCTGTAGGTTGCATTTTCATTTTATTGGTTATTTATGTCGTGCAAAAGCTTTCATTTGATGTCTCATTTGTCAGGTTTTGCTTTTATTATTGGTGCTTTTTGACGTACTATCCAAAAAATTATTGCCAAGACCAAGGTCAAGGAACACCTTCCCTGTATTTTCTTGTAGAAGCTTTGTCGTACCTGCTCTCATGTTTCAATCTTACACAAATATCCAGTTAATTTTTGTGAGTGCTAGAAGATGGAGTCCAAATACGTTGCTCTGCATGGGCTTATCCAGTTTTCCTAACACCATTTGTTGACTCTCTATTGCGTGCTCTTGGTTGCCTTGTCAAATACTAGTTGACCACAGAAGCAGGTGGTTAATTATGGCCTCTTTGTTCTGTTCCTTTGGTCTGTATGTCTACTTTCGTGCCAGTACCATACAGTTTTAAAAGGTAGCTTTGTAAGTCTACTTTGAAATCAGAAAGTGTGGGGTGTCCAGCTTTGTTCTTTTTCCTCAAGATTCTTTTTGGGGTCTTCTGGGCTTCTGTACAAATTTTAGGATTGCTTTTTACAGAAATAGAAAGAATGTCCTTGGTATTTGGATGCAGACTGTGTTCAATCTATATAGATGGTTGTGGGCATATAGCTATAACTTTATATAGCTGTAAATTTATTATTTAAAAAAGAAATTGAAAATTTCCTCAGTTTCTTTCAGTGAAGTCTCAGCAGTATAAATTGCACAGATCTAAGTATTTGTTGTTGTTGTTTTTTCTTAGATTTTATTTATTTATTCGACAGAGGTAGAGACAGCCAGTGAGAGAGGGAACACAAGCAGGGGGAGTGGGAGAGGAAGAAGCAGGCTCATAGCGGAGGAGCCTGATGTGGGGCTCGATCCCATAACGCCGGGATCACGCCCTGAGCCGAAGGCAGACGCTTAACCGCTATGCCACCCAGGCGCCCCCTAAGTATTTGTTGTTTTGATTCTATTGTGAATGCAATCGTTTTTATTTCTTCTCCAGATGTCTCATCCCTAGTATATAGAAATACAACTGATTTATGTATGTTAATTTTTTATCTTGGAGCTTAATTGAAATCACTGCTTAGGTCCAGTAGTTGATTTGGTTGAGTCTTCTGGATTTTCTATATACCGAATCACATCATCTGCAAATAGTTTTAATTCCTCCTTCCTGATTTGTTTGCATTTTATTTCTTTGTCTTGCTCAGTGGCTCTAGCTAGAGCTTCCAGTACTCTATTGACTAACAGTAGTGACACAGAGCATCCTTGTCTTGTTTCCTGATTTAGAGGAAAAGTTTTCACTATTTTTCCATTAGCTGTGGGTTTCTTAAATATGGTCTTTATTATATTAATGTATATTCCTTCTATATTCAGTTTTTATCTTTCAAAGATGATGTAGGAGTGCCTGAGCCAGCTAAGCCACTGACTCTGGATTTCTGCTCAGGTCATGATTTTAGGGTCCTGGGATTGAGCCCCATATTGGGCTCCGTGCTTGGTAGATACTCTCTCTCCCTCTGCTTGCTCTCTTTCTCTAAAATAAATAAATAAAAAATTACTGTATACAGCCATTTATTTCTGTAGCTGTTGAAATGATCATAGGATTTTTCTTTCATTTTATTAATATATTAATTTGGGTATGTTGAAATATCCTTGAATCATAGGGATAAATTTTACTTGGTTTGGTATATAATCCTTTTTATATGTTTTTGAATTTGATTTGCTAATATTTTGTTCAGAATTTTTCATCTATATTCACTAGGAACATTGGTCTGTGTCAGGGTAATGTTGACTTAATGAAAGGAGTTCGTAGAGTATGTCCTTGTCCTTAAGAGTTTGAGAAG
Source organism: Ursus maritimus (assembly GCF_017311325.1). Taxonomy (NCBI): domain Eukaryota; kingdom Metazoa; phylum Chordata; class Mammalia; order Carnivora; family Ursidae; genus Ursus; species Ursus maritimus. The sequence continues at coordinate 69,418,688 of NW_024426663.1, forward strand.
GATTGGTGTGTGTTTTTCTTTTAACATTTGGTAGAATTCACCAATGAAAACATCTGATCCTGGGATGTTCTGTATGGGGAGATTTTGGGATGTTCTGTATGGGGAGATTTTTAACCACTGATTCAATCTTGCCCATTAATGGTATATTCAGATTTTCTATTTCTTGGTAGCTTTTGTGTTTCTAGAAATTTAGTCTTTTAGGTTATCTAATTTGTTAGGACCATAAGAGGTGCCTGCAAAAAATTATATGCTATAGTATCGATTGTAATGTCTGCTTTTTAATTTCGGGTTTGAGTCTTCTTAGTCCGGCAGAAGGTTTGCCAATTTTCTTGAAAAATCTAGTTCCTAGTTGTATTTATGGTCTGATCTTTATTATTTCCCTTTTTATGCTACCTTAGGGCCTAATTTGTTCTCTTTTTATAGTTGGGATATAAAGTGAGGTCATGTACTTGAGATCTCTAATATGTTAGTGCATGCATTTATCACAATAAACTTTCCTTTCACAACTGCTTTTGCTGCATCCCATAAGATTTGATAGGTTGTGTTTCTATTTTTGTTTTGAAGTAACTTTCTCTTTTGACTTTTTCTTTGGTTGTTCGGAACTGTATTCTTTGTTTCTCCATATTTGTATATCATCCAGCGCTGTTCTTGCTGTTGCAAAGATAGGTGGGAGGATTTCAATTTTAAATTTCCTGACAGGTGATTGCTGCCCTATTGTATGAGCTGTCTTGAAAGAATGTTCTGTGTTCCCTTTACAGGAATGTGGATTCTGTTATGTTCTATATACGGCTGTTCAGTCCATTTGGGCTACAGCATAGTTCAATTCCAGTGTTCCCTTGTTTTCTGACTGGACAGTATCCATTGTGGGCAGTGGGGTACTGAAATCCTCTACTGTTATTTTGTTGTGTATTTTAGGTGCTCCGGTGTTGGGAATATGTGTATGTATGTATATATTTACAATTATGGTATCTCTTGGATGCACTGATCTATTTATTATGTCTTTTTTTATTATAATGTCTTGATAGGTATTTGGCTTGAAGTCTAGTTTGTCTGATGTAAGTAGAGCTATGCCTCCTTTCTTTGGGAAGAACATCTTCCATCCCTGAGTCGATGTGTGCTTTATGAGTTCCTAAAAGGCAATATATAGTTGGGTCTTTTTTTTCTCTTTTATCCTTTACAGCCACACAGTGCCTTTTGATTAGTGAATTCAAATCATTTCATTTATATTGAGAGGGATTATTAATAGGTAAGGACTTAACTATTGCCCTCTTTTTGTTTGCTTTCTGCTTGGTTTCTTATTCCCACTCTTTCTGTCTGCCCTTGTAGAATGGCGGTTCTCCATGGTGTCTTGCTCACTTTCCCTTAGTGTGTATGACTCTAGATCTTATCCTCATTCATTTATACAGTTTCCACTCCTGTACTGTTCAACTTCTATGTTTTTGATGTCACAATTTGCCTCTTTTTATATTGTGAATCTGTGAAGACATTCTAGTAATGTGCTTAACACTCCATTCCACTACAGAATTATAGTTTACCTTATTCTTTACCTTTGCTGGAGTACAGATCGTCCTCCAAAACAGGCTAATTGGGACACAGCCCCCTTTTAAGTTGAAAAGATACTAAATAGAAAATATATTTAATACAGCTAACAGACCAGACAGCATAGCTTAATATCGCTTAGCTTCCACATGCTCAGGATAGTTAGATCAGCCTGCAGCTGGGCAAAATCATCTAACACAAAGCCTGTTTTATAATACAGTGTTGACTATCTCAGGCAGTTTATTGAATACTATTCTGAAAGTAGAAAACTGAATGACCGTATGGGTACAAAATAGTTTTAAGTGTGTTGGCTGTTGACGCTCATGACTGCATGGCTGACGGGGACTTACAGCTCACTGCTGCTTCCCAACGTGATGAGAGAGGATCATACCGCCAAATACTAGACTGGGAAAAGACTCAAAATCAGAATTCAGTGTAGTTTCTGCTGCATATGTATTGCTTTCACACCGTTGTTATTCAGGGACCACGTGCACTTTCATTTACTATCATGTAAGCAAGTAATGTCGTCTCAGCTTTTCTTGTAAGGCAGGTCTAGTGACGGCGAGTTTTTTTTTTTTTTTTTTTTTTTTGGTTAGTCTGGGAAAGCCTCTCTTTCATATCTGATGGATAACTTTGCCAGATAAAGTATCTTGGCTGGCCATTTTTCTCTTGTAGCACTTTGTCATTCTCCTCTCTTACTGCAATTCTGCTGAGAAATCTGCTCATCCTCTAACGGGGGTTCTAATGTAAGTTAGTTAGTCTCTTCTTTGCTTGGCTGTTATTAAAAGTCTTTATCATTGATGACAGTTTGATTATAGTACGGCCTGGAGAAGGTCTTTTTGCAGTGATAGAATAGGGTGTTCTGTTAGTTTCACACACGTGTATGTCTACTATTATCCCCAGGTTTGGGAAGTTCCCGGCTTTTATTTCTCTAAATATACTCTGTCCTCCCTTCTTGTTCTCTTCTCCTTCTGGTAAAACATTTATTCTTAAATACATATTTTTCTCATCAATGCTGATAACTCTTGTAGAGATTCTTGACTTCTTTAAAATGTTAGTTCGTGCTCTCATTTCTGAATTCTTACCTTCCAGATTGCTGATTCTTTGATCTGATCTGCCCAATTTCTTAAGCTCTGTAATGCATTCTTCATCTAATTCATTAAATCCATAAGCTCCAGCTTTTGTCTGGTTCCCTTTTTAAACTGTTTGGTAGAGAACTTCTGTTCATTAAAGTACTGGATCCACTGAATTGTCTATGTTCCTCAAAACGTTAAAAATAGAGCTACCCTATGACCCAGGAATTGCACTAATGGGTATTTACCCCAAAGACAGATGTAGTGAAATGAAGGGGCACATGCACCCCGATGTTCATAGCAGCAATGTCCACAGTAACCCAACTGTGGAAGGAGCCCAGCTGCCCTTCAACAGCTACATGGATAAAGAAGATGTGGTCCATATATACAATGGAGTATTACTCAGCCATCAGAAAGGATGAATACCCACCATTTGTATTGACATGGATGGAACTGGAGGGGATTATGCTTAGTGAAACAAGCAGAGAAAGACAGTTATCATCATATGGTTTCACTCATAGGTGGAACATGAGGAGTAGCGCGGAGGACCACAGGGGAAGGGAGGGAAAACAGAATGGGAAGAGTCAGAGAGGAAGGCAAAGCATCAGAGATTCTGGACTCTGGGAAACAAACTGAGGGTTGCAGATGGGAGGGGATGGGCATTAAGGAGGGCATGTGTGGGTGTTATACACCACTAATGGATTGTCGAACACTGCATCAAACACTAACGATGTACTATATGTTGGCTAAGTGAACATAATAAAAAAAAAAAAGGTTATCGGCAGGGAAGGTATGGATCTAATATGTAAAGTTTTGTGGATGCCCCGTGCATGGAATGAGAACCCTGAAGTGGGAGTACTCGCAGATTTCCACAGGCAGAACTCCTGCAGGCAGCAGGGAACATGTCCCTTCTCAGCCCTTTGTTACTCCTGTGTCTTTTCCTTTCCTTTCTCTCTCCTCCCCCTCTCAGCCACGAGGTCCCTCCCTAGAAATCCTGCTGCTGCTTGTGCCACCCTCAAATCAGTCCTTCTCCAGGAGGCTTTCTACCTCCTGCGGGAGAGAGGTTACCTTGCTCATCCCCAGCACGTCCAGCACGTTGCGGTGCCGCCTTGGGAGGAGGACAGACTCCTTGAGATCTTTCTTTTTATTGCATTCCAGCGACACGCGGTTCTCCCATCGGGCCAGATGGACAGCCACCACTTCCTTTGACTTGCATGCTCACCCTGTTTCGCACTTGACGGTTTGGCTTTTTTTCCCCAACTGCGGTAATGGGGAGTGGGGCAGGCTTAGTGACTCCCTTGAATCTGCGGTGCCAGCAAGGTCCTATCCCCCTACTATCTATAGCGCAGGTAGGTAGGAAATCTCCTCCAGGGGACGGTGCAGAGGCACCTTGGTTTGGTTACAAATGGCTACTTAGTCGTAAATAAACAGGGAGAAAAAAGAATGACTGACACTGCCGCCATGCTGATGTCAATGCTACTGCACGCTTGGCTTGTTTTCTTATTGGTGTTCCTGGAAATGACAATTAGCATCTTAAAACAATCTAAATTCAAATTAACTCTAATTTATGCCAATATTATATAAAAACATTGCTTGAGAGGATGCCACCGCTGTCTGACCCGTCCTCTGTAGTAGTACTGCTCCGGGAGTTACACCTCTCTCTGTTACAGCCACACAACGGCGTTTTGTAATTACTGCTCTATGCCGTTGCCTTGTAAAATATACGAAGGGGAAGTGTTACAAACATAATTATACTCTATTTATGTACTTAGGTTTATTGGTGCCCTTTTTTCTTCACGTGGATTCACGCTGCAATCCAGTATCCTTTTCTTTCAGTTTTAAGAATTTCCTTTGGTATTTTTATAAGGCAACTCTGCTAGTGATATTTTTTATTAGAATTATCTTAAGGGACAGTTTAGTTGATAGAAAGTTCTTCGTTGACAGCCTTCTTTATCTACTCATTAGGGCTGTCTTCTCTCTGTCATCTGGCTTCTGGTTTTTGATGAAGTCAGCTGTGAATCTGATGAAGGACCACTTGTATATAATCTTTTTTACTTGCTCTTCAACTTACTCTATGGAATCTCTTTAAGATCTTGCATATAGACTAATATTTTTCATGAAACTAGGGACATTTATGCCATTATCTACTAAAATGTTTGCTTTTGGTTTTTTTTTTTTTTTTTTTTTGCCCTTCCTGCCTTCTTCTGGGACTTCCATTGCACATTAGTTGGTAAATCTCACGGTATTCCATTAGTCCTTGAAGCCCTGTTTATGTTTTTTGCTTTGTTTTTTCAGACAGGCTAATTTTACGGACTTGTTTTCACATTCACAGATTGTTTCTTTGGCAAGCCCAAATCTATTTATTTGAATCTCTCTAGTGACTTTGGAATTCCAATGGCTTAATGTATCATATGCGGAATTTTTTTTAAGAATTGCAATTTCACTATTAATAGTCTCTATTTGAGACATCACTGTAAACTTTGTTCTGTAGTTCTTTGAAAATAGCTGACTTACTAATACTTCACTAAATACAAAATCTAGTTCCCGTCAACATCTATACAGGATTCCTTTTGCTGTGTGTGGTATGGCATACTTAGCATTGTTTTGTTTTGCAGGTATTTTTTGGTGAGGGGTAAAACCGGAAATCTCAGATATTGTAACAAGTTGGTATTACATCTGTCCACTCCCAAGTCGGTTATGGTGGGTTTTGCTTTTTCAATTGCTGCCTAGCTCTTTGTTTACCATACTTCCTGGAATAATTCTGTATTCCTTGCAGTGTGTGACCCTGGAGCTCTCTATGGCATTACTTTTTAATACTTCCTCGAATTTTTAAGCAGGGCTTTCTAGATACCGTACCTCATTCACTATAATTTAGTGGTGAGTTGATGATAGGTTGATAGTCTTCCTTTATTCCTTTGTCCGTGTGTTTCATTTTTTGAAGATAAAACTTCTGTGACACAGCATGCCTTGAAATTTCGTTTGGGGAAAAAATGAAAATGAATTTTATACCAATAAAAAGAGAAATTAGAGAGGACATTTTCTTCGTTAATTTGTCTTCCCTAGGTCCTCATATGTTAGGGAAACTTTGAAAATGCTCCACGTGCACCCATGCCAAGAAACTAGTAAAGTGATGTTTTCAATTCTGCACTTGAACACTGTGTAATCAAAAATTCATGAGCTAAGTGGAGAGAGTTGAAAGAAGACTGTAGACAGAAATGATTAAAGAACCTTGAAAATTGATTTATGTGGCTAAATGAAAGTGTTCATTATGTACAGTCTGTCTAAGGACGAAAGGAGGAACAAGATAACTGCTTTCCCACACGAATCTGAGGCACAAAGAACACAAAGGGGCTTAAAATGCTAAACGATGGAGTGAAAAATGATAGAAATGATAGATGGCTATGGATTCCATCAAGCAGAAGTGTTATTCCCATAGTACCTGACTCGTTAGAAAAGCAGAAATCCAGAGAAATCATCAATGAAAACTCTGTTACTATATAAGGCTTATAGTAGTTGATATTTTTACATTCATTTGCTGGCGCTTCAGAGTAATTTTGTCATTTGGTAATTGTAATACCTAAAAACGAAAAATACAGCTTCCAAAGCTGCACGTATTTCTGGAGAAACGCCTACTTGAAAGATAATGGAATTTGTAAAACACCCCAAAAGGATGAATTAAACTATCAAACTAAAAAAGGAGAAAAAATTGAAATTTCAAGAGCTGAGAAAAAATAATCTATACATTAATTACACAACCTACGCGAACCACATACATACAAAAACCTTGCACACTGTCCACAAGTAGTAACAGCACAGTACAGCCTTGGTCCTCAAATTTGTTTTTTGTTACTGTGATGCCTCACATTTACTGATTTGCAAACAATGAGATATTTTGCATCCCTAGGGAAAAAAAACCCTCCTTGATCTTCGTGAATGAGCCTAATGTATTGTGGAAGGTCGTTGGCTCAGAGTTTGTTATGGATATTTGCAGCTGTGTTCATGAGGGATAGTGCCCTGCAGTTTTCTTTCCTTAGTGTTTTTGTCTCGTTTAGCTACTCAAGTGTGTCTAGCAGTGAGGAAGTAGTGAATTGTGCGATGATATGAGTCCAGCAGGCTGTCAGAGTACTTGGGAAGAATACACACCTACCAGCATTTCGTGAAGGTACGTGAGGAAGGGGAGCAACAGAAGACTGGAGGGTAACCTGGGAATTGGAAAGAGTTTTCAGGATGGAAATTTCATTTCCAACAATCCAAATGAAAAAGAAATTATGGTGTGCTCCTGAAACAAGTAGAAAGTCAGCCTAGGTGTGAAATAATGTGTGTGGGGTGGGAATGGAGTGGGACACAGAATGGACATGGGTTAGGAAAGCAGGAAGTAAACAGTGAATCCTGGAAGTTTGAATGGGTTTCTTAGGTTCTGAATACGTTAAAGTAGGCACATAAATATTTAGTGAAAACAAGACTTGACGATCTTTAACATATGTGTAGGATCTAAAAATGAAAACATCAGAAAATTGTCACTTCCTCAATGGTATTAGAAATCTGAGTCTCTCTCCTACTTAATCTGACCTCTAGGCTTGCCTACAACTCTAATATTCCAATGACTGTGCTTTTTGTACCTAGCACATTTCACGTTTATGCATTTACCCCTAAAGAGCACGTGGTGGAGTTACATGTATTTTTTGAAAACCTTTTCTATAGATATATTGGCTGTCTCCCTCTGCTGCTTTTTTTGAGATTAATCTATGTTTACTCCTGTGGCAGAACTGTTGTCGTTGGATGTGATCGTAGTCATTTACTTCGTGTTGGACCAACAAAGCATTGCCAAGACCTCTGTCGAAGAGCAGACTGCAGATACGGTCCTTTAGGAGTATGATTGCTTCAAGTCTTGGGTCCATGTTGAGTTGATTTTTCTGTAGGGTCCAAGACAGCGTTCCAGTGTCATTCTTTTGCATGTGCCTGTCAAGTTTGAGACGGTCTTTTTCCCACTGTATAGTCTTACCTCCTTTGTCATAAATGGACTATAAGTTCATGGGTTTTATTTCTGGACTCTCTATTCTGTTCCATTGTTGTGTCTGTTTTGATTATTGTAGTTTTCCAGTATAGTTGAAAATTGGAGTGTGTGTTACCTCCGACTTGGTTCTTCCGTCTCAAGATTTCTTTGGCTAATCAGGGTCTTTTGTGGTTCTGTACAAATTTTAGGGTTTTTCTTTTATTTCTGTGAGGGAGCCATTAATCTTTTGAGGGGGATTGCAGATCGTTGAAGCTGCAAGGAGTAGGGACATTTAAACAACATTAAATCTTCTTATCCGTGAACATGGAATATCTAATTATTTGTTTCCTCAGTTTCTTCCATCTTGAAGCTTTCATTGATTTATTCCTAGGCCTTGTGTCCTTTATGATGCATTTATAACTGAGGTGGTTTTATTAATGTTCTGATATCATTAATGTATAGAAAGGTAACAGGTTTTTGTGAATTGATTTTATAACTACAACCTCACTGAATTTGTTTATTCTAATAGCTCTTTAGGGTAATATATGTCATCTGCAAATAGTGACCAACTTTTTTTTGCAATTTGCATACCTTTTATTTATCTTGCCTAATGGCTCTGGGTAGGACTTCTAATACTATGTTGAATAAAAAGAATATACATACTTGTTTTTAGCTTTTCACCACCGAGGATCATGTTAAGCTATTGGCTCATCCTACATTGCCTTTATTGTGTTGAGGTATAGTTCCTCTATACCCATTTTGTTTAGGGCTTTCATTATAAATTTCTGTTGAATTTTGTGAAATGCGTTTTCCTTCCTCTCTTGGAATAACCACATGATTTTATCCTTCATTGTGTTAATGTGGTATATCACGATGATTGAGCAGCACATGTTGAATAATCCTTGTGTCCCTATAATAAATCCCCTTTGACCACGTTTATAAGCCTTTTAATGTGTTCCTGAGCTTGGTTTGCTGTTATTCGTGATTTTTGCATCTATGTTAATCAGGAATTTGGACCGAAATTTTCTTTTCTGGTGGCATCTCTCTCTGGGTTATGTATCGGGCTAATGCTGGCATTATAAAAAGAATTTGGCATTTAGGGAAACTTTGAGAGGGATCGTGATTCTTCTTCAGCATTTTGTAAAATTCACCAGTGAAGCCATCGGACTTTGCTTTATTGCTAGGTTTCTGATTACTGATTGAATCTCCTTACTCAAAATCTGTCCAGATTTTCTCTCTTCATGATTTACTTTATGTAGATCGCTAGTTTCTACTCATTTCTTCTTGCTGTCCATTTGTTGTCATAGAATTGTTTCTAGTAGGCTATTAAAAATGATAGCAGAGAAATAAAAGGATTCTAAGATTTTCTCTTTCATGCCTCATTTTGAGTCTTCCCTCTTTTGGTCTTGAGGAGTCTAGCTCAATGTTTGCCAATTTAGGATCTTAGCTCGTCTGAGCTTTTGTCTCTTTATTTTCTCTCTGTTCTTTCTTTCCTTCAACTAACTTTAAGGTTCATTTGTTCTTTTTGTAGTTCCCTGAGGCATAAAATTAGGTCGTGTGAGATCTTCATTATGTCTTGAGGTAGGTGTTTATCACTATACATTTCCCTCTTCGAAGTAGTTTTTGAGATCCTATTTGTTTCAAGGTATTTTTTTAAATTTCTCTTTTGGACTTATTTGTGGCATAGTAGCATGTCTTTTCATCTTTTTATATATTTGAAAGTTTTCTGACTTTTGTTCTTGAAAAATATGTTTGATGATTTTAATCAGCACTTAACATGATCTATCTGGACAATGGTCCCTAGGTACTGGAGAAGGATGTGTATTCTGTTGCTTTTGGGTGGAACGCTGTATGTATCTCTTAAGTCGTTCTGGTCTAACGTGTCCCGTAAGACTGATGTTTCATTACCGATTTTCTTTCTGAATGGTCACTCCAATGATGAAAATGGAGTATTTCATTCTGGTTTTCCCTTGAGATCTGTTAATATGTAGTCATTTGCTCTTATTTTGGGTGCAACTTCTTAGATTCTATCCTTATGTAAGGCCCTTCTTTGTCTCTGCCTCAAAGTTTATTTGGTCTGGCACAACTACCCCACGTTTGTTTGGGCTTTCATGTGGATGGCACATTGGTTTCCATCCCTTTACTCTGAGTCTGTGTCTGTCTAGATCTGAGGTCAATGTCTTATGAACACCATTCAGATGGCTCTTCAGCTGACCTATGGATCTGATTGAACAATGTAGTCTATTGATAAGGATGTTCTTGATGCCATTTGTTTGCTCTGGTTATGTTTGTAGTTTTTCTCTATTTCCTTCTCTTGCTTTCAGTACTTCGTGATTTTCTATGGTGTATGCTTCCCTTATCTGCTGTTCACCTGCTATGGATGTGGATGTTTTGCTCTAACATGAGGCTTACATATAAATTGGTAACAGCTGAAGTCTGAATGCATTCCTACCCTTCTTCCCCCAGCATGATTTATGTCGCATTTTGCATCTTTCTATCCTAAGTATTGTAGTTACAATCACTTTGAGAACTTTGGTTTTTAACTTTCACCAGTGATTGATCCACCTCCTCTATATTAAATTATTCTGATTTTTACTATATACTTACCTTTTCCAGTGACACTTAGGCTGTCAAAAGCTTTCCTGTTCCTCGTTAGTACCTTTTCCTTTGAGCTTAAAGTTGTCTCGTCAACATTGTCGTAAGGCCAGCGTGCACTAGAAGGGTCTGAGAAGCAACTAGACACTGACACCACTGACCCTCCACAAGGCTGGTGTAGAGCCCCACCTAGTGGTCTCCCCTGAGCTTCTATTTCTTTCAGGGGGAAAGCAAGCATGGGGGAGGGGGGCAACCAACCAGCACCCTCCCCTAGTGTTGTGGGTCACTTCATAGGTGCAAGAAGGGAATTCATAGAGCTCAACTGCTTGGAATATGACTGTGACAGCGGTAGGAGAAGGGCTCGCAACCACCACCACCGGCCTACTGCGTTTCCATCTATCTGCAGAACCAAAGTAGCAGTCCTCACCAGCAGTTTCGTTCACCTGCAGAACCAATTGGTGGCGTACTCTGACCAGGGAACTGGATGAGGTGTAGGTTGACCTGATTTGGGCTTTCAAACTTTGCCCAGGCAAGAGGTGAATCATAGCCCCTACTCCTAGGGAAAGTAGCTCCCGGCCTCATGTGTCCAGAAGGATTGGCAAGAACACAAGGAGGGTGCACACTGTAGCACTGGCAGTTGAGAGCTGGGCAAGCAGAGCTGATCATTCCCACTACCTGTAGAGGAGTGTTTCCATGCTAGGTCGAGGAAAGGGGATTAATCCATAGCCTAATTTGAGGCTGAGAGTAGCAACTGGTCCTCCTGATGTAAGCCTGCTTAGAAAACGTGGGAGTTCCCCCTCCCTGTCTTGTCCAAATAGGGAATTAAAACATGGCCCCATCTGAGTGTCGCTGGAAGCTGTAGAACCCAGCGACACTCAAGCCCAGGCCTGAGCAGGCAGCGCTGACAGTCTGCAGTGCAAAGTCAGGGGCCCTGTTCTGCCACAGAACTTGGGCTGTGGGTCGGCTTGAGTCAGGGTGACATACAAAGGGCTTGACTAGCTACAAGAGCACAGAGACAACTAGAAATTAGGAAGATCCCATGAAGATAACAGAAACCGTAAACAACCACTAGAAAATCTTAGAGTTCATTATAGACCTTGTAAGGTAGACCTAATCATGCAGAAGAAGCAGTGACTAGAAGACAGGACATTTGAAATTATCCAACCCAGAGGAACAATAAGATGAAGCCAGCCTGAGGGAACTATGAAGCACAATGAAAAGAAAATCCAGAAGGGGAAAGGATCGACGGTACATTACAAAGAATAATGGCTGAAACTTTCCATACTTAGGGGGAGAAATAAACACACAGATCGGTGAGGTCTGAAGTAGTTGAAAGGTCGCAATCCATCAACAGGGCCATACTGAGATCCATTTCATTACATTGCCAAAAAAATCAAAGAACAAGAAATGACTTATAAAGCACCAAAAGAGAGAAGTAACAAACAAGGTAACAACCCATAAGAATCGGTGGATCTTTCCAGTTTTCAGGCCAGGAGAAAATGGAACAACAAATTCAAGTATTGAAAGAAAACCTACGTGAAGCAAGAAATCTCTACCCAGTGAAGTTGTCTTTCTCAAATAACGGAGGAATAAAGACATTTCCACACAAACTTAAATAAAAGAAGTTTGCATAAAACTCAGTGGGTATATAATCCACTCAGCGGGTTAAGCATCTGACTCTTGGTTTCTGCACAGGTCATGGGATCCAGCCTCATGTTGGCTGTGCTCTCAGTGGGGAGTCTGCTTGAAGCTCTCTCCCCAAAACTGTTAGAAATAACAGACGAAATCTGTCGCATTTGTGCACAAAGTACTATCGGAAAAAGAAATCAACAATCCCAGTTACTACTCTCTCCAAAAGAATAACATATCTAGGAACACATTTAATCAAGGAGGTAAAAGACCTATACAATGAAAGCTTTGAGACACTGGTAAAAGAAACTGAAGGTGACACAAATGAATGGAAAGATGTTTTGTGCTCATTGATGAGAAGAAGTAATATGCTTAAAGTGTCTGTATCACCCAAGGCAATGCAGAGACTCAATGAAGTCCCTACCAAAAGTCCAGTGGCATCTCTCACAGAAATAAACAATCCTACGCATTGTAAGGAATTGCCGAAGGTATCAAAGTGGCAGTATTGAAAAAGAACAAAGCTGGAGGCATCACATGCCTTGATTCCAAACTACACTGCAAAGCTGCGCTCATCGAATCAGTACGGTATTGGCATAAAGAGAGACACACAGAGCAAAGAACCAGAACGGAGAGCTTACAAATAACCCCACACACTGATGGTCAGTGCTTCCCAGAGCTGTCAGCACAGAGGGTCTGGCTGGGACACCAAAAGCCAAGGCAACGACGGCGGAGACAAGTAAGTAGGACTACATCACACTAAGAAGCTCTGTACGCCACAGCGAATAGTCACCACCACAAAAGCAGCCTACTACCTGGGGAAAATACCTGTGAAATAGGTACCTGGTAAGAGGTTACTATCCAAACTCTTTAAAGAACCAATACGACGCCGTAGCCAACAAGAAGCCATGGACTGAAAAATGAGCAAAGGATATGAACTGGCCTTTTTTCCAAGCAGACAGAGCTGCTCAGCAGTACGTAAAGGGTGAGCCACACCACTACTCACGAGGGAACGACTGCAAATCATAATCCCAGTGCTATCACCCCACCCGGCTGAGAAATCTATTATCAGAAAGACAAGAAATACCGAGGCGAGGCAGAAAAGGAAAGTCTAGCGCACTGTTGGTGGGAACGCAAACTGGGGCAGCCAGTGTGGAAAAGAGCATGGAGGTTCCTCAAACTATTAGAAACGCAACCTATGCTATGATCCAGGAATTCCACTTCCAGGTACTTGCCTTAAGAAAATGGAAACAGCTGAGGATTCTCTCGCAGCAGCTCCTTGTGGCCTTAGGTGGGAGCACAGGCATCCGGGCTGAGATGTCAGGCTTGCAAAACAGGAGGCGTGCCTGGGGGGGGGAGGCCCAGAGTGCGGGCGTCAGGGCCACCCTGCTTTGCAGTCATGCCCTCTGTGCCCTGGGCACGTGCTGGCCCCAGATTAGGGCCTCTGCCGCAGGGGCCTCCCTGCCGAAGATGTCTGCCCGCCCTGTCTTCTTGCTACCCTTTGATGTCTGCAGCTGGTTTAGGCATTGCCTGGTTTGCCCCCCGTACCCCTTGGTTCTTCTCCCTGGCAGCTACAGAAAACAGCCCACCCCATTCGGTGGTTTATGTGTCCCAGAGCTTTTGTGAGCAGGATCAGTGTCTTACAGTTATAGGCCTGATAGATAGGAATTGGTCAATAAAGGGTAAGTGGGTGGTAGACACACCCCATTACTGTAGAAAACATATATGCACCGCCATGTTCACCACAGCACTCTATATAATAACCATGATATAGAAACAGCCTGAATTTCCATCACTGGACAAATAGGTATAAATATATTTCACATTTTCTTTGTATCTTCGTGTGTGTATATACATATATACACCTTTGAGGGCATCTTGCTAAATGAGGGTAAGTCAGACAAAGACAGACAAATACTGAATAATGTCACGTATTTGTAGATTCAAACAAAACACCCAAGCTAAAGCATACAGAAAACAGACGGGTAGTTGCCAGAGGTGGGGGTGCGGGAAATGGAATGAAAGGGGTAAAATACACAGACTTGGAGTTATCAAATAATGATGGAGATGTAATGTACCTCAGGGCGATTATAGTTAACACCACATTGGATAGTTGAAAGTTCCTAAGAGAGTTATGTTAAAAGTTTTCATCAGAAGAAAAAGCATTTTAACTATACGGTGAATCAGGTCAACTAGAATTATTATGGTCATTCCTCTGTATGTACAAATATTCAATCATATGAGCTTTAGGTTTCTATGGAAGTTAAAGACAGTTTTGAAAGCTATCTACGGTAAGGTGTCAGATTTAAAACAGTTCTCACATTGACATAAGCATCTAGAAAAGCATTAATCTCTGCATTATAAAAATAAGGACATGTGAGAAAATTATATACAAATCGATTTTTTCCTGAAAATCACTCTAAAAAAATCATTCGTTGTTTCCCTGGTTCCAGTTATTTAGATAAATACACTGTTCTATAAACACCTTATTCAGGCTGGAGTTCCTATTTTTTAACTGTCATTCGCATGTATAATTAACCAAATTCCTGTTCTTTTTTTATGTTACTCACCATTCAGTACTTCATTAGTTTTTGATGTAGTGTTCCAAATTCATGGTCTATATCTTCATTCACATTACAAATTTTTACTTACTCTCAAGTTAGCATTTCCAGGCAGGCTTTTCCTAACATTCACATATCAATTCACTGTAGCACTGATGTATCAGGGGAGACTTTGACAAATTGGATGTAGTTATGGTAATAAACAAAGAAGGGACAGTGGGTTTCCACTGTCCTTACAAGTAAAAATTTGAACTCAAAAAGCAACAGCTCCTCTTAATTCTGTCAAAGGAGTAAGCAAGCACATTTCTGCCAAAATTAGTGGGACAGGAAGAGGAATACAGACCATCACAACCTACGTAAGTATAAACCCATTAGCATAAATGTATGTGGCAACCGGTAGAGAGGGTAGGAAAACCTGAACTCTGACAGATTTCTCGAGGCTTACTGGGTGATGAGCCCATGAGATAAACAACAGTCCCCACTGAGAGCAGAGCCCAAAGCAGGGCTCGATCCCAGGACCCTGAGAGCATGACCTGAGCCGAAACCAAGAGTCGGATGCTTAACTGAGCCAGCCAGGCGCCCCAGTGTGTGAGTTTAAAACCACTGTTATTAATATGCTACGGACTCTAAGGGAAAAATCAGTATGCAGTAACAGATGCATAATGTAAGCAGAGAGTTGGAAATTTTAAGAAAAAAAAAAGTAATAACTAGAGAATGGGAAGGATAAGTGAGTGAGAGGGCTAATTCAATATGCCCGGCAACTGATCAATTATGTCCATGCTGCTCAACTACCAGGAGAGACATAAATGAGGGCGGAAAAGGCCTTTGTCTGAACTGATTTTTTTCTTATATTTATAGCTGATGTAAAACATAAACACAAAATTCTTAATAAAAATGCCACAAAGTAATAATAACCCTGCTGTAAATATTTACGTACCACACAAGACGGTGTTTAGATGCCCTCAGTGGAAAAGGTATGCCCATTCTACTAAAGAACAGACCATAACATTTTAATTTTTCATCATTCATGGATCTGGGGTTTGTACATATTTTGTTTTTTAACATCTTTTCGTATCTTTGCTGCGACTATCCTTTAACATCCCCCTCCCCCAAGTCCAAAATGTTTATATTACCCTTAGACCGATTAAGGAACCAGGTTTTTTTCATTTTTATTGGTATTCTGTTGATTGATCGAGTTACTTTCTTAAGCATATGTATTTCACGGTGGCTATCTCACAGTTTGTCTATAGAAATAACCTAAGAATTATCAACATAGTGGAAAATGTGAATCACTTCTGAGAAGGAGAAAGGTTACTTTTAAGACACTTCAAAGATGCTGTCAGAAGATTAAGTAAGAGGGCGTACGTGAGGAGCATAAATGAGGGCATGGGAAATGGGCCTCCCCTCACATGAAGGAAAAGCCTGCCTTTCTAGAAAGTGGAAGATACAAACTGTCAGCAGACATGTTCTCCACTGAGCGGTTGTGGCAGGAGGATGACCACAGGCCAGGGTTCGTGAGTATGTGGGAGTTACCGTCTCCTTCATCCATCTGGGATATATTTCCGACGGTGGACAGTCCGAAGGTGAGGCCCGGACGCAGCTATCAAACCCCGGTTCACGGTGGATGTGGGTCCCGGCCAAGCTCATTTTAAATCTGGGCAGATAAGCGGGGTACAGAGTGGGTACCGACTGAAACCCGCTCAAGCTGCTACAGGAAAGAAGCCTCTTGACAGCAGAGAAAAGGTTCTTGCTCTGTCTACCTTCACCCTTTAATTCCCCCCCCCCTTTACTGACACCTGAGACAAAAAAAAAGTAAAATTAAACAGTTCTCCATTTGTTTGTATCTCAAAGACTTATGTAGGGACACCACCGTCTTTGAGAACCCATCTAAAACCACAATTACAGAGAAACCCCTGATTAATTTTACAAGGGTGGGGCACAAACAGAACATCCACAATAGAGTGAATAGAATTGGAGGAATAACAATTTTTCCTTCTTTGACATAGTGGTAGTAAGAATCAGGATGAACATTTAATAACATTCTCATCGGTATTTCCAGTGAGATCGAAGAAGCTAAACACTGTGTGATTCCACTGCAAGGTCATGTTAAGAGAACAAAGATTATTAAAAAAAAACCAGATTTGACAGGGCGGGGCACAGTTAAGCATCCGACTGCTGATTTTTGACTCCGGTTGGGATCTCAGGGTTGAGCTCAAGACCGATGTGGAGCTCCATGTTCAGCATGGAATCTCCTTGAGATTCTTTCTCCCTCTGCCCCTCCCACTCGTGCTCTCTAAAATAAAAAATAATTGACTAATTTTAAAATGTATAGAAGTTAAAACATGGTATCAGATTCTGTAGAAGGACAAATAATCAAAAGTCAGAACCAAAACTATGTTGATATACAGAGGAATGAAAATTAATACAGGGCAAGACCTGTAGAAAAGACCCACTATATTCAGAATAGATATTCACGAAGATGAATTTCATAAGCTTGGGAATAAAAATACAGTTTTTTCATTTATACTAAACTCGTAATTAATTGCAGTTGTCCCTAACTGACATGTGATCTAGTGACTCTGCTTTGAGGAGAAGCTTCAAAAATGATCTAAAACACAAGGCGCTTTTAGTCACTTTTGGAATCCTACTTCAAACACATCAAACATCAAAAAAGACAGCTGTTCATTACCGTGGTGCAGGCTCCACTGCCACCTCCTGTAGCTGTAACATTTTCTGAGGCCTGATGGGCAATTGTTGTAGGGATGCTCTCCTGGTTTGGCTCTTGAATAGGTAATATGATCCACCCCACTTCCTTAGCTTATACTCACATGCTCAGCCATTCTGTATTAAGCCAGGGTCTGTATCAGGGTGTCCAAGTCCAAACACCTTGGAAGATTCATTCACATATTGAGCCGCAAGAAAACTAGACTCACAGTCTACTTTCTAGAGTCTAAAGCCACAGCTCACTCTCTTCCTGCCCAATTTAGGAGTCCTCCTTTGAGGCCAAAAATGAACTTTCTTGCCTATAAATTTTGATCTGAGCCTCTGAGGTCATCAGATGGAGTTCCTTGACTTCTGTTTTGGAGACAGAGAATCTAGTCTTTTTGCGGATGTGTAATATGCTCTAGCCTGAGCTCGGGGCTTGGGCAGTTTGATGAAGTTGATATCCCTTTTCCAAGGTGAATGGACAACCCCCAAAGATAAAATTTCCATGCCAAGAAATACTTGGCACCTGATGGTAATGAGTGACAGGCTCTCCCCAGCTTCCTCCTAAATATACCACACACAGTTTTAAGTATTTTTGTGCCTCACATAGGAGCACTGAAATATATAAAGCAAATATTTACAGACTGAAGAGGAGAAATGGACAGCAGTATAATAATTAATAGGAGGGGACTTTAATACCCCTCTTACATCAATGGATAGATCATCCAGACAGAAAATCAGTAAGAAATCATTGGCCTTAAAAGGACATGTGAGACCAGATGGACTTTACAGTTATACAGAGAACAGTCCGTCCAAAAGCAACAGGTGCACATTCCTAACGGTACACAAAATACTCTCCAGGATAGATCGTATGTTAGGCAACAAAACAAGTCTTAAAAATTTTAAATGGAATGAAATCATCTCAAGCATCTTTTCTGCTCTCAGTGGTATTAAATTAGAAATTAATTTGAAGAGGTAACTGGAAGACTGACAAGCATGTGAACATTCAACAGCATGCTGCTACAACCAGTGGCTCAATGAAGAAATCAAAAGAGAAATTACAGATCTGGGCAAATGCAGTTCTAATGGCAAAGTGCACAGTAATGAATGCCCACATCCATGAACAAGAAAAACCTCCAACAACCTAACTTTATACATCAAGGAACTATAGAAAGAACAAACAAAGCCCAAGTTTAGTAGATACAAGGAAATAACAAAGGCCGGAGTGGAGATAAATAAAATAGACACTTGGCGCCTGATGACTAAAAAGACAAAAAGGTCACTGAGACGAAGCTGGTTCTTCAAAAAGATAACAAAATTGACAAAACTTGAGCTAGAATCACCAAGACAGTAAAATACATAGGAATAAGTTTAACCAAGGATGTGAAAGACCTGTGCAGTGAAAGCTGTAAGACACTGATGACATTGAATACAGCACAAATAAATGGAAAGAGATTAGAAGAATTAATATAGTTGAAATGTCCATAGCACACAAAGAAGTCTACCGATGCAAAACAATCCCTATCAAAATTTCGATGAACTAAAGTCCAAAGCAATCTCAAGAAAGAAGAACACATCTGAAAGCATCACGCTCCACGTATTTTGGGCAAATGTAAACGGTCTCCTAGAGAACATGCAAAGGCAAACTGAGTCCCTCCCCATTCGTGTCCAGCACAGAGAAGAAGAAAATCTCAAAGTTTAACTGACGTGATTGCCTTCGCTCTTCCCATCCTGAACTTCAAACCTAGAGACAACTGGGCTGTTGTTGGCATCTTCCTGAAAGACTGTTCTGTTCACTTGGTCAGCAGGCTGCTTTTAATTCTAACTGTGGGCCGTAAAGCTCATTCATGTCAATGGCCGCAATGAGTATACTAGATAAATGTGTGTCTGTGTTTCTATATTTGCATGTATACATATGTTCACATAACCAACATTGATTAATCAGTGCATTCTCTAGAGGAACAAAACCAACAGGAGGGGTATGTGTGTGTATGTATGTGGAAAAATATATATTACATCATATAACATATATTATAAAACATAAAAATATAAATTATAAATTATAAAACTATATCCATATATAAAATATATTTATAATTGTATATTTATATTTTATAATTATACTCATATAATTTATATATAATTATATATTCTCATATATCTTATATATATTTAAAGGAAACATAGATGCCTTTTGTGTTTCAGCAGAGTTGAGTTCAGTCTCTTACTCCTACTGCAATAGTCTTGAATAAATTCTCTTGCCATTTTAACAAGTGTCTGGTACAGTTTTATTCTCACACAAAAAAGAGAAAGTTTCAAGCAAACATGGCCATGTGTGGGAGTATGAGTTGCCTAGTACTATTTTGTATGATGATAGGCATGGTCCCTTCGAGTTCTGTTGAGTTTGAAGATTACTCATGGTAATAACAATCTATCTGTTAAACTTTTTGCGCAGGACTTTGTCCTACTGTTTTTAAGTGAGAGAAAGTGAATGGAAGACCCTATTTAGGTTAGAATTTGGTAAGCTGAATGAATTGAAAAGAGGTAAGAGCAGTACAGCTTAAGAGTATGGGCAAAATCTTTCTGGAGTGATGAAGCATGGATTCTAGGTAAAATAAGGAGAGTGAAAACCATATCCACACAACTATGACATTTTATAAATACATATTCAGAATGAATTCAGCAGTTGACTACTGAAGGATACACTGAGGGATTCATATTATATTTTACAAAGACGAGATTGAGAAAAAGGAAATATGCAAATAAAAATACTAGGATTACAAAAATCAGAATGTTCTTTTTAATTGATTTGGAGAAAATATTTGGTATAATTCAGTCTTATTTATGAGCAAACTCTTCATGAATAGAGGGTAACTCCCACATCCAGGACAAAAGTATCAATAATTAAAGCAAATTAAAAAATTTCTTGCATTACAGTAAAAAATAAGACAGGACTGTCCATTAGCTAGCAACTTTTTCCTGTAGGTTCTGCTCATACCAGGACCAAGAGAACAAATTCAGTATAGGGTTGTGATGGAAGAGACAGGCAATCGTGGCTAAGATCAATGTGACAGAGCAACAGCTAAAGGGATGAATCTCAGAGCATCCTGATATTTGTGGCTCTTTTGGTTTTTTTTCACAATGAAGAGGTTAACTGGTAGGAAGTTACAATGGAAAGAAAAAAAGAATGAGATTTTCTTTTCTTGGTAATGAAAGACACGGTATGTAATGAAAAAGAAAGACATGGCTTTGAGGAGCTACAAGGAAAAGGAATCCTCAAGACTCAGGATGCAGTTAATCAGTGACATGACAGAAGTTTCTTTATTGTAAGGGGCACCTGGGTGGCTCGGTCTGTTAAGTGGCCAGCTCCTGATTTGGGCTCAGGTCCTGATCTCAGGATCCAGAGATCAAGGGGAGCTGGGGCTCTGCTCTGTGGGGAGTCTGCTTGAGATTCTCTCTCGCCCTCTTCCTCTGCCCCTCCCCCCATTCACGCATATGCTCTCTCTCCTGCTAAAATACATAAATCTTCAAGTTTCTTAATTGTAAAATATTCTAAGTTACGGTAGGAGGGCCTAAGAGTTAGGAAGCTTGCACAACTATGTAGGTGAAAAGGAGTAACAGTTTTAGTGAGAAAAAGATAACCTTGATGATCAGTAGCCAGGAAGCGTTACGCCTTGGGCTTTGATGAAAATAGGGTCAAAAGCTGGATAGGGCTTCAAAGAGGAGGGACACTGCTTAGTAACTTGACAGCTTGTCCACCAATATCTTCTGAGTAACTCGTAACGTACGTGTACCCTTTCAACACAGCCCAGCTTTGCCTCTTTACTATCCCACACAGCTTCCCATCTTCTGCTGTTACACTCCAGCTACACAAAAAGCTACAGGCATCTGATCTTTCTTTCCTACCTTTGACTTTTCTTTCAACCTCTTTTTTTTTTTTTAAGATTTTATTTATTTATTCGACAGAGAGAGACAGCCAGCAAGAGAGGGAACACAAGCAGGGGGAGTGGGAGAGGAAGAAGCAGGCTCATAGTGGAAGAGCCTGATGTGGGGCTCGATCCCATAACGCCGGGATCACGCCCTGAGCCGAAGGCAGACGCTTAACCGCTGTGCCACCCAGGCACCCCTCAACCTCATTTTTTAAAAAAGATTTTATTTGTATGTGAGAGAGAGAGAGAGAACAAGGGAGGGGGACGAACAGACTCCGTGCTGAGCGTGGAGCCCGACAAAGGACTCGATCTCAGGAGCCTGAGATCAGGACCTAATTTTGAAATCAAGAGTCAGACGCTTACCCAACTGAGCCACTCAGGCACCCCTCAAACTTATTTTAAGTAATCCAACTGAGCCACTCAGGCACCCCTCAAACTTATTTTAAGTAATACTTGATTGCAACAAAGATTAAACATCCTTTTCTGTACCAAGTACCTACTCACATTTTACCTTCAATCATAGCCTGTTTGTTTACTTATCTATGCTCCTTTTGAAAATGAAGGTATTCAAGGAGGAATTTTATCTTGGTCACCACAATATCCCCAAAACTTTACCCCATGTCGGATATGTAGATTCTTAAAAAATATTGACTGATAAATGAGACATCTAGCCATTTTAAGAATTAAGCTATAACCAGCACACCACATTTATTAAATGCTATTTAATTCCCAGTGAAATGGAGAATGCTAAGCTGCTATTCCCATACATTGGCTAGGTTCTCTATGGTCCTCTTGGTTTGTAAGTTGAAGTACACCGTACAAGGATCAATACAGTACAATTATATAAAATTAGCAAAAGCACTGTAGAGATTAATACTCATATCATAGAAATGTGTGTCACTTTAAATGAAATCTAATCTCTATCCCTTTTCCCCATTTTAATCACTCGATATCTTCTAGTGTTTGGATTATTCTCACCAATTTTGAGCTTATCAAAGAAAGACTGGGTTAATATGATCCAGGTTAAATGACATCACCAAGATGACAACTGAGGTCATTCCTGACTTTACCCCCAGTCACAAGAACAAGTGTCATCTCTTTAAGAACAAGACATCACTGAGAGAATTCTAGAACACCGGAGATGAAGCTGAAGCGGGCCCTTGTACCAGAGAGACCAAGGCCAACTGCATTAGGTTAAGAGAAGTGGCTACATGCTGATAGCCCTGCGCCTCCCCCAGGCCGTGCAGCACCACCTGGAGAAGTCACTTCGGAGACACTATGAGATGACTGCCCCTAGAGCAAAGCTAGTACAGGGCTGGGAGGGCTCCCCTGCTATGCCCTTAATCCATAGCCAAGGCTGAGGGAGTTCTGGCCCCTCCTGATGGAACAGCCTGTTCAGCAAAAACTGCAAGATACCTGGAGCGCCCCTCCCCATCCCCTCCAGGCATGAGAATGGAGACAAAGCTTTACCCTCTCTGGAGAAAGTCTCCCATCTCCTTATGAGGGTTGCGTTGGCAAGCACATCAGGAGACTGCATAAACCTGGCAGGCAGATCCTATAGTCTATAGAGCAAAGCCCTATTTATCTAGAGAGTTTGGGGTGCAGGATGGATTAAAGCAACAAATAGCTTTATTGACTCTACAGGTGCTCCTGCTGCTTCCAGACAGGGAAACTAATTTGTGGCCCCTCCCACCGACGAACACAGCCTTCCACCCACACAACCAGGGAACCCAGGCAGGGTGCACAGAAGCTGCGTAGTCAGCCACCACCCCTACTTACTGTGGCACTTGACGAGAGAGCACGGCCCCTGGCTTTCCCTAGCTGCAGTGCAAAACCAGGGGCCTCCAGACTGGGTAAGTCAGTACCCACTCAACCTATCTGAACCTTCAAAGAAGGAGCTGTACAAGCCCTGGGTCCAGTCCTGCTGCCTTGTCAGGATGGGGAAGCAAATTCAATGTAGTACCCAGTCCTGACCATCTAGTAGGGGTGACCAGAGAATTCAGACAACCACAGACCCCATCCTACAGCCTCACTTGGGTAGGGGAACAAACCAGTAGTACCATCCTACTGTTCTCAGCCAGTGGCATACCCTCCCACCCCCAACATCAGAGCTCAGGTGCCTCATCCAAAAAGAGACCACATGAGCAGACCCACCTGTCCAGGACATTATCAGCGTACGTGCCCAGCCACCCAAATGAACGGACTTGTGAAGATCTATCTCAGCCAAAGCAAGCTTGTCAAGTCTGGAAGAGGAGGCCCATTCATCGAAAGCACAGATATCAATATGAGGAAGCAAGGAAAACAGAAAGTCAGGTAAATATGGCACCACCAAACGAAATCTCCAATAACTGTCTCTAAAGACATGAAGAGGTATGAACTGTCAGACAAAGTATTCAAGATAATCCTCTGAAGAAAGTTTAGCCAACTAGAAAAACACATGGACCACTACACGAAGTTAGAAAAACAAGACATGACCGAAACAAGTTTGACCAAAATACAGCAACCACTAAAAAGAAAACTAGAAATCCAAGAGTTGAAAAATTTTATAAGTGAATTGAATAATTCCCTAGAGTTTTAGAAGCATATTTGACCATCCAAAAGAAAGCTTCAGTGCCCTGGAGAATAAAGCGTTTCTAATTATTCAGTAAGAGTAGGAAAAAAAAAAAAGTGAAAAAGCCTAAGGGTCCTATGCACGCAATGCAGAGAAAATAAGAGTACATGCATACCTCGGAGGTATCATGGATTTGGTTCCAGACCACCACAATTAAAAAAATATCACACTAAAGTAAGTCAAAGCTTTTGGCTTCTCTGGGCATACTATTTCCGTGAATGCGCTGAAGTGACCGCAGCTTCTCAGCGCATAAAAAAATTGTTTACCTATACCGTTGACCGCTAACTGTAATAGCATTAGGTCTAGAAATACAATGTGCTGGAGGAGATAATGCTGAGTGAAATAAGTCAAGCAGAGAAAGACAACTATCATATGATTTCTCTCATCTGTGGAACATAAGAACTAGGAAGATCGGTAGGGGAAGAAAGGGATAAAGAAAGGGGGGGGTAATCAGAAGGGGGAATGAAGCATGAGAGACTATGGACTCTGAGAAACAAACTGAGGGCCTCAGAGGGGAGGGGGGTGGGGGAATGGGATAGACCGGTGATGGGTAGTAAGGAGGGCACGTATTGCATGGTGCACTGGGTGTTATACGCAACTAATGAATCATCGAACTTTACATCGGAAACCAGGGATGTACTGTATGGTGACTAACATAAGGTAATAAAAAAAAAAGAAATACAATGCATATAACTGAATGAAAAAATGCTTTATTGCTAAAAAAAAAAATACTAACTATAAAGTGGTCTTCGAGTGCAATCAGATGGAGCAGTTTCCCCATCTGGAACCAAGCACGGTACTTGGCACGTAGTGGGTCAGATGTAAATGTTCACTGAATTGAATGTAGAAGTTGATATCATAGCGAAATCTAATAAACTGGTAATAGACTTCCATGCTTTAAATATGTGTGTGTGTGTGTGTGTGTGTGTGTACTTGAGAAGACAGAGGTCACAAGAGCTTTGAGTTCCATTAGGGTATTCATGAGATTTAAGGTAAAACTGGAATTATATAGTTTTAACAAAGTGAATGGTAAATCAATGAAATGTATGCGCATCTTTTTTTACAGTTCATTTACTCTCTTCCCCCCCTGCCCCCAGTATCAGTCTCATTCCTAATTTAGGTCACCTAGTAAATGGTCTGGTAAATTCACCTCCTGATGTTCAGCATGTGTTCCCTTATATTGGACTGCTTGTAGGAGTTTCAAGGATACTTTGCATAACACTCTAAATAAAAGATAAGCGAGGCTGTCTTATCACCCATCTAATTCAATATACCCATTCCCCAAATAATTTCAGTCTTCCCTTGTTAGAAAAACGCCATCTTGTTCATCATTCTTTAAGACTCAGGAATGCAACTATGTTTCTTCTGGAACAACCTCTGGTAAGGCAAAATCCATTCATAATGGTAAGTCTGCCTTGAGGCTTTTTATTATAAATGCAAGAATACAGTCCACCAGGCCAAGTACCTGATTATCTTTTAAGGCAAGTAACAAATGACTCTAGACATGCTTTCTGCAAGTGACATGTGAGGTAGTGACCTGTGTCAGAACACAGCTCCCTCCTTCCAGGAGCCAGCATCACAGACACCACCACACCTGCTTGTATCATTTTACATGGACGAGTCTACCCTGCTGTCTTCTCGACTGAGATGACTCACTACAATCTCCATATGAAGTCTCTCCTTTTTCTGCTTCAACCTAACATCCATCACTACTTGTCTTCCAAAGGGTTTTAACTGAGGTAGAACTTTTTATTGATATCCTTAGAATTAGGTGCTTGTTGAAAAGCCTAAGTAGAAATATACAAGGCATCCCTTACTACTTATTTTTATTTAAATTCAATTTAATTAACGTATATTGTATTATTAGTTTCAGAGGTAATTTAGTGATTCATCAGTTACATATAACATAAGGACAATGTACATTTATATGATGGAAACCTTTAAAATAATGAAAAATTTTATAGAAGACTATTTGTTAAGGAAAAACTTTAACAATATATTGCCAAAAGAAAAAAAAACTATATAGTATGATTCTTCATGTTAACATAGATGCATTTGTACAGAAAAGAGACTAGAAAGACACACACCACAGTATTAACAGTGGCTGTTGCTGGGGGGCAGTTTTGGTTGATATGGGGGACATGGAGAATGTAGTGCCCCTCCCTTCCTAAGCTCCCTTGTTTGAACAAGTATTTACTCTCTGGTGGAACAAAAATGTAACTGGCTTGTGAGCAACAGAAATTTCACTGTAATATGAAATAGATTAGTTACATCTTTATTTTTCTTAATAAACAGTATTTTCAAAGTATCCATCGTGACTTTTTCCCCCTCAGTAATTTCTTGGGGCACCTGGGTGGCTCAGTTGGTTGGGTGTCTGACCCTTGACTTCGGCTCAGGTTGTGGTCTCTGAGTCGTGAGACCAAGCCTGGACTCCACACTGAGGGTGGAGCCTGGTTGGGATTCTCTCTCCCTCTGCCCCTCTCCTCCCACTCATGCACACATGCTCTCTCTCAGGGAAAAAAAAAAAAAAAAATTCACCAGAAGTCTCCTTGCTAAGGAACAAAGACCAATTTTTAGCTCAACCTCATTTGTTAGAAGGGTACATGGTAGCAGCAATGACTCAGTTTCTGTATTTGACAGAAATATCATAGTAGCTTTTAGATAATTCAGACAGGGAATATTTTTAAGTTGAAACTCACTAGAGATGACAAAATATTTTTGGTACTCATTTCTGTCTAGTAGAACTGATCTTCTGGGTAAGATAGTTTCCCCATGATGTTCACCAGCTCAAAAGATGGGTTTTTAGTTACCATCACTGACGTTAACAACAAAATGTGGCTGGATGGAATATAATGTGTTCTCTGATCCTAGATATAAACCATCATTTTAATTTGCAATATAGTCAATAAATTATTGTACTGTTCTATCACGATAATTGACAAACCTTAGGGTTTTTTTTTTTTCCAGAACTTTAAAGGAAATTTATGTTGAATGGCATAAGTTGGCCAAGGATTTTTTTTTTTTTTAAACTAAAGGAAGCTATGATATCAACAGCACTCCCAACACAGAATCATTACAGACACAATATCCAAATGGCTTTCCCCCCTTTCCATCTCCCTCCTGTTCTCCCCATTCTGTACTGGGGGGTGGTTAACTGTTCCAGATGGAGAAGAGGGTTTCCACGGTAACCGACAGGGATATGGTTGCCTCAGGCCTAAGTCGTAAAGCTCTGAAATCAGAGAATGATGCCTTCTCAACTCTCTCCTGTTTTAAAGGTGCTTTGTTACAGCACTATCTCAAATATTAGCCACTCATTGATAAAAGACTGGAGTAGAAAATAAGACATGAATATAATCTCCTTCAGTTTATTAGAGTTCATTTATCTTCTGAATGATATGAGCATATATTAACATACGAACTTCATACAGAAAAGACATGACAAAAGAACCATCTAAGGTTTTAATGCTCATTTGGACTTCTTTTCCGTGTGTGACAGTATCTATGGTTAATAAATACTGAACCATCACTCTAAACATGAAAAGGTATGTTTAGAAGAGTATTATAGCTACCTGACACTTCATGTCTTAAGCTGTATCTTTCACATATTAATATTTTGAAATTTGAAAACAGCAGGACATAGCCAGCGAATTTTTCTTAAAAGTAGTCAAGTAAATCACCGAAGCGTCGTAACATCAGAGCCTAAGACATTTACATGCTTCCATATGCTGTTACTTGCTCTCATTTGTGGGTTGTTTTCATGGTAGAGTGTACGAAAGACATTTTTCTAATGTCCGTTCTTCAACCCTCTGTTTAAACTTTCACATGTGGCCCACTTTTCTACTTATAGGTCCATTGCCTGGTTAGTAGTAAATAAAGTACTGAGGACTGTGGGTATTACTTCCCTACAGACACTCTGCAGGCCTTGATACACCTGCAGGCTAAAGGCCCATTTCTGGCTTTCAACGGGGCACGCGGGGGATAAAGGGCAGGGTTTAGCAAGCAGCAGCCTCTCCACCACCCAACCACAAATTACAGCTTCATGTGCATTATTTTGTAAACCATTTTCATTTTCTTTGTGGTTTTGAAGTTTTACTGCTCTACTCTAAGAGAGCAAAGTTTATATGAAGCACTCTGACTTAGGCGCATTCTGTCAACACCCAGCAGAAACTGAATAATGGAGGATTCCTTGCCATGTTCACCGTAGCCTTTCCCATTCACAAGCTAAGATCTTTGCAGTTTGGCTTTATTTTCAGAACTACTAACTGGAAAACACAGAAAAGTTCTTTGAGTTGTTGGCATCGAAAACGTCATCTACCCTTTTTAAAAAAGAAGGCTAATACTGTTTTGAGTACATAAAATGAAAGACCTAAATACAAACTTTTTTTCCATTGATAGTATGAAAATTGCATTAATTACCAAAATGCATCAATGGCTAACCTCATTTTTTGCCAGATTCATTCTGAGCAGGCTCTCAGATTGCGGTCGGGGGGCATGAAGAGAGTGGAGGAGAGGTTTTTGGACAAGAGGGGTTGGTGATTTTCCTGTGTCCCATGCTTAATAGTGAGAGTTGAGCTGAAGGGGTCCTAAAACTGCCAACCACCTCTTCCTCCTTCCTGCTTCTCCCCCTTTCCATCCCTGTTAAGAACAGTCCAGCCTTGGGCTGCAGATTTAAAAACCAAGATGTGCCAAGACTATCCCAAGACAACAGACTATGACATACACTTTGACCTCTTAGAAATTAAATAAGTATTAAAATGCATGTATGTAAGTACCAATGTTTCTTTAATTCCGAAATCAAACTAGCTAAGACTGGTCTTCACGGTTCGTTTACAACTTAAAGATGCCCACTCTGGCTGCCGGCAGGAAACCTATCACATTTACTCAGAACACCAAGGACATGATGCCAGTAGAGCGGCTGCAGGACCTAACAACTGTCACCCATGTACATTGTGGGGCCCCATCCCACATCTACTGAATCAAAAACTCTAGAAATGGGGCCACGTGCACTCATTTTCAAATTTCAGACGTTGGCAAACCTAGAACTCGTGGTCATTTTCATCATCAGCAGATACTGATCACGTGACTGAATGTGAGCGTGTTCACAGCATGATTTGTCAAAACTTGAAACTGGAAAGACCCCAAATATCTGTAAGCTAACAATGAACACATTTCACCACGTTCGTTCCCTGGAATGCTACAGCACTGTCACAGTGAACGCATATAGCTACATTCAGCTGTGCAGGCCCCTCATAGACCGAACAGTGAGCAAATCCAGCGCGAACACACATCCTTCACGCACATTAGGAAAACATCTCAACTCTGAGCAGACTCATCCCCACAAGCACGTAACTTGGCACCTTAAAACAAACAAAAACAAAAACACCGCTTTTCGGTCGGCTGGCCCTGGGCCAGGCCACAGAGTTGGCCCAATGGAATCAGCTGAATTGCAGCTCTCTTCTGCCCCTGCGGCCAAGATTCTTTGTGCCCTGTAAACTCGGAGTAAACAAGTCAAGTTCTTTATCCTCTCTATGCCTTGGTGTTGCAAGCCAGAAGAATAATAATGGGCTGGATGAGTTTCAATTTTCATCCAGATTTGATATTTCAAAAATTCTAAGTCATTAAATGCTCCTTTGTGGGGGAAGAACCCTGTTCCACAGCCAGAATTTGAAATGTGACATTAGAATTCCCTGCAATATAGTTTGTATAATGTTGTTCATTTAGGAAAATTCTCTGTGTCCCTAATGACTGGATCACAAGTAAACATCTGGAGCCAAACTCCCTTGGAATGCAGGGCCTGCCTCTATCAGGTCAGCACAGTCCAGAGGTTCACCTGCCTGGGAGATGGAATGGTCCAAGCGTCAAATCCAGCCTGGTCAGCCTGCTCCCCATTATTCCCTAGGAGCTGAATGTGGGCAGGCTGCTCGCTTCATTTAGCTTCCAGCCCACCAACTTTAGAATAAGCTGGTGAACACAGTCCCTGTGTCTCCATGAAGATACTCCAAGTTACAACTAAAAGCAGGAGTGGAAGCGGTTTCTGCACCGTAAGGCACCACACCTGGGAGAAGCACTGTTGGGTGGACGTTTATAGAATAACCAAGAAACACTTTTAGAAAGCATCCACTATTATGTGAATAAAAGGTACCAGTGGTTATTCTTTTTGCCGGATAATACGCATAATTCCTCATTAAGGATGCTGTGTCAGTATAACATTTTCTGTTTTTCAAAAAGCTTTTAGCAGTAACTCATTGTCAAACTTAACTCGGACTGTCCAATACACTCATCACAGAAAACCATAACAACTGTAATAATGAAAACGTGTGAACTATTTTGAAATACCAAAAAGTGACATAGAGACACCAAGGGAAAAAATGCTCTTGGAAAAAAAAAGGTACCAGGAGACTTGCTTGATACAGGGTTGCCTCATTCCTTCAATTTTAAAGTAGTGCATTATCTGTGAATCACAAGGAAGTAAAGCACAACAAAATGAGGTATGCCGATATTGGTTTCATGGGAATTCCGGCAGAGGAGAAAGGTCAGAACGCACATTTAAAGCAACAATGGCTGAAAATTTCCCAAACCTAGGAAAAGAAATGGACATCCAGATCTTTGAGGCCCAACAAATTCCAAGTATGTAAAAACTGAACAGAGATACACCAAGACACATTACAATTAAATTGACAAAAGTCAAAAATTAAATAATGACTTTTAAAAGCAACAAGAGAGAACTTACATACAAGGGCCCCTATGAGCCAATTGGCAGATTTCTCAACAGAAATTTTTTAGGCCAGGAGAGAATGGGACTATGTAGTCAAAATATTGAGAGAAAAAAATGGCAACCCCAAATTCTCTACCTACTGAGGCTTCCCTTCAGAAAATGAAGGGGAGGGGTAAAGACTTTTCCAAACAAAAAAGGCTGAAGAAGTTCACTACACTAGACCTGCCTTACAAGATGGCTCTTTGAGTGGAAGAACACATAATTAGGGGGAAAAAAAAAGCATAAAAATCACACGGGTAATAGTAAATATACAATCAAAGATTCTGTAATATGATAATGATGGTGCACAATACACTTAAACTCTAGTTTGAAAATTAAAAAATGAACGAGGAAAAGCAATCATTACCACAATACCCTGTTAATGTCACACAGTATCAAAAATATGTCAGCTGTAACAGCAATAACCTAAAATATGAAGGGGAGAAGTAGTAAAAGTGTAAAGTTTAGGAATTCTATTGGAATTAAGTTGCTATCAGCTGAAAATGGAGTGTTACACTTTTAATATATTTTATGTAACTTTCATGGTAACAACAGGGGAAAATCCTGTAGCGATCACAGGAACGTGATAAAGAAGTCAGAGCACAGGGATCCCAAAAGACATTGAAGTAGGGTTAAAGAAAGCAGGATAAGAAACAAGGAACAGGGGCGCCTGGGTGGCACAGCGGTTAAGCGTCTGCCTTTGGCTCAGGGCGTGATCCCTGCGGTCTGGGATCGGGCCCCACATCAGGCTCTTCCGCTATGAGCCTGCTTCTTCCTCTCCCACTCCCCCTGCTTGTGTTTCCTCTCTCACTGGCTGTCTCTCTCCCTGTCAAATAAATAAATAAATAAAATCTTAAAAAAAAAAAAAAAAGAAACAAGGAACAATGTATTTCTAAAGCAACCAGAAAACAATTAATAGCTATTTAAGTCCTTACTTATAAATAATTAGTTTAAAGGTAAACAGATTAAATTCTCCAATAAAAAGAATGGCAGAAAGGATAAAATAAGATCCAATGTTTTGTTGCCTACAAGAGACTCAGCTGAAATTTAAGCACACATAGAGTGAGAATGAAGGGATGGATGAAGACATGTCAAGCAAATGGTAATCGAAAAAAAAAAAAGCGCAGGGACAGCTACACTTGTATCAGACAAAATAGACTTTAAACTGAAAATGGAAAAATAGACCAAAAAACGTCATTATACTGTGATAAAGTGGTCAATCTTTCAGGGTATATCAACTGTGAGTATCTGTACTTCCAACATTGGAGAAACTAAATATATAAAGTGAAAACGAACAGATCTAGAAAGTCAAATAAACAGCAATACAAAGATAGGGAGAGACTTTAATACCCCACTTTCAACAGCACCTAGACCATTCAGACAGAGAATCAATAATGAAACAGAGGGGTTGAATAATAATGTAAACAGACCTGGTAGATATGTACAGAACATTCTACCCAACATCAGAATACACGGTATTCTCAAGAACACAGGGAACATTTTCCAGGTTAGACCATATGTTAGTCGACAAAACAACTCTGCAAATTCAAGAATGAAATCATACTAAGGATCTTCTCTGACCACAATGGCATCAAAGTAGAAATCAATAGCAACCTCTTCATGGAGGCTGGAAAATTCATAACTGTATGGAAATTAAATAATACTCTCATGAACAGCCAACGGATCAAAGAAGAAATGAAAGGGAAATAAAGTCTCTTAAGAGAAATAAAATGAACACATGGAGTGTTGCAAATGTATGGAAAGTTGCAAAAGTATTTCTAAAAGGGAAGTGCATACGCGGTGAATGCTTAGGAAGCATTTAAGAACCAAGGAATATTCCAAATAAGCAACCTAAGTCTGCACCATAATGAAATGGAGAAAAAACTAAGCCAAACTTAACTAAACAAGTAATAAAGACCAGAGCAGAAATAAATGAAACAGAGAACAAACAAAAACAATATAAAAGGTGAACCAAACTAACAGTTGGTTCTTGGAAAAAATTAACAAAATCGACAAAACCTTAGGTAAACTAATCAAAGGATACAGGAAGAACCCAAATCATAAAATTATAAATGAAAAAGGAGACATTACAATTGATAGCACGGAAATACAAAGGATCGTAAGAGGCTACTATGAACAACGATATGCCGACAAACTGGACAACAAAAAATAAATGGGAAAGTTCTTACAAATATACAACCTACAAAGACTGAATTTTTGGAAGAAAGAGAAAATCAGAATAGACCAATTACTAGGAAGAAGAGTGCATCAGTAACCAAAGCCCTCCCAATAAAGAAAAGCCCATGACCAGATGTCTGCACTGTGGTATTTTACCAAACATTTAACGAAGAATTAGCACCAATTCTTCTTAAACTCTTCCAACATTTAAAGTGGAGGGAACATTCACAAACTCATTTCACAAGACCAAGATTACCCTGATTCCAGGTCCAGTTCAGGACACTGCTAGAAAAGAATACTTCAGGCTAATACTCCTAGATGAATATGAATGCAAAAACTCTCAGCAAAGTACTAGCCAAGTGAATTCAGTGTACAGTGAAAAGATCATTCACGGTGATCAAGTGGGATTTATCCTGGAATACAAGAATGACTCAACATAAGTAAATCAACCAATGTATTATTTCATATTAATAGAAAGACAAAGGATCCTATGATCATCTCAGCAGACACAGAGAAACCATCTGAAAATATTCAATACTTGTTCATAATAAAATAATATCAACAAATTAGGCATAGAATGTATATATAAAAATAATAAAAGTCATACGGTAAAGCCCACAAGTAATATCATCCTCAATGGTGAAAGATTGAAAGTTTTTCCTTTAAGATCAGGAACAAGAAAAGGTGGCTCCCTCTCTCCACTCCTATTCAACATAGTACGTAAGTTCTAGATAGAGAGTCAGTCAAGAGAAAGAAATGAGAGGCATGCGAACTGGAAAGAAAAAAAGTAAAATTATTTTTATTTTCGGATGACATGATTTTACGTATAGAAAATCCTTAAAAAAAGAAAGAAAATCCACCAAAAAACTATTAGAACTAATCAGCAAATTCAGTTATACTACAGAGACATATTAACATACCCAAATCTGTAGCATTTTCACACACTAACAATGAATTATTTCCATAAGACTGTTTTAAAAATCTCATTTATAATAGCACACCTAAAAATACTTAGAAATAAATTTAATCAAGGATGTGGAAGATTTCTACTCTGAAAACTAGAAGACACTGATAAAAGAAATCGAAGACAATGTAAATAAAATGGAAAGATATCCATGTTCATTGATTGGAAGAATATTGGTAAATGTCAGTACAACCAAAAGCTATCTACAGATTCAGTGCAATCCCTAGCATGATTACGAGGATGTTTTTTACATCAGTAGAAAACACCTGTCCTCCTATTTGTATAGGACCACAAAAGACCCTAGATAGCCATGTATATTTTAAGAAAGAAAAACAAAGCAGGAAGTACTACACACACACACACACATATATTCAAGCCACATATAAAGTTACAGTAGTGAAAAGAGTATAATACTGGCATAAAAACAAAGTAGACCAATGGAACTGAATTGAAAGCCCAGAAATAAACTCATGTATATAATTAACTAATATCTGAACAGGGAGCCAAAAATACTCAATGGAGAAAATATTCTCTTCAATAAATGGTACTAAGAAAACTGGATACTCACATGCCAAAGAAACTTGACTCCTATATCACCACACAACGAAATTAAATTGAAATGGTTGAGACTTAAATTTAAAACCTGAAAACATAAAACTCATAGAAGAAAACACAGAAATAAAGATCCTTGACTTGGGTCTTGCTAGTCGTGTTTGGGAAATCATATGACAAGCACAATCAGCAAAAGCAGTAATAAATGAGGTGGGACTCCATCAAACTAAAAAGCTTCTGTGCAGCAAAAGAAGCCATCCGCAAATGACAAAAACCTATGGAACTGGGAAAATTATTTACAATCATCTACCTATTAAGGTTTTATATTCAAAATATACAATGATTTTAAAAAACTCAAAAGCAAAAACAAAACAAAACCGAAAGAACTCGACCTCCAATTAAAAACTGGGAAAAGGACATGAATCGCCATTTTTCCAAAAAAAAGATATATGAATGGCCAAGAGGTACAAGAAAAGATGGTCAATATCACTAGTCATCAGGGAAATTCACATTAAAACCGCCATGAGATACCACCTCACATCTGTTAGAAGGGACATCATAAAAAAAAACAAAAAACAAACACAAACAAACCAAGCAATAAAAATGCTCCTGTGGATGCGGAGAAAGGAAACCCATGTGCCCTGTTGGGAATGAAGACGGGTCTAACCCTGTGGAAACAGTAACAATGTTGCTCAAAATTAAGTACAGAAGCCCCATGTGATCCAGCAATTCTAATTCATTTTTTTTTTAAAGATTTTATTTATTTATTTATTTGACAGAGACAGCCAGTGAGAGAGGGAACACAGGCAGGGGGAGTGGGAGAGGAAGAAGCAGGCTCCCAGTGGAGGAGCCTGATGTGGGGCTCGATCCCACAATGCCGGGATCACACCCTGAGCCGAAGGCAGACGCTTAACGACTGCGCCCCCCAGGCGCCCCCAGCAATTCTAATTCTTGAACTGAAACAAAACACTGACTCAGAAAGCTACCTGCACCTCCGTGTTCACAGCAGCATTGTTTTACAAGAGCCAAAACACGGACACAACCGCAGTGTCCATTAATAGAAGAATAGGTAAGGAAGTTGTCATGTGTTTATACAATGGAGTATTATTCAATTATAGAAAAATTAGGACATCTCCATTTACAGCAACATGACGGACCTTGAAAGCCTTACGCTAAGTGAAGTAAGCCAGAGAAAAACGTTACCTGTCTGATCTCACTTATATGGGGAATCAAAACCTAAACTGAAAAAACCAAAACACCAAACTCACAGAAGGTATTAGATTTGTTGTTACCAGTGATGGGGGATGTGGGGAGGAGGAACTGGAAAAAGGTAGTCGGAAAGTCTGAACTTCCAGTTATAAGATAAAAAAAAAAAGTCCTGGGGATGTAATGTACATGACGACTGTAAGCAGCACTGCTCTATGATATACAGGAATGTTTTATTTTGTCTACTTTCTAAGATTTTATTTATTTATATGACAGAGAGAGTGCGCCCAAGCAGGGGGAGGGGCAGAGGGAGAGGGAGAAGCAGGCTCCCCGCCGTGCACGGAGAACATGCGGCGCTCAGTCCCAGGACCCTGGGATCATGACCTGAGTTAAAGGCAGGTACCCCTAAAGGAATGTTTTTCAAACAATAGATCCTAAGAGTTTTCATCGTGCAGACAAATTTTTTCTTCCCCTTTCATTTCATCTATATGAGATGATGGATGTGAACTAAACCCACGGCGGGAATCATTTCACCATATATGTCAATCAAACCATCATGCTGTGTACCTTAAACGTATACAGTGAGGTATGTCCATTACTTCTCAGAACTAGGAAAAAAATAACACAAAAAGAGAGACATATGGTCGACTGGCATTTAAAAAAATAAGCATAAGCAACATATACTCCATAGAATAAGAAAAACAAAATTCAGGGCTAGAGGCTAAAATAACCAAGAAGGAATTCATATCCTCTGTGTCACCTGGTGGGCAGAACTGATCTGCATCAACTTCGTCAATGAGAAAGTCTTAAGTTACAAGTTAGACCTGCAAGATCAACTGGGGTTGATCAACTGGGGTTGATACTGGGAGGAGGGTCAAAACCAAGCCATACGAGAAGCAGGTGAGACGCTCCATGCAATTCCACCTGTGCCAAAAGCAAACATCAAAGCCTGTAGTGAGCTGTGGTGTGTTAAATTCATTACGCTGGAAACAGTGAATTTCTTTAGCTAAAAAATTGCTCCTCGCTGAAATAACGGAATACTGAATACGCGATGACAAATAAATAAGATAAAAAGCAGTAAGACCAGATGGAGGCAAAGACACATCATTCTGTAGTTTGAAGATAAAGGAGCTTAAACTTTTAGAATCATTAATCTGCTTGGTTTTTAAAGTCTCTTTTGCCAATATAATTGAACAAAAGAATTAATGCACAACAATAATGAGGACAGCTTCTACATGCTTCCCTTTTGTTTAATTTTTATCGCATTCTTGACGCATTGCCAGAATTTTGTTTTTTATGTTAATGTGGAGTGCTCTGCATGCTGAATTTCTTTCTTCTTTGATTATGGAAAGAACTACCTAATGTTGTTCGGGAAGCGGAGGGTTGGAAGCACTGTGTTTGTTTTAACCTTAGACTTCTAATGAAGAGGTTTCATGATCGTGTTTAAGGCCTTTCTTTACATCTTTAGCATCTCCTTACAGCCCCTGCACCAAAAAACTGAAGGCTAGAGATTGAGTCAGCCCCTCAAAATTGCCAGGTCCATTTGTACCTTGGGAATTTTGTATCCTGCTGTATTTTCTCTCTAAAATGCTCATCCACCAGGCCTTTACAGGGCTGGCTCTATTTTTTTTTTTTAAGATTTTATCTATTTATTTGATAGAGAGCAAACACAAGCAGGGGGAGCTTAGACAGAGGCAGAGGGAGAAGCAGGCTCCCTGCTGAGCAGGGAGCCCGACCCAGGGCTCAATCCCAGCACCCTGGGACCTTGACCTGAGCATAAGGCAGAAGCTAAGCAGCTGAGCCACCCAGGAGCGACGGGCTGGCTCTTTCTAAACCTTCACTTCATCCTGCAACATCACATCCCCGGAGAAGCCTTCCTTCACCATCCAACCACTACCCCCTCCTTAATCTTTGTCACACCTTTCTGCTTTGTTTACCTTAATGATCAAGAAATACAGACTTCATTTTCATGGCTGTTATTGTCTGTTATCTTCCACTAGAATATAAGCTTCCACAAGAAAAAAACCATCTAAGCTCTTTATCAATTTCTTTATCCTCACTGCCTCGAACACCACCCAACATTAATGGGTGCACCATACACTCGAGTCACAGAACGTATGCATGAATGCTCGCACACACCATCGGCCACTGTTTTGCAATGTTAAGTAGAAGAAATGAAACAGGATGTTGTGAAATTGTAGCCTGATCAGCTCCATCTTGATCCTGGCTCTTTCCTGAGCACGCATAAATAATTGGATCATTTGTGAACACAACACCACAATAGTGATTCTTAGGACTTCCAGATTCCTGAAGACAGCATGCCATGTTATGACACATGCTTATGAAACATGAGAAACACAATTAAGGAAAATAATCGTTACTATCAGTTCATAGGTAACCCTATCCTTCAGTGATATAACCCCTGAAAGTTCAGTCTCCCCTCGAGTTTCAAAGCATATGCCCTGAGATCTCACTGCCTGTTCAAGGCCTAGTTCTACCACCCAAGAGCTTGGTGTACTTGTGCATGTAAGTGAGCCTTTCTGGTTAAATTTTAGGTTTCGTTTTTCCCACATGTAACTTCATAAGATTAGAGTCAAGACTGATTAAGGTAAACAATGTAAAATGCTTCCTGCATGACCTGGCACATGGAAGCTTAATAGATCTTATTATCGTTAGTGGTGTCCCTGTTCATATTTAAACACAGACATAGAAAATTCTGTGAAGTTGCAGTAAATGGGGTTATCTGTTTCTGTCTTTTGGTGCCACACTCTTTTCAACCGATCTGTCATGGTAACACCTTCACATTAATCAATGTAAATTTGATTATTTTTATTACTGTTTAGTATTCCATTTTATGAACACCAAAAGGT
Organism: Ursus maritimus; assembly: GCF_017311325.1. Lineage (NCBI taxonomy): Eukaryota > Metazoa > Chordata > Mammalia > Carnivora > Ursidae > Ursus > Ursus maritimus. Next base: position 69,456,845 of record NW_024426663.1, read on the forward strand.
TTTGTCATCATCTCCATTGTTGAATATTGTTTAGTTCTTTCTTTTAAAGGGTACCAGACTGATACATCAGAGATATAAAAGAACAGCAAATGTTTGAACTAGACCAAGTTAAATGATGGCGTGCACTTTACTACTGTTACGATTAAAATGTAGAACTGGGACTTAATTGTTCCCAAATAAATAAAAAACTGCTTTAGGGAACACTACCGGTGTTTCAAGGATATAACCTGAAGTCCCAGAGAGGAAAGGACCTCAGCTCTCTGAGGACAAAATTCCCTACCCGAGATTTAGAATGTGGGTCACTATGGCTGAATTTAGTGCCAAAGTCTAAGTGTTAGACAAAAGGCATAGATGCTGGCCCAAAATGTGAGTATAATTTTCTAAACCTATAACAATTTGACCACTCCGGTATTGTGGTGGCAATGCCGGGGAAACCTGGAAAAGTAGAAACATTTTTACGCCTCTAGCCACTTGCACGGAACCTGTCGCAGAGGAGGAAGTTACACTTCCTCTCGTTTTGCAGACTTGACTTCCTGGGGGAACCAGAGAAGATTGTCCCCAGCCCGAAGTACATGCAGGAATCTCAGTAGTGACTAAGTTCCTACAGACATGCACGGTCTGCACTAGTCAGTCTCTGATGGGCTGGCTGTGGCACACACAGCGTCAGTGGGATTCCAGCTTCCCCAGTTCATCAGCTCATCTCAGGAGTATAAGCCACGAGTGTCAGACCTAGAGTAGCTACTCTCAAAAATGGGCACACAGCCTAATGGTGGGATGTCAGGATTGTTGGCTAGGTATCAACTTATGAAAACTGAAATATTTTCTTTCATTCTTACAGATAAATGTCATGTATCATTCTTTTTTTAAAGATTTTATTTTTTAGAGAGAGAGCACGAGCAGAGGGGAGCGGCAGAGAGAGGGAGACCTGAGCCAAAGGCAGACGCTTAACCGACTGAGCCACCCAGGCGCCCGAATATCATGAGTCCTTAAAGGCTCAATTTCATACACAGGAGCAAAGGAATATTTACCAGCAATTTACTATCCTGAGTACATTACTACTACTAATAGTATCGGGCACCACTTGTTTGTACGTTGATCAAGTTAACCCTCACATAAACTCCATTAAGTCAGGGCTTTCATTAGCCCAGATTTCTCAAATGAGAAACAGACTCAGAAGTTAAGTGAGTTGCTCAAGGTTATACAAAGTGGTGGAGCTAGGATTTTAACCCTTAACTATTAAAATGTATTCAATTTGGCATTGACTAAAATAAACAACTACATTCGAAGTTTTTCTTTTAACCTTTATCATATAAAAAGATGTGGTCTTTAAGATGTCCTCCCCGCCCCCGGTCTACAAGGATCATGATAAAAGCACGTAAGAACTGCTCAACTTGAAGAATAGGCTTCCAATCCAAGAATCCAACAGGCTGTGGCTAGAGAGCGAGAAGATGCAGAGAGAGAGAATGTGCTTGTATTTCTACACGGACTAGTGGCCATGGCAAGAGAACTGGGCAGTGATTCATACCCCAGAGGATGAAGGGAAATTTTACGTGAGGAGGATGAAGCAAAGAATGTAACAAGATGAACACTTAAGGAAGCAGGAGCTCAGAGTGCTGATGTTTGAGGATTACATTCACATCCCTAATTTGTACTCACCACTATGGGGACGCCTGGGAACGACCTTCCCCTGTAGCTTAAAGGTAACTTAGGCCACGATTTTATACAGTGTCCATAATAGTCAGGCAGTAATTTCAACTCAGTCAAAATGGCTCTACCTCCCAAAGTTGCTGTTTTTATCTTGCAGACTAGGCAAGTTAGGCCACTGTAATATTATAGGGAAAGTTCCAATCGTGAAAAGATTAATCGGTGCTTGAAAATGATAAGCATCTGAAAACAGGTAGTTGCTGGGAAATTTGGTACTAAGCATTAATTAGCAAAGTTTCCATGGTGATTACTTTAAGCATGATGTTATTTCTAAAGTATTTTAGGACAGTACCCAATTATTTTTTAATATAATTTCCCAGTGTCCCTAATGAAAGAAGCAGCAATATCGAAACATTTAACACTACATAGGATTCAAAAGTTGGATTAATAGTGATTATAGCCCAATAACATGTCTTAGGACCTGGCAACAATTTGAAAGTAGTCTCTGTATTTGTTACATTTATTTAATATTATGATTTAATATTAATAATGTTAATATTTCTAAGATGTTAAATTTATTTATTGACATTTAAAATTATGACAGAGTATTAAATAGTTTTAAAATAAAAAATCGGTAAGTATAACTTTGTAAATAATTATCAAAGAGTTAACTGCACTAAATTTCTCTCATTACTTTTTATAGAAAAATATTAAGAAACGTCAACTTAGACTTTGCTAACACAGAAAAATTTAAGCAGGTTAATTGCTCAATTCTACAGATCTTTAAATTCATACCAACTAACATCAGCCACATTATTTTTTCTAGTTATAATACACATAAAAGATGATCTATTAATGAAAATTGAAATCTTTCATGTTTGATGTTCCAATTAACATCTTATTTTTTCCTGTGGTTTAATTCAATACACAAGTAAGGTCTAAGAGTAAGAAAATATTTGTCACTCTGTTGTATTAACAGCTTATATATCTGTCTTATTCATTATACAGGTGACCCTGAATGCCATGGATTTGAACTACACAGGTCCATGTGGACACAGCTTTCTTTTTGGTAAATACAGCAGAGTGCCGTGAATTTATTTTCTCTGCCATATGATACTCTTTTTTTTTTTTAAGATTTTATTTATTTATTTGACAGAGAGAGAGATAGCCAGCAAGAGAGGGAACACAAACAGGGGGAGTGGGAGAGGAAGAAGCAGGCTCCCAGTGGAGCAGGCGGCCCAATGCGGGGCTTGATCTCAGGACCCTGGTATCATGACCTGAGCCGAAGGCAGATGCTTAATGACTGAGCCACCCAGGTGCCCCTGCCATATGATATTCTTAACATTTTCTTTGACTTTATTGTAAGAATACAGTATATAACTCAAGTAATATATAAAATGTTTTTGTCAACTATTTATGTTATCAGTAAGGCTCC